>NC_040904.2:172699926-173042342 GCF_004126475.2 Phyllostomus discolor | reverse complement strand
GAATGGTATAGGGAAATTTAACTATTTTTATACTGCTATTTCTGAATACTCATTCAGCTATGGTAGGTCATGTTGCTATATTTCTTTATTCAAAATTGCTGATATGGTCCCTAGAAGCCATCATGACCTGTTACTGAGTCGCAATGAGTTGAGCTTTTTTGTGCTAACTTATTTGTTTAAGTACATGAACTCAGAAGTGTTGTCTTTGGGTATTAATCATGCTAAGCTGTGCTGGGGTAACAAACAGCACTCACATCCTTAGTGGTTTAATGAAGTAAAGGTACATTTGTCCTTCATACAGAGTTGGATGCAGGTCTGGAAGCTCATCTGAATGACTTTCTCCCAGTACTGAGTCAGAGAGATGGGCTCTTTTCACCACATGACTTCACTACATTGGCGTTTTGTGTTTGCAGGTATGTGGTGGATACATTTGCTCCTTCCCCACTGGATTTAGTCACTGGACTGCTGGGTGTACTTCTGCCTACCTAAGAAACAGGCTTATATATAACTAGATTAAAAGCATCATCAGTTTTAAGAATTACAACCTAAACCCGCAATTTTCAAGGTATACTCTCCATTACCACTCCTTTGAAACCATATGCTTTGTAACCCTATGCCTTATCACTGTGACCTATAGCTCCTTATGAAGAAGACTGCAAATGACAAGCAATTAATTTCCATAAGGTTGGTTTTGGTGTCCAGAAATATTAAAAATCAAAAAAGAATCATATCCTTTAAAAGAGGATATAGATGTCTACACTTCTTGACCAATTACGGTACATTGTGGAAAATCCTCTTATTAACATAGAATTCAATAAGCAGTCACTTAATTCCCTTTGCCTGGCATCAATACCTGGAAATTGGGCCACTCATTTTCCCACTAGGAGATGGGGGCTCTTCATGCTTAACCATATACCTGATCTCAGGTGCTAAAACCCAGCCTTGTTACCGGTCTGACTCTGCTCATCAGTAAATTTTAAAATCATTAAAAAAGAATTTGCTCATCAGTACAGCCCACAGGTAGGACATATTTGGTAAATTGCAAAAGAAGACAATGACTTTGATTTAAGCTCAGCTCTACCACAGATTCTTTATTCAAGGAATGAAGGACTAAAGACACTGTGCTATATTTTGCCTTATTCCCTAAACAGATAAGGCAGAGTTTTAGAGTTCGGTCCATCTGAATTTAAATCTCAGTTTTGCCACTTAGCAGCTGTGTGACTTTGATCAAATCGCATAGTATTCTTTTTTAAAAATTTTTGCTCTATTTTATTTTATTTTATTTTTTATTGTTCAAGTACAGTTGTCTCCATTTTCCCACCACCACTTTCTCCAGCCCTCAATCTTTCCCCCTTTAGCTTTGCCCATGGGCCTTTTATACATGTTCCTTGACGACCCTTCCCCTTCTTTTCCCCGTTACCCCCTCCCCCATCCCCTCTTGTTTCTGTCAGTTTGTTCTTTATTTCAATGTTTCTGGTTATATTTTACTTGCTTGTTTGTTTTGTTGATTACGTTCCACTCATAGGTGAGATCATATAGTATTTGTCTTTTACGTGCTGGCTTATTTCACTTAGCATCATGCTTTCCAGTTTCATTTATGATGTCACAAAGGGTAGGAGCTCCTTCTTTCTTTCTGCTGCATAGAATTCCATTGTGTAAATGTACCACAGTTTTGTGATCCACTCATTTACTGATGGGCATCTAGGTTGCTTCTAGCACTTGACAATTGTAAATTGCACTGCTATGAACATTGGGGTGCATAGGTTTTTTGAATTAGTGTTTCAGGATTCATAAGGTATAATGCCAGCAGTGGGATTGCTGTGTCAAAAGGTAGTTCCTTTTTAGTTTTTCTTTTTTATTTAGTTTAATTTTTAGTTTTTCACCCAAATAGCCACAGCAATTTTGAGAAAGAAGAACAAAGTAGGAGGGATCACCATGCCTGGCATCAAACTATATTACAAGGCCACGGTAATCAAAACAGTCTGGTGTTGGCATAAGAACAGATACATACAACAATGGAACAGAATTGGGAACTCAGAAATAAACCCAAGTCTCTATGGTCAATTAATATTCAACAAAGAAGGCAGAAGCATAAAATGGAGTAGAAATAGCCTCTTCAACAAATGGTGTTAGGAAATCTAGACAGCTACATGCATAAAAAATGAAAATCACATAGTATTCTGAGTCTTGGGGTTTTTTTATGTGAAAAAAACCCACATGTATCTTATAAAATTTTTGTGAGACTTAACGCTGTTGTTATAATAGGTGCTTTGTAAATCCTAGCTCCTTCTGTAAATTAGTGACAAAGACCCAGTGGTCTTCGTAATCATGTAAGTAACCATATGAGAAATTATAATTATTGGAGGCATTCAAGAAGGTAACAGGTTTAACACCTTACATCTAGATTTGGAGAAGGGGAAGGTATGCACACATCTGAATTTTCTGTGGATTGTTTGAAAATGCATATTCCAAGGACTCAGAAGCCTAGGAGTAGAGCTTGTGTGTGGTTGTAATTTGAAAAAGCTTCATAAATGAATCAGATGCACATCCCTAATTAGGAGCCATGCTCTAGAGGCCGACACAGAGTGTGCTAAATAGGAGGTACTCAGGAAACATTACAGAATTAAGAGAGCTTGTAGCTTGACCCAGTTCCTACGTCCCATAACCATAGTAGCTCTTTTCTGCTCCTTTCTGGCTTGTAGGCACTCTGACATCAACCATCATTTATCATAGAGGAATCCAGCCCTTCCTAGAAAAAAATGGATGCTTCGAGGTATTTTTGCAATCCAGTTGTTTGCAAAAATGCAGATAGGGCAATAATATAGCTGCTTTTTTGCATGTCTTCATAATAATAGAATTTAGGCCTTTCAACAAGATGATAGATAGTGTAAGCTATAATAATATTAGCCAATATTTACTGAGCACCTACATGGAGCAGGCTCCAGGTAAAGCACATGTTCACAAAATCCCTTTGTGGTAGGTGTTATGAATATCTTTATTTCACAGTGAGGAAATTGAGGCACCTAAAGGGTATGTAACTTGTTCAAGTTCACACAGAAAGTTTTTAGAGTGAGATTCAAAGACATTTCCAGATGTCTTCAAAGTCTAAAAAGAACTCCAGTGTTCATTCTGATGATAATGGTGTCCCAGGCAGGAATTTTTATGCAATCAGGTATTCTGTATCATCAGTTTCATAGAAATCAATGTTATATTAACAGATTGATTACTGATGCTAATGTTTTAAACAGCCATAATAAGGCTATTTTCATGACAAAGCAAAAGTTGCAATGGGATGGGGTACATGTGAAGATGCCAGGACCCCAAAAGATAAATAAAATCCTAGGGTCCTGAGGTGGAAAATACTTTTTTGAACACCCTCCTAAAATAGCTCATCTACTTGCTTGCTATCCTCTTTCCTGCCTTATTTTTCTTTATTTACATTTGCTTGATTCTGTATATGCACATATATAAGCAGGTAGAGAAAAAGGCCAGAGTCTAGAATATCAAGGATGACCCAGTTACCTTCCATCACATAACCCTGTGTGAATTCCCTATGTAACCACTATTATTGCCTGTATAGTTTATGTAATGATTGTCTGTGTATTTATTTATTCCTCTCACTATATGAGATCTGAGACTTTTGTATAACTTAAATATCATTATAATGACTACCTAGGTGTGCAGAGTCCAAGGGTGAGAGGAGAAAGTTCATGTTTCACAGTGCCAGATAGAAAAGTAAAGTCTAGAATCTGTGAAGGTCATTGGAAGAGAGAAAGATACCAAAAAGACATACAGATAGGTGTTAATAGAGATGTGATCTATGTACCTAGAGCAGAAATAGTTTGTTGTGTGTTCTCTTTTGTGTATGTGTGGGGGGAGGAAAAGAAAGAGAGAGAATAGAGGCCAGGGAACTGGAGGTAAGAAGGGCTTATCAATGTGTATTTGTCAGCTTTGCACAGTGGCAGTATCGTAGCCAATGAGGTTTATCCGAGGTGCAATTATTGCTAAACATGTGTTTGTAAACAGAGTGATGCAAGAACCCAACAATTGGCTCTCTTATACTATTATAAACTCCAAATGATCATGAGTGAATGAGGGACACAGCTGAGAAGAGACAGAGCCTGAACCTAGGAGAATGGTCTGAAAGGAAGAAAGGAGAGATTGAGCAGTTCATATCGGCACTGCTTGGTCATTATGTGTGGGGAGAAGAAAGGGACAAAACAGATTCTCAGACCTCAGACGTGATCACCCAGGGATAGTCGGGTCATTCTTGGATGCAGTGCACACGTAGAGCAGCAGTTTCATGGGGAGAGGATATGACTTCAGTTTTGATAAGTTGGATTTAATGTACTGTGGATTTTGCTGAGAGCCCGTATGTAAATGTACTAGTCAATGAATAAGTGGCTCTAAAGGTTAAGAGAGAAAATAAACCCTGGCCTATAAGGCTCAGTTGATTGGAGCATCATCCTGTAGACCAAAAAGTCACAAGTGTGATCCCTCGTCAGGCATGTACAAGAGAGTGACTGATCAATGTTTCTCTCTCTCCTTCCCTCTCTCTCTAGAAGCAATGAAAAAATGTCCTTGGGTGAAGGTAAGAAAATAAAGAGAGAGAGAGAGAAAATAAGTCTGGAGATTTAAACCTGAGAGTCATCAGTGAATCTATACTTCACTTTTCTCAAAACCTCCAAATTTACTCATCTGAAGTAACTGTTAATTCTTTCATATAGTGATATGACTGCCCTACTAGCAATATATTCCCTACTATAATAAATATTAAGAAAAAATATTCTATAGTTATCAGTACATATGCAGTGCAACAATACGCCATCACCAGTGGAGTGAAATCAAGGTCTGAAATTGCTTAGATTTATTCAATCTATTTTATGCAGCCAAGTTTGAGGACACAGTTGGAACCTGGGAGTTAATTTTAGACTGCATTCTGGTCCTTGGGGAAATTCTTACATCTCAGTGTGCTATAAGCATCCCCAGAATGCTTCTTCTAGCCACCTAGAAAATAAAATACTGGTTAAGCAGTGGATCCAGACTACTTGGGTTTGAGTCTTAGTTCACCCATTTCCTACTAATGTTATCCATTAACTACCCTAATCAAGAGGAAATAGTAATAGTACCCACCTCAAAGCATTGACATGTGGATTAAATGAAATTAATAGCTTATAGTACTAGAATAATGACTGGTATTTAAAAATTGCTAAATGAATATTAGCTCTTATTTTGAAAAATGTGTAAGAATTATCACTATTCTTTACTCTTAGTAATGTTCAGTAAATACTAGTTGGATGAAAGTACTTAGTAAGCCTTTACTAGGCCACTTGTAGAATTAAAAATGATGACAGTAGTCTTCTGGGAAAACCCAACATACTCCCTAAGCAGGGTGACATTACCAAAACATGGTATCTGTGAAAGTACATGGCCAAATGATGAAACCAAGAAAGCTACTACTGTACGCTATTAGTAGTCATTAAAATTCCTCAAAGAAATATCACTGGACTACCTATTTTATAATTGTGTAAAACTTGCTTCACTGTCATTGGTTTCTTATATACTTATGTTCACGTTGCTTACACATTATACATTAAATGAAATAAATAGAACCTCAGAGTTATTACTCTGAATGTAATATATTACACTCTTTACACAAAAGAAACGTGCTGTATATGTGTCACGTTTACACAATGATTGCTTCCTCTGTTACTATTTTTATGCAGAAGACTGGGAAACAAACAGCTTTTTAGAAGTTGTTGAATGATAACATAACTATACAAAAGCAACCAAAATGGGTATATACAATTTCAGTGAAGTAAATGCTAAATAATATAGTAGATATTTATTATCACAGCAAAATTAGAAACAGATCACTTGGAACTCTAAAATGGAGATCACTATTATCATTATTATACTACTCATAATCATATGATTATGATTACTAATGTCCTGTATGTGTCAAGCACATACTATGTGCCAGGTATACTTGATACATGTTATCATAACAACTTTATCCCTTCCAATAATTGTTTGGTAGATGCTGTTATTATCCTTGCTTTAGAGATCAGAAACCAAGAAACAGAGAAGATTAAAAACAATAGCTTGCCCAACATCATAAAGATAGAAATTAGGGGAACTGAGACTTGACCCAGGGCAGACTGACTCTAGACCTCATGCTGAACCATCACATCAATATAGACAAAATACTTTACAGTTTATGGATCCTTTCTCATGCACTTTCTCTCATTCCATCTTTACACTCTGTCTGCAAGGTAAATGTTATTACAAAGTGTGTGAGTTGCACAAAGCCACACAGGTAATAATGACAAGGCTTTAGATCAGAGCCCTAGTCCTCTTCTTTGCAACCCCACTCCCTCTCTTTCTATTAGAGTCTAGTCTAATAACTTGACAAAATTCTTAGGTGATAATAAGTTGGTAAAGCAAGCAGTGATCATAGATGCAAAATAAAGATGGTCACCTAGTGAGTAAAATGTGAAAAGGATGCTGGGTGGTGACACATTATCTGTTGAGCTGTACCCAAGCAGTTGGATGACACATAGGCAGTCTCAGCAGAGGGATTTTTGTAAATTCATGATACTAGTTGATATTGCACAGGTTACAGTCAAAACACAAAGCCCTAGGTCTCCTGGCACTGGGACTTTCAACCTCTAATGATCTCTTCATTAATAAATAAGGGATAATATCTGGCACATTTACCTCAGAAGACATTGTGAAAACCAAATGAGATGGTACATAATCCCCAACACGTGGCATTCATATGCTACCAGTCATGATAAATGCCCAATGTACATTTGTGGAATAGATAAGTAGTTATGTGACTGATATGTGGAGCAGGGTATAAATTTAAATGTGTGTAAAATATATACATCTGAATATACAAATAACTGATAAAATGTATGTGATCAGTCATACCTCATTTATTTGTGTATTTGTCATAGAAATATTTATTTCAAAGGTTTTCAAATTTATGTTTATAGACTCAAACCAAATTAAATATAACTTATCTTTATGGTTCTTCAGCCCTTTGACTTAATATTCCCAAAGAAGCCCTATTGGGGAAAATATGTCACGTGGTAATTAGGTATATGCCCACAAACACAAATTTATATCGCTTTGCCAGAATTAGGTCTGCTTACATTCCAGGCACATTTGTTCCTTCGGTATGCTTTCACTGTGAAAGACGCCAGGCTAGGAGTTTCCGGAAGTCAAAGGTCAATTGACCAATTCATTCCATTTTGCCTAGGACTTAGGTTACTGCTGCCCTTACACATCTTAGCGTTCAATAAGGGGGAAAGTGTGTATATAGAAATGATACAAAGTAGAGGTGCAGTGTGTCTTGAGGTGGGTGTGGATAAAATGCAGTGTGAATTCAGAAGCTGAAGAAATCATTACTTCCACTTTATGAGGCCAGGGAGGAGAAAGTATTTAAACTGGATCACAAAGTGTCAATAGGTTGATTTGTAGAGTTTCTGAAGAATAAGCAGGATGAGATAAAATATGGGCCAAAGTTAGGAAGATGGGAATCTATATACAGCAGTTCAGCTTGGCTGGAGAAAAGGTGTACACTCCAGTGACCAATTTGCTTGGCACTTGGCGTGTCCTTGGGATATGGAACTTGGAGTGCTAAGCTGGGAAAGTCCTGGGTTAAGTTGGTCATTTCTAGTGTGCACTCTGGTACAGTGCCTAGTGACTGGTTATGGAAGGTATTTAGCTGTGACATATAAAAACATTTCAGTACTTTAATAAATAAACTTTATATTTTTAACCACAACTCACTTCCCTCATTTTAGGGCTAGATCTATCTTTTTAAAGCTATTCTGTCTCTTTGCAATTTCAGCACTCTCAAGTGCTACCCTCCATGCCCTTAGTCATCAGGATCAGGTAAAGGCATATTGATGTAGCTCTAGCTTCCTCTGCAACAGAGTTAGCTCAGCAAATTAGCTATTGAATTTAACCATGGGATTTGTCATTGGAGAACCAAGTTCAGATCTCTTTACTTGGGTTGACCTTGAACAAGTCACTGTCTCTCTGAGGCTCCATTCTTTTGAATATAAGATAACAAACTTTAGAAAATGTTAGGCAGCTAAGTGTCTACTCAGTATGCCCAAGTACCCTCTAACATGAATGCAAGATTGAGAGTAGGACTGAAATTTGTAAGCAAGGTTGGTAATAGACCTAATTGGAAGATTATATGACTGAGGCAAGGACACAGGGAAGGTAATAGGGTGGAGTTATCTGGCAAACTCCACACCAGCAGAGGGAAAAGAACATCGGGTCATTGGAAAGGACATACACAAGAAGATCACCTACAGTTTACAGCAGCTGTTACAGACTCAGGAGGTTGGCGATTCAAAGGAGTAATGTTTGGATTTACTCTGCCTCCCAAAGTAGGGACTGCAGCTATGTACTGCCTTGACCGCCAGGGATGGCACATAAGCACAGCCTCTTTGTAAATTAGTTTTTAAAATGCCTTTTTGTAAATGTAGCAAAAATATAGAGAGCACGTAAAACAAAAGTCAATTATATGAATTATAAGGCGACCACCTAGTGAAATGCTACCCAAATCAGGGTAAAAATTTTGTTAGCCATACTGGAACTTTCTGGTGCTCCCTCCTAATCATGGCCATCTCTTCTTCCCTAAAGAGTAAGGTCATCATTTGGTCATCGTTTTCTTACTTTTTTGGTCATCATTTTCTTACTTTTATCTATAGTTTTACTCCCCAAATGATGTGCATATCTAAATGTATAGTTTAACTCCTGTTTTTAAATGTTGCTAAAGTCTCTTACTCTATCGATTCCCTCCTGATCGTATCTATCTCTAGTCCCTTTCCCTCTTCTCTCTCTCTCTCTCTCTCACTCTCTCACTCTCTCACTCTCTCTCTCTTTCTCTCTCTCTCCCTCTTCCTTACCCTTTCCCTCTCTCTCTTCCTCTTCGTCTCTAGCTCTTTGTCCCTCTCCATCTCTTTCTCTATCCTTTCTCTCGAAGCTGGAATGTGTATTTCTTTGTTTAGCTGCCCACCATCTGCATTTGGCTGATTGAATCTTCATGGTATAGTTTAACATTCTCCCCTATCCTCTGTAATCTCTGTAATTTGTTCACTTTGGAAAGGCTCCTTCAAAAATAGTGCCGTTTCCTCCTGTCATGTGGCCTGTAATGTCCAGTTATCTCCCATGCACTCGTGTATGTGTGTGATGCTAGCAACCATTAATTCTTGGTAGCTACACCCGTTAATTAACTTAGGATTGCTGGCATGGGCATGTTCTATCATTCCTGGCTGGAATTATTCAATAAAGAGGAAATTTCTCATCTACTCTTTAGTTTCCCACTGGTACAATTTATGTAAGAAAAGCAAGATAAATTCCTTTTTTTCATTTGTCTCTCACTTAGATGTCAGTCTGGATTTTGGCAAACGTGTCTTATTTTGAATGCCATGCATTTTAAGGGAGTAAACCAACACAAAGGCAATTAAACTAAATAACTATATCTTGAAATACATATCCAATATGTTTTCACACTTTAGTGAATTTTTTCCAAGGATATTTGTAAAGGTAGTCATCTATTCTCTGCTTATTTTTTAATCCATATTATTTCAATTATTATTACCTCTCAAGATAGATAATATATTACATTTGTATATTTAAAATATTGTTCAGAATAAGTTCTTTTTTCTACCTACTTCAAAATTTATATTCTAATACAAGATTTTGCTGTTTAGTTATTTTTAAAAAACGAACCCTCATGTTCTAATGAAATTTAGAGAATGTTGGAATTATGGTTCACCCTTTTTCAAATCACCCTTCAATTCTGTGAGATGCAATTGTAGCAGAAGATAGAATCTTCCCAAGATATATGGGCCAAGGGCAGCATTTGATAAATAGTTAGAGAAGCTGTCCTTGCTTTCTGAAATAGAAACAAAAGAACAGTGGAACTAATAATGAATAAAGAAAAAAATTGCCCTGGCTGTTGTGGCTCAGTGGATTGAGTGTAGGCCTGTGAACCATATGGTCACCACTTTCATTCCCAGTCAGAACACATGCCTGGGTTGCAGGCTGGGTCCCCAGGTGGGGGCATGTGAGGGGCGGCTGATTGACGTATCTCTTACACATCAATGTTTCTCTCCCACTCTTTCTCCCTCCCTTCCCCTCTCTCTAAAAATAAATAAATAAAATCTTTAAAATATATAGCCAGAGAAATACCTGAAAGAACAACTTCAATTTGAATTGCTGACTTTACTTTGATTTTCATTCTTTATTTTCTAATGACTAAGCAAACATGTTTTAAAGATACAACTCTTTAGTTTTTCTATGAAAGCTAACTACAAAATATTATGAGAAGAAAGCTCCAATCAGCAAGGGTAACTTTAATCATTGTTTCCTACTTAGTCTTCAAAACCTGTCACATAAAACAGTTTCATCAGTGAGGAAGCAGTTTCAATGATAGATGAGTGAACCATCCTTGCCTTACTGCATACTAATTCCTTGGTCTGAATTTTTAATGCACAGACATTAAAATCATTAATTCTTATACAGCCCAGCAATACAGAATTCTTCAGGTAAATAGGCAGTGCTTACTTTCAGGTTATGAACTCTGGCATAAGAACACTTCATGGGAAGTAGTGCAGAGACTCAGAGAAAATTAAAATTTTAGGAACCATATCTATTTTATAGCTGAACCTAAAGGAATTGCTTCTGTGTGTGGCCACCCTTGATTTTCATAAAGGTCTCCTCAAATGCCTTCTTGAAATCATCTTTCCATAAAGGAGTCAAAATAATTCATATCTACTGCAAATGGTTTCTAGCTTGCAGGAAGTCCTGGTGAACTTCATTCACAGGCAGTGTTCCCAATTATGATGCTACTTCCAGGGAGGTCTCTCAGCCTGGCTGTCATCCAGGCCGGTAGGTGAAATTAGGCCCAGAAAATTGGATTATTACATCCCAGGGGAAAGGACTGATAAGCAGCAGATGATTGCTCATCTCCTAGCTCCTTGCTGGTGTTGAGGTGTTGCTAGTCACAAAGCCAATTTGTTAACAATTAGCACTCATTAGAATCATTTCCTGTTATCAACTCTAAACAATTGACAAAGCACTTTCAGGAAATTGGACCCCCAAAAGTAGGTATACATGAGTGTTGAGCAATTAAAAATCTTCAAGATCCAATGTACCTAATTCCTAACCAGAGTCATCAGTTTCCAAGTAATTATTTTTGCTTTGGAACCCACCTGCTATCCTGTCCAGTTTAAGGATGTGCTGGAACAAGGACATACTTCTTAATTAGCAGAGGTTGTGGATAAGTCAGTAGAGGAACAAAAGGAATTTTCTTTCATTATCTGTAATAGCTGTTTGTAGTATATCTTTAAGGGGCAAAAATTGCCAGCTTGCAATACAGTGTGTGTATTTGTGAGAGTGTGAAATTAAATGCATTATTTCTGTTATTTAAATATCTAAGCTCAGTTTTTAAGTCTGTGCCCACCTTTGCACATTACAAACACTAAATATAGAATCATAAATGGAGTCAGTGTGCATTACATTAGAATTTAAATATTGCCAATGTCAGCTTTCTGAAATGTTATATGACTTTAATAAAATTAACATAAATACTATATGCAATTGAAATTTTTCTCAGAAAAGGCATTGTATTTATCTAATTTTTCAATATAGATCTGCATGCATTACAGTGCTACAGATTTATATTCAATAGATAGGCTCTTATTATCTAATTATCTAATTAAAATATTTATTATCTCTACAAGTATCATCCACTTATACCTGCTTCAGTGTTCTTTATTTAGACTAAGAAAATACACCTTATTTTCTCTCTGAAAAGTAGTGGTCTTTACATATGAACTACTCAGTTATTTTTTTAAGATCAAAATTAAAGCTCTGAATGGTAGCTCCTATCTGCTGTTCGTTACCACATCACTCCCAAAATTTTCACTTGCCTCTGTGTTTATCTTATAAATTTAAATAATTGCTCCTATTCATCTTCCCCTGGACTTAATAATGCTGAAAATATTTCTTTTAATTGTTGCAAAACATGGAGATATGAACTAAATTTATTTCTGGTTTTTATATTCCTTATCTCTTTATTAAAAGCTTATATCAATGGAAAAATTAAGTGTATGTTCTTTTTTTTACAATGCCCTGTGCTCACCCCTTCTATCCTTAATAAACAGAGATGGTATTGACACAAGTGAATTTTGTTTAACCACACTACATTTGCTTCTTAATTAGTGAATATTCATCTGTCATCAGCAGCAGCTATGACACCCCTCCCTGCTAACATGTTCTGTCATAAATAATCAATGAGGCACTATTAATATTCATGAGCTGGAATCTGTGTAGTCATGTGCACTGATGCAGAGACAGGGGGAGTGTTGCCATGAACTGACTGGAAACTCTGTGTGTGTATCCGTGAGTGCAAGATACTTAGGGGAAGCGAAGAAGAGCATGCTGCTACGCACCACCCTGGCTTGTGCTTCCAGCTAACAGCGGTTTGTCTGTTTCTGGACTGAAGTGACTGATGAAAAACAGTAGTCAAGTCTGGAGGGTGATTCCCTTTCAGTTCACTTGCCTTTCAGTTCTGGGGAAATTAGAAGATTTGCTCTCTCTATCTGCTTCTTAGAATGGGCTGCAATTTGTGCACTTTTCAGAAAAGAGAGGAACACTACAAACTGCTGTATGAAGTTTCCCAGGTGAGTGCAGGGTCTCTGATACCAGCAAGTAAACAGCCAGGCTTTGTGTTTGTCTGAAAGATGGTAAATGAATTGTGGCTAGCTTTATTTTTTTTCTTTCAGTGGATTTCAGAATTGAGGGCAGACTTGCTGGTTGTGGGCTTTTTATTTGGGTTTTGGGTGGCAGTTTTCAGCTTCCTTGCCACTCCCCCTTCAGATGACTTCCTGTGGGATTCTTTTTAACATTTTTTGTATCTACTGCCAAGATGTCAGTCAAGTAAAAGGAGTAACACTGAGATCCATTTCTGTCATATTTTGAGATACCTCTTTCATTTTGGAATGGTGTTTATATTTGAAAATCAACTGTATTATTGTGTGCATCAATACTGGGACTTAATAGGTCTGTGATCTCAGTTATTTCAGAATAGACAGGAAAAGTTTCTTGCCAAATCTTGTTAGCCAGAGGAATTATTTGATTAATTAAGAATTTTTGCTTTGGTTTAATAGGGAGACCTGGTATATTTGTATTATATGAGGAAGAAATATGATTGTCTTGGTTTAAAAAGGAGATAAAGAAATGTTCTTATAACTTGTTCTTGAATCTTTTTTATAATTGTTTTGCCTGTCTAGTACTAGAAATTAATTAATTTCAAGAGCTTCTTAGAGCATCTATATGTGTCCTAGGAAAAAGTGTTTCAGCTGTCTATTTATCTGAGGGCTTTTCAGAATAAAAATAAGAAAACTATATTCTTAGCCTTCCAATTTTTTAATAGAATTGTATTAATTTACCATTTTATTTAGGCAGGTTTTCTCTGGGGGTGTATTCTCAAGTCCACATTTCTTTCTTGTTTGTCAAAGTTTATTTCTCCATTCTTCAGTTTGTCCCAATGTGACACACTCTACTTTTGTGTCTCGACAATATTGTTGATAAAAGACAGTGTTTGGGATGTTGGTGGTCTGTGGGCACAGCAGCAGCCAAGTGCCCACTGCCTACTGGTTCCCTCACATTTCCCCCTAACTCGATTCATTTCACAGTGGGCTAATTACAAAGTGGATTTGCTACACATGAAACAGCCTCCTCAGTTGCAATGTTAATGCACATTTTCATGGTAATGTGATCAGAGGCTCATTAGCCAGTTTCCAAAATGATCCTCTGCATTAATTAAATATAAAAATGACTCCTTTATCACCATAGAGAGGAAAAAGAAGATTAACGTTGTTAATTACACCAGGAGCAATACCTTTTGTTTCATTTCTTACTACAAACTTGCAAGGATAGGCTAAAATAATGTGCATTTCATAGGTAAGCTCTCAGCCACTTTGACTCATGAAAACAGTCTCTAGGTGGAACACTTTCCTTTAGTTTGCTTTCTTGGAGTTTCAGTTGTAGTATTGTTTTTCTTTGGGTGGTAGAGGAGCAGGGGAGTGGATTAATCTATGTATTTTTTCCTTGAATTGCTAAATTGATATAAAAGTAGAATATGGAAGAAGTGGAAGGTGGCACCCTCCCTGATTTTGCCCAGGTTAAGCTGTTTGTATTCTACTAAGAAATCAAGCAGGATTATTGCATCCAGAAAGGACCACTGTATTTGTTAAGGAGCAGGAGCCTTTGTTGTGGATTTTTTAAATGCTTGCCTTTGAGTTTTGGCTTTAAGTGCTTCCTAAATCTTGAGAAAATAGATAAGCCACACTCTTTATTGCCTCCACCTGTACTCCTCCATATATTTGTTTTCTCTACTCCTAAGTTGCAGTACTTATGATCTTTAATAAAGCGATTGAAAAATGAAGTATTGGCGTCCATTTAACTGGCTTTTATTACATAAGTTAAAACCCCAGCTTAAAGGTCTTGTATGTCTTTTCCAAGGGGAGCCCTCCTACAGTTTGCCCCCAGCTTTACACTCTATTTTTTTGAGTTAATGGAATAGATAAGATATCAAAGGGAACCAGTGATAGGCTCATATAATACACTGGAGCCCCTCGTGGTGCTGCAAACTAGTTTCTATTTTTATTTGGAGGCGAAGCAGCTCTGAGCACACATAAAAGTGAGCATGTTCTTAACCAGGTGTTCACAAGGGCACAGAGCTGCCCCCATTAGAGAGGATACTATTTACAAAAGTGACTTGAGATTGGAAGCCTGAGTATTTCTAGCTGGTACATTACAATGAATTGGCTCACACACACATTAACACCTGATTGTCCGAATCATATATGCTGATAGACTTGCAATTCTCAAATCACCTGCCCTTTTGTTTCTTTTGTTATTATTTCTTAAAAACTAAGGTGAATTAAAGTTTATCAGGGGATGTGATAATTTAAGATTAGCAGTGAATACTAAATGCATAACCAAGAGTAAAACCATTTTATGTCTCCATGTCAGAATCATGATATTGGACTTTTAACATGTTCTTTCTAGATTTAGCCATCTGATAATATGGGACAGTTTCAGGTTTACAACTGCAGTAAACAAAAGCAAATGTGCTCACTTTGGGGTATGGTAGAACAATTAGAATGATGTGCTTAGGTGTGACATGAGGTCGTTTATATTTTGTTGCTATTTTTGCTCCCAGAGAAGAGCTAAGACTTTCAATTGGCAGAAGAGAGGGAGTGGTGCCCCAAGAAAATTATTTTCAGCTGGAGTTGAGCCAATCAGGCTCCAGGATAAACACATATGCAAGAATCTCAGGTTTAGGTAGATCCAGCAACCTTCACACCAGGCCATTTTCTTGCATCTTTATGCACCTACTAACTTTTATATGTACCCTGGACACAATTGTTATCTGAAGAGATTTATTTTATTCAAAGCAGTAATTTATTAACCTCTTAAATATTAATAAATGAGTAATTTGAACAATGCCTTTCTGTGGACACAAACTGAATTGCCTGTTTTGTATTAATTTGATTAAGTAGCCAACTAGACTAAGAGAGCTACCACTGCCTGCCAAGCATTTTTACCTAATAACATTTATTTCTATGAGATTGTATGGCAATTCCTAAATCTGTTGACTTCTCAGTTGGATTTTCCATACATGAATCACATGTAACTTTTTGATTGATTAAATAATGGAAATTATCACTGGGGTATTCACTGGTGTTGAATAATCTGTTCAAAATGTGGGCAAATATTTAAAAGTTAATAGAGTTAACATAAAACTGTTTAAAATGCCATTAAAATCCCATAGTGTGATATGCCAGATTCTTCTCTGACTCACTTGCCAAATTAGAGGTGGGGGAAAGAGAAATAGCCTTCAATCTCAGGAAAGCCAGAAGTGGAACAGGGCTAGCTCTTCAGGCAATGTCACTGATGTGACCGCTGACCTCTTCTAAGTGGAGACTGTGGTGCCACACCGTTGATTTACTCATTTGACTGGTTTGGCACAGCTCCAAGGTCTCCCCACAGCCTGCCCCTGTGCATCAGTAACACAGAATGAAGCAGAACCTGCACTTGAAAGGCACAGCAGCGACAATACTGACAGCGGCAGGTAGTGAACACTTACTGTACTCTAGGCACTGTGCTACGCGCTCTTTCCCTAAGCATCATCTTATTTAATCTTCATGAAAACCCAATAAGGAGTTTCGGAATAGCATCTCGTAATTTTAAAATATGTTAAAGGTTCCTTTCTTCTACAAGTTTCTTGAATCTCATATAATCTCCCCTCTCCAGTTATTCTCCCATATCCCTCAGAAATTTATTTTGTCACTTACTACATGAGCCCAACTCATAATGTCTTTTTTCTCCAAATGTCATCCTTTCCTCACATTGCTTAGCAGAGGTGAAGGTCTCACCATCCTTCTTGCTATCAACAAAACACAGAAACATTGAAGGGGACACTTCTGTCTTCTTCAGCCACAGAATGACCTTTGCTTATTGTACTTCTGCACGATTTTTCTTATTAACTCTCTCTGATATCATGGTAAACACTTTCCCACTTAGAACCAATCATTTGCCAATCTACCCTGATTGCTGTAGCTGGAATAATATTTCTTGAAGATACCCAATGACTCCTAATTCCTATAAAATGAAGTACAGCTATGCCAGTATATTCAAGGCCCTCCTGAGCTGATCTTAGGTTCCTTTCCAGCTTTCTTCTTCACCAATCGTCTCCTAATGTAGTTTCTAATCACTGCAGACCAGTCTTTTTACTTTTCTCTTTAAGTTGACGTTTCAACCTAGACCACTATTTCTTTTTCCTCAGCCTCGGTAGAACATTGTCTGTCTACCAGAGAAGAAGAGAAGAGGCTGTAAGTAGACTGGTGAACTTGGAGGTCTCTGGTCCACCAGATCTGGGCAGGGCAGCTTGACCACAAACTCAGACACATGAGAAGTAAGTTCATGGGACATGAGAAAGAGAAGGAGAAAGATAAAGAATGGATCTTCAGTGACCTCATTTTCAAGTCCCATTACATTCCTGTGATAAATCCCTATTTATTTGAATTTGGTCGAATGTTTCTAACAATCAGAAGAATAAATGAGGACACATTATAATATCTTGCTCTTGTCAATCACCTAGCAGGTGCCTTAAACTCCAGGGATGCACTTGAGTTCAATAAATTTTCAGTCAGCTCCAATTGCCCAGTATGTGCCAAGTTCCGGGCTTTGCCAAGGGGAATAAGAAGACAAATGAGACAGTCCTTGCTTTGGAAAAATGGACAGTCTGATAACAAAAAAGATAATTTTTAAATAATGTGGTAAATAAAGCACTGAATCAACAGAGATATTCACAGACATTGCAAAGGTGCTCAACATGGTATGGGCTTGGGGAGCAGGGGAGGAAGACGAAACATGGAAAGGTAAGGAAGTCCCTGGAAGTGGCAAACAGGTGTTAGGTGTGAGTGAACATGGAGTATGGGAACTACAAGGGGTAAGTGTGTCTAAAACCTAATGTGGGAGGCAAGCTCCGAGGACATGGTCTGAGCAGTGGACAAGACCTGTCTCTGGAGTCTCCCCTATGTTCTGGCTGTGGGTTTCTTTGTTTTTATTTGTTTGTTTTGTTTTATTTTTAAAGAGGGAGTGAGGGTGAGCCCTCTGATAATAGTTAAGAGTGTGGACTTGGTTGTGGTGCACGTTGGGGTCGACCGGGCTTGAGTTGGGGACCATGTACTACAGCAAGACCACAACAAGAGAGACTACTCTGGAGGCTGTTACAAAGGGTAAGGTAGTAATAGAAAGGATGCTAAAAAAAAAGAATCGAGACCCACGAGGAGGTCAGATCCATGGGTTTGTGGCTTGTGAGATGGGAGGCATAGTGAATTTACAGAGAGAAGAAACAAGAGAAGGGAGATGAGTGCTGGGGAGGGGAGAGAAGGCTGTTGAGTTCACTTGTGGGCTGGACAAGCGATGTCCAGCAGACAGTGAATGTTCAAAACAAAAACACAGCGTACCTATGTTTGTTAGATGAGATCATCCAGAAAGATGTAAAAAGTAAGGAGAAAAACTAAAAAGTGGGAGACTTATGAGCCAAGGATACAATTTGGAGAAATAAGCAAAGGAGAAGGGGAAAAGGCGAAAAAGTGAAATTGTCAGAGTGAGGAGAATGAGTTGTGGGAGAAACCAAGAGAAGAGAGTTTTTTAAAAGGAGTGGCCAACGTGGTCAAACACATTAGAGAGTAAAATAAGTTAAGAACCTCAGTGTCTTCAGAAAAATGCATATGGCTAGCCAGGTCCCTCCATCAGCTCCTGAGAGTGATGTCACTGAGAAACTTCAAGTATCAGCCTCTTCCAGGACTGTCTTAGCTCTCTTAGAGAGCACCCTCACCCAAGGTTATTCCCCTCCCAGGAGGCTCATGTCCAATGACAGATGGATGCACATGTATAAAGGTCTGGCCACCTTTGTGTGAATGGGGACACTCTGAAAGGCAATTCCAGCTCTAGAGCTTTCTGCAACTGTTGGTAGGCCTGCACTATAATTTGGTTCTCCCATTCAGTTCTGCTTCCTTCTCCTTTCTACAAAGAGAACACTCCTTAGCAAACCCTGCACACTGAGCTCTATCTCAGAGGCGGGCATCCTGGAAAACCTAACCTTGGCAGAGGTCAGTGGCAATGAATGCAGAGCATTTTAATACAGAAATGTGGACAAAATCCAGGAAGTGGTGGATCCAAAGAAAAAGGTCCACAATACTTTCAGTTTTTCTGAAATGGGACAAATGATGAAAAGTGGATTCGCTGCTTACGTTGTAGTACTGTTTTACTTAGCACTTTTTTCGGAATGCAAAATTATTTAAAATGAGAATTTAAAAATGAAAGTCATCTCTACTTTTACTTTAAAAAGTAAGACAAATTGATTTCACATCTTAAGTCATGGTAGTAAGATGGTGATAATATAGTTATTAAAGAATAAAATGTACATTTAGCTAGAATCTCCCTTGTCTAAGACTTTTGAAGAGCATTATTGATATATACAAGGCCTTTTGTAAAAATAAATATTTTAGTGGTAGCAATTAATTTATAGGTTTAATAAGTGAATGCCTTTCTTCATTAGAAGGATCAGAATATCACATATTTTATTACAATATATACATTTAATTTCTTCATATTTTACCACTTACTGAATTGATCTAGACCTAGGAGAAGGTCAACTGTCTCTAATTGCATATCTTTCTAATTAGCTAAAATTCTGTAGGAAAACATTTTCACTGGTAACTCATTACATATGAGGGGACATGCCACTAACAACTCAGCTGACATATATGCTGATAAATTTGACTCTTTGATTCACCTGAATTTGCAGGTTAAGTAGGATAATCTGATTAGAAAATTCTTTAATTTCAATTTTTGGTGAAAATATTTTAAAACATCTTATTTACATAATTACTTAACATAGGCACATTTGTTACTCATTTCAATCACATCAGACAGTAACAAATGAGCCCCATATCTTTAGCAAACAGTGATTTCTGAAATTTACAAGAGGAACTATTTCTGAAGATTCATTGATAAGTGAAAAATTCCATCACAACAACCAATTATGGGTCTAGTACATTCATTTTGTATCAGTAGGTTTTTACATATTGAATTTTCACATCATTTAATAGATAGTCAATCAATATCATTACATGGTTAAGAAAGGCACAAAAATTAAATCACTAGGCCCCAGAATGGTGGTTCTATGAAGGATCCCTACCCTGAAAACAGTTGTACTCCACAGGGAAAAGATGAACAAGGATCTTCTTCAGTCATTTAGTTTTTTGCCGACACTATATTCTCCCATTATCCATCCTAGGGCACATAGCATAAGAATTTCAGATATTATTCTTAATAAATGTCATCTTGTTTTGACACACAGGGATTTAGGTACCAGTGGGTGGTAATTTTGTCTTCAGATTTAGAATTCTAGATAATTCAAGTTCAGCTGTGTTTTTCAGATCTAATTGTAACCTTTCCAAAGTCGTCAGTACAACCTGTCCCTTCTCCATCTCCATTCCAGCTGTATTCATTTCTCCTTTCTTAATTCTATCACTCTCAGTGTGGAGTAACAGCTTTAAAAGGGTTATTCTGAAGAGTTTGTTGTTTCCCATCAACAAAAAGCTAAAAAGGTAGCAGCCCTATATTCTCCTGTGTTTCAACATACCACATCTAATTGCTAATTTTGTGCCATTCTGTAACAAGCTGTAAATCTTTCTTTATGGTTGTTTGGGTCCTGGTGAACTATTCTCCCCCTCATTCCCTCCCTGTTCCTGCTTTATGTCGCTTTTTAGAAATACTGTAGACATTTTTTTAGAAACTTGCTCTCATCTCAGTGGAAATTAGGTCTTTCTGAACTGACCTCTCATTTCCAGCCTTCTTAAGGGTCTGTGCCAGATACCTTTATTTATTTATTTTCAGAGCCTCTTTCAAGGGTATGTGAACAAAGAGGATTTCTAAAATACTTAGTATGGTTTAAAAACTAATGAATCCACAGATGAATGACCACTATTGTAATCACTGATGATAATTTTTTTCCTTATAATTGGATCATGGTAAATTCAGATATTAATATTTTTTAAAATAAAGGGAAGTTTGGAAAAGAGTATTCCTCATTAAATAACAATAACTAATTGTTTTGTACCTGCTTTGTGCTCAGTACTGTTCTAGGCAGCAACAGAGGATACAAAAGATGCCTACTATAAAAAAAAACTGTCTTCAGGATGGTGTGTTATCGTGAAACAATTAGAGGACAAATGTGGAAATGTGTGACCCTAACACAGCAGACATTACAGAGAAAGGACAGTTCTATGTGGATAAGGACAGTCGAAGGATCTTGTGGAACAGTCTAACAGTAGTTCTTATTTGGAATGGCCTATGTTAGGAGCCAAGGTCCATTTTTTAATTCAGCATGATTATTGTATATCCATTAAGTTGAAGGTAATATGCTTGCTGTCTTGGATGTATTGTGAAAGCAAAGTCATAAAAAGATGACTAATGGGACATATCTGGGGGGAAATGGAAAAAAAAAAAAACAACCAGACCAAAACAGGATATGGGAAGAGGATAGTTGAGTGTCTTAATCTCTACACTAAAATAAATGGATTTGGTGCCATAATCACTACAGAGTACTACACACCCTAAGGATGCAATCAAACAGAGTCTCTGAAGTCCATTTAAATAATAGAACATGTGTAAATATTGTTTGCTTGCTACTTTATTTAGAAGAGCACAGCCATGCTGATATGACCCACAAAGGACAGATCTTGCCATTCACACCTTAAGCATGCTCTATATTTCCTTGGTGACTCATATTTATAATATTTGAAATTGGTTTTGCCTATGCAATTGTGAGCCTCAATGTTAAGACAACATGAAAAATGGTGAAAATGTTTTCCTCAGTTGGCACATAGGATATTACTATTTGATGAGTACATACTAAATACCAATCACAACGTGGCACATAGGAGAGGCTCTGTGTGTACAAGAAAGAACAGGAGCATTGGAATCAAGCAGCAGCACCATTGATTTTCTCTATGACTCTAAGTTAGTTACTTAACTACATTTAGCCTTTGTTATAACTGATTAAAATCCCTCCTGAAGTGTTTTTGTTGAGGATTAAATGAGATAATATTCATAAAGGGCATAATGCATTACAGAAATGCTATAATGGTAACTTTTGAGATTATGACCTCATTTCAGTCTAAGTGACCCTGTGATATTGTCCCAGTTTACAGATGAGAAAACTGAAGCACAAAATAATCAAGAGGCAAATTCATATTGTCAGCAAGTAGAACACTTGGAATTCAAATCAGGATCTGGCTAATGCCAAAGTTCATGTTTTTGGTTTTTTGCTTTTATTATTATGAATATCAAATATCCATCCCCCTTTGAGCCCTCCATCTTTCCCTGCTTTACTATCCATAAATACTGAGCACCTGGTGCATAGTAGGCATGCAATAAATATCTGATATATAAAGAAGAAAAGAAAAATATTAGAAAAAATGGAAGGGAGGAAAGGAAGAAGAGGGGAGATAAGAGATGCTATTTAAATTTCTCCTTGGAGAAACAGGTCCTTTCCACTACTTCTTTTAATCATCACCCAAAGACATGCTTATTGATTTTAGAGAGAGGGGAAGGGAAGATGAAAGGGAGAGAAACATCAATGTGAGAGAGAAACATTGATCAGTTTTTTTTCATATGCACCCCAATCAGGGACCAAACCCATACACTGGGCATGTACCCTGACCTGGAATTGAACCTGCAGCCTAAGTATGTGCCCTGACCAGGAATAGAATCTGTGACCTTTCTGTTATGGAACCAGAACGACACTCCAACCAACTGAGTCATACCAGCTGGGGCTCCACTACTTCTTTCCTCATCTATTTTAATTGCTTAAATCTAATTACCCTATGTATGAGAGTCCATCAACATGAAAGTGACTTGTCACTCCCACTTTTGAGAGTTTAAGAGCCTTTCTTCACTTTTCCATAAATCCATGTTTGACAGGAAAGATCCTTCACAATTGGCCATCTTCCCGTATGCACTCCCAATAATGCAAAGTTTAGACAATCCAACCTATGTTTTCACAATGTTAATTTTTCCTCTTTTTTCTTTCAACACAATATCCCTTTTTGCAGGTGTGCTTTTCTCACCCCCATATGTATAAAATCTGCAGGTCCTTATGACTCAGTTCAAGGTTTACCATCAGGAAAGTCCTCTCCATACCCAACAGAGTCACTCTCCCCAGTGCTCCTACTCAATGGTGCTTCACAAGCTGAAATATAGTCAGATGTTTCTTTGTTTATGTTTAGCCTTTTCCTCATCTTTACAGTTCTACTGTGCCATGCAGTGCCTGGCTCAGACAGGTCAACTCAACACAGATCAAGTCAAGGAATAAGAGGAGGGATGTAGCTATGCCTGCATTCATAAAAGAAAGTTAGCATTCTCTCTGGTACCCACTGTGTTGTCTTTAAAAACGAGGTGATCCAGGAAATTGAATATTCTGTTTTTTTAATTTGAAAGATGCCATTTATTTTAAAGCTGGTCATCAGATTTAAGAACAGCTGGGTTGACAAGTTACCACCTTTAACATGCATATTGATTGCAAGCTACATCCCAATTACAGAAACAAGAAAATATTAAGTAGAACATATATCTTAAGGTATGAAAAATTGCCATTGCTGTCCTCAAAAAAATAAAATTAAACATTTTTAAAAGTGTTTAAAAAATCTCTATTGGATCTTCCTTTCCCCTACTGAACTCCTGTTCCCTGACCTTCTCTCACCACCTGAGGATTGTACTACCCAGATGGACCCACTATATTGAATGCTTATCCCAAATCTCTAGTCATGGTACATAGTAATAGAATTTTCATTACTGAACCATCAAACTGGCCAATAAACCTAATTGGGGGGGGGGTCCCCTAGAATTTCCCCATTGTTTTTCAGCTCACTGAGTCATAGCCTTCCTCTAAGCTTGGGTCAGGTATCACCTTTCCCAGGAAATCTTTTCAGAATATCTCAACCTGAGTAGCCTCCTCTTTTCTCTTTCCAAGGTACCCAGTGCTTTCCTTCATCATAACATGTACCAAATGGTATTGTTTCTCAGTTTCTCATTTACTTGCTTATGATTTCAATTGATCTCTGAATCCCTGCAGGGCAAGAATCCTGTCTTCAATCTAACCCAGTCCTCATGTAGCTATTTCTTGAGTAAACACTAAGTGAATTGTGCATGGAGGGCAACCTGATGGAAGCAACCTAAAAGGAGAATAAGATGGGATCTATCTCTGTCCTCAAGGTGTTCGCTGCCCAGCAGGCTTCAGCAAGTGACTTGTTCACAAACAACTCCAGTGCATGAGATGATACTAGTTCTACCGGAGAGAGAGAGGTAGGGGGAGGGAGAGAGGAACAAAGTTTTATGAGATGTAACAGTGATGATGATTCGCTGTAGTACAGACAAAAATTAAGATGAAGTATCTAAAGTGGAATATATTGTATATGCATTGTGTAAAGCAAAATAGTACTGTGTGTGTGATTACATGAGTTGATTATTGATTTAGCGACTGTTAGGTTTCTTCATTTGCTGCTTTCTATACAGTAAAATTGAATTAGCTCTTTGTATAAAAAATATCTTTGTTTTACATGATTTATACCCATCATTGAAATAGTAAAGTGTGGCTGAGTTATTAAACTATTCATTTTATATATGTTCCTTCTTCATAGAACAACTTTCAGATAATTGTAAAATATACTGGTGAACACCTGAATTTTCCCTGATGAAGATGCTGCCTTTGGGTTTTATAAGTATTTTGGCATTAAAATGAAAATTCTTCAACTGCAAATATCCCAATGAAGATAATGTAAAATGAAGAGTAGCCTAAGAAAATCATGCAAATTATTTTTAAAACTTTAAGTTCTAACTAAAACCTGGTTAATTAAATATACAAAACATTTATTTTTCTAATAACTCAAAACCATATTTATTGTTACTCATTAATACTTGGAAAATCTAGAATAGTCTTTGAGCCATGAAGAATATAATATGAGTAAAAATAATCCCTCTAATATACCCAATATAAGTGAAGCTTTTTCAGGAAACTGATTAGCTGGCCCACAGATAACCTGAGACAGAAAACTCAAAGAGAGTAGAAGTTAAATTTTTTAATTTAAAAAGAAGTTCTCTTTAAACCAGGATTGATTTCTCATTCCTACGAAAATTAGTTCTGAATTGTACCCTAAATGCCTGACATACTTCATGACAGACTATAGTTGAATGCAGATTCTAGGTTAGTCTGATGCGGGAGGAGAGGAGAGGGGGCATCTTTACTGTCTTGCTATGGTGGACATTTTCAGAACTTCATATAAGGGTGGTATCTCGACCTGAGGGTAATTGCTCATCCCTCAAGAATATATAAAAATAAAGTAACAGTTAAAAATTTTTTCAGAATTGTACCCAATTATATTTAATATAGTCAGTAGAACTGAGAGAAAAACAAGGGCAATATTCTATTCACAATAGTCGTATTTCACTGGATGTCTCCTTCTGAATTGGCACAGACTTGCTGGCTTAACTTAGTTTTTTCATCTCTACCTTCTGAAATATCTCCAACAAATACCAGTAACCTCAGCAAACACATAAAATTTACAGATTCATTGGTATAATGTTCATATGCCCAGTAGGCTATTCACAGACATATTTAACTGGAGTCTGTGACTGTCAATTCTTTTTCAGGCCTGTGAGTTCCATTTGGATACTATTTTTAAAAGTTGTTGAAACCTATGTTAAATATAACTTATAAAAATGTGGCTTTACAAATCGTTTATACTATCATTCCAGTTTCTTGAAAGCAATGCAACTAGGTCTAGATTTCAGGAAAATGAAATTGTGGTTTCAAAACTGATTGAAAACAACAGCAATAAAAGGTATTTAAAGCAAACAGTGTACATAAATAGCCTCCCCAGCAATTTCTATATGAGTTCCCATTTATGAAATGATCTTGATGGATTATCTCTTTCTGGCTGCGTAATCGACACTTTGTCAATTACTGTGACTGATGAACATGACCTGCTGACGTCATGGAGCACCCCCAGTAACAATATTAATGTGCTAATGACCACTTCCCAGTGCTTTCCTCTTCTTCTTCCCACCATAAATACCTAGCTGTCACCTACAACAACCAGAAAATCATCTTAAAATTGGTCCCTCACTTTGAAGTTTGCTTGGATAGCTTTGAAGTATACACAGCTTTCCAGCCGGTAATACCTGTGTTTCACAGATCACAGAAAAGCCTGAGGTGTGTGTGTGGGGGGGGGGAGGGGAAGCATATTAATTTGAGATGTGGAAACTTCTGTTGATATTTTTCAAGTAGGCTTAGTTTCATTTTTAATATTCGGATTAAATTATTGCTTTTAGAAGATGCATACGAGACAAATAGCTAACAGGACCTCAGGAGAATATTTATTTAAATTTTATTAGTAATATCATAGTATTCATAGGTGGAAACCAATAGGTGGTCATACAATACCAAATGTTGTGTTGAATTCCTCAAAAAGTAAACTGCAGGCTTAGCAAATGGTACCTTAGCCCCTGCATATGTTAATATACTTTGCTTAGTTGCTGAAGTGCACAGGGATATAGGGGCCCAACAGAATCAAACTGCTTAAGCTCTTAAATGTAATATGGCTTAAATGTTTTTAACTGTTATGTAAAACCACTTCTTTGTCTGTGTTAGTCCTAAAAAAGTAACAGTATATTATTTAGCAGTTGTGAACCCGAATGTCCATACTTATTTTATGTAGCCCATTCAAATTGTCTTAATGTTCTGCAAAGAAAGATGAATGGCGCCCTCTCTCCTATCTCTCTCCCTCTCTCTCCCCCAACTCCCCGTTTCTCTCCACACGCACACACACAACAGAGCTTCAGGTTACATGTTCCTGGAAACAGGCTCTGAGACAGGGATTTGCGCATGAGATGCTGGGGGAGTTGCCTCAGGAACAGTGGAGGGGAGGGGAGGTGGAGGCAGTAGGATCAGGCAGAGGAAGAAGTTGGACTGGGATGCAGTCTCAACAGAGACCTCAGCTGATGGCAGGGAGCACCAGAAATCTGGGATGGCCCTTCAGAGTGGTTCCCAAGAGAGGCAAAACAGCCAAATCTTCACACCCCTTCATTGTCTAATCTTTGGATCTGGTAGCCCATGAGGAGAGAATGTCGTTTTTACACAAGAACTCTATTTGGCTGAGCATAGTTCCCAGAGTGGGGCAGAACCCTTGGGCTGCAGCTCCCAGGGTGCCCAGGGGCCAGGGTTTGAGTGCCTCCCTCCTGAAGGGGGGATCTCAATGCTCAGCAACATCCCTTGCATATACCAATTCACCTTACAAGATGTGGGCATAATTTCTAGGCTGTAATAAACTCCCCCCCCACACACACACAAAGGAATGTTAATCACTTATAAGACAAGGTTAAGGTTAAAGTGTTCTTCTCCTCTCCATCCACTTTGTTGCTAGATTAAATCATTTTCTGGAATTAAGAGTGTCATTGAAGCATATTTTAAGAATGTGACTTTGAAAGTCTGACCTGTGGAAATGTGATAAATTGTGTCCGGAGATTGATTTTGCTGAGTGCTAATACCAAATCATATAGCCACATACTTTCACTTACTAAATACTGCCCAGGCCATATTGTTGAACTCTGCACTGCCACGGTCACCTCATCAGGATGTTTTCTGTCCTGTGACTAGTGACTTCAAATGTACACATCCATCTTCTTGTCCCATTACACATTGTGTGACTGATGTTCTGCACCCATTAAAATTGATGGAAAAGAACAAAGAGCAGAAAAATGTGCCCTTCAATTGATTACTTCTCTGAAAGAGCAAATGAGAATTTTCTAGTACCAACAAGAGATTTAGAGTGGTAGGTTTACCCCATTTATTAAGTGCTTTAATTAGCCAGGTTTACCATACAGTCTCTCACTTATAAGAGCACATTACTCAGTGTGCTCTAAAATTCAACCTCCCTCTGAAATGTTTGATCTGTTAAAGATGAATTTAATAGCTGTAGCACTGTTTATAGTCAGAGTTATTTTGGTGAATTCTCAGTACTAGAACCAATTAGATCAATGCCTTCCATGTCAGATTTTTTCCCCTTATGATGAGCTATCATAATGCCTCATTTATGTTCTTTGATAGCTGATAATTAAATGGACCATCATTGTAAACTGAAGCCAAAACCATAGTGATTTTGGAAGGCCCAAATCTTACTACGTTTTTCTTGGATGTGTTGAATGTTATCTTTGTGTTCAACAAATTGCAGAACAGCAAGCTATTTCTGCACTGCTCACAAAACATTTGTTTAATTACAAGATTTAATGCGCTGAGGGGGAAATCCTGCCCACCGGCCGTTACAAGGCTTTGGCCTCTGCACCTCGTTTCTCCTCATATCCCTGTGTTTTGTTAGAGGAACAGTGTGGACTTATTTCTTAAGAGAAAAGATTCACATGTTATCCAAAACTGAAATTTGTAAATGAAATGTTTGACCAAATACTATGAAAGAAATTATTTTGAAATTCCCTTCAGAAAATCTGACTGGCCAGGGGTCTGTGGGGTGATTTGCTTGTAAAAACATTCTTCCATATTGACCTCGGTCACAAGGATGGCGGGAGCTATTCTGGGACTTTGACCGCAGGAGTAAATCTGTGAACAGCTGTCAGATTGGATATGGCCTGCCTGGTCTCCATTTCCAGCAATAATAATGTTCATGGGCGATGCAAATGCCTGGACCAACTGTGGGTCAAACAGAACTATCAGACTATAGTCAGGTTTTTCACTTATGTAAATATATGGTCTCAACTAGCAATATCAACAGAAATTTCTGTTGATGGAAATATTCAGTATCTGTGTTGTTGAACAGAGTCACCACTAGCTGCCTTTGTGTATTGATTGGTTAAAATGTGACTAGAGGTACCAAGGAACTGAATTTCTGATTTCATTAACTTTAGTCAAATGTCAGTAGCCACATGTGGCCAGTGGCTTCTGATTTGGACAGTGCGGGTCTAGAAATTCTTAGGAAGTCATACCCACTGCTACAGATTTTAAGGTCTTAAATTTTTGAAGTTTCCATTTCAAGTCTTTATATCCTACTATTTTTAAAAGTCTTCATGGATTTTTTTGGGGGGGGGCTGGTATTTTGTTTAAATATGTAATGCTTCTTTAAAAACTGACAAATTATAAGTTCAAAATGAATAAAAATATGAATAACATGGAATAGCCTACAAAGAGGGATCTTAAAAATGAGAACACTAAAAGTACCCCATTACATAACAGTTTAGTAAATATTCCTGGCACTACAATTTCACAGAAAAAAAAATACAGTCTCACCATTTTGTAAGTTGCAGATCTTGGAAGCCTGAAATCTGATCTTTGTACTTTGGCAGTGGGAGCAAAGAATGAACTCATTTTAATCCACATACAACAAAATTGCATTTCTGCCAAAAAAAAAATTGTCATCAACTAGAGCATTCTGAGAAAAACAATTCCCTTTTAAACTGTAAAAGTAAAAATAAATAAAATAATAAAACAATAATATTAATAACACTATCATTAGGGAAGCAGTTTGTACTGCACCTTCTTTTACACTCTTCCCAATCTGAGGATTCTGCCCTTACATCATGTATATTAATCTGAGAAATAGTTACAAAGTGCTATTTCTTCAAAACCTGTATTAGTCTGTTTTGGCTCTAATAATACTTTCTTTTATGGGAATATTATTTTATATATATTTCATATTTACCCCGAGATGTGTACAATTCAGAGTCATCCTTCAATAGTAAACCTATTTCCTTTGAATAGAAATTCACTCTTTTTCCCTGGTAGGGGGACCACAAGTCACTCATTCTCTTCAAATACTGATTTGCGAGTCATCCTCTTACTTGGCTCTCTCCCTCATCCTGTTCTCCCAACCACCATATCTAAGTTGTCCAATTCTGGAATTTCTCCTCTACCATATTCACCTTCCCCCCTTCCTTCCTTTACTGCCAATCTTCTGGGCTTCATGAATGTACATTTTCTCTCTACTGCTAGCCATCTTATCTTCTTGCTTTTGATCTCTTAAGCATTAAGCCATCTTCCAACCAACTGCCAGTACATTCTTTTTCAGGCTCCTTTGCTCCAAATTCTAGTGACAGATTTCCCACTCACTGTGCCCCAGACAGAATCCAGTTACACAAGTTACACTGGCTCAGAGGACAACACTGAATCCTGAAAGCCTCCACAGTCACATCAACTGGAACCAATTTTTCTCTTCCCTATGTTAGTTAACTATATTTATTTTCAGAATGACTCCAAAATATACAAAGGAATTAATGGTGGTTTGTTAGCAATTACAAACCATTTTCAATGCCCTACCTCATGTTGAAGTTTCCCATCAATTTTGTGACCTTAGTGGGGGCAGGCAGGACCGCTTTTCCATTTGTAGAGAAGGAAACTGGCAGAGTTGAGAGAGGTGAGAGGATAATCCAAGATTGTACAGCCAGTAAGCAGCCCACTTTCTAGATTAATAAGATCATGCTTAAATAAAAATAATAATATCCCCAGTGCCTATTTAGTATCTGGCATATTATGTGTTTAAAAAAACACATGTTGGTTGCTAGAGTGAATGAGTGAATGCATTAAGTATGGCACACTGTGGGAGGCCTCTGAATGTCCTGGCTGGTGTGTTAACTGGATTAGACCGATCCTGTGAGCAGTCATGGGATCCTGTGAGCAGGAGGCAGTGCAGATACATTTGAGAGGACAAAGGAAGTTGCCTGGAAGTGAGGAGCTACAAGCTTCATACAGTGTGGCAGGGAAACCCAAGATAAAAAAAGGAGAGTAAGAGCTATTTTAAAGAAAAAGTTAAGAATGATAAGTCCTTGACAACAATTGAATGTGAGGGCCAAAAGAGAAGACAAAGTGGAACGTCCAGCCATGGTGTGTGGCCACAGCAGCACCCATCCCAGAAAGGGGTGAGCCCAAGAGTGGAAGCCCTCCTCCTTGAGTGCAGATGAGCTTTTGTCTGTGCTTTGGCACTGTAGTCAACTCCACTCTGTCTCAGATTCTTCACTGGATCCTTGTCTAATCATTCTCATGTGAACACTGTTGTTTTCCTCTCTTTTAATTTTTTTTTTTGTTCCGGTGGTATCTAGGCAGATGTAGACCCTCCAAGAAGTATGTAAATTGATTGATTTGAATATATTATAAACATGATGCCATTGAATTATGATGCATCCTTCATGAAAGTTTAACTTAGGTGCAAGTTATATGACTGAAAATACTATTTTTCAAGTAAACAATCGGTCTCAAAAATACTGACTTCACTTTTCCCAAATGTATTTTGCTATTGATGCTTTTTAAAGTAGACTAGCACAAAAACTTTTTCGAAGAGGAAAACTTGCCTGAAATTTAAAGACGATTTTTTTTTTCAAATTTTCTAGGGAATACTAAAATCTACGTTTAAACTTCCTCAAGTTTTATAACAAAAAAGCTTTGAAGTCGTGAAGAATAATCTCCTTTTTCCCTGTTTTTTAGCTACAATAAAATGAAACAGCTGGATTATTGTTCCCAGTTTAGCCACATGGTTGTAACTACAATACAAATTTTAAGGAACCAAGACCTTTTCAACCAATGCTTGTTTACATTGTACCAATTTCAGAAACATTTGTTTTAAATTAAGTTAGGATAATTTAATTTGCAAGTTTAAAGTGCAACTCTTTTAAATAATTGGAAAAAGATTAGTAACTTTTTGGTAATATCAGTACTAAAAAGAATAGTAACTTTTTGGTAATATCAGTAGTAAAATTGATGGTGACCAATTACATTCAACACAGATTTTAAGTGCACTGGAGGTGCAAGGCTACTTGTATAGTAGCACTCCAGAGGGGAATTAGAACATGGATCAGAGATTTAACAGCCTTAGGAAAAGTCCTTATAAGGAGGCAAAATGCAACGGACAACCAAGAGAAGGAGCAGAATTGTAAGTAATGGAGCTACAAAAAAAAAAAATCTTAGGAAGAACATACAATTGAATCTGTTCCTGGAACATGGAACAACCAGATGGGGTTGCTCCATTCCAATAAAGAAAGTGAAAGTGAAGGGTCAGAACTTTGGGGGATCTGGATTAGGCTAGTCTTGGGGAAGGTGGGAAGAGTAAGTGACCAAAAAGTAAGACAGAAGCAGACTGTGGCAGATTTTGTGCCCATGCTGAGGAGAGTGAGTTTTCTTTTATATACAGGTAGAAACCTTCTCATATTTTTGTTTTGTTTTGTTTGTTTTTTGTTTTTGTTTGTTTTGTTTTGTTTTGTTTGCTTTTTGAAAGACGTGTGGCAAGACCAGATATGTGCTTAGCTAAAATGGAAGGAAGTTATTATTAGCAAGGTAGGTGTGATTTTCACAATTATTTTTAGAAGTAGAAACTTTAGTTTTTTCAAATGAAATAAGAAGCTTCAATATATAAATTAGACCTACCTGGTTGAGTCTGGGGGCTTTCAGAGGGTAGACTGAGTACCGTGAGCCCCAAGGTTTCCTCTGCCACTCCTACGGGTGGACTGGTGAGGGAGGTAAGTGAGAGAGACAGAGGTTCACTGGCAAATCAAGGGAGATGGGAATAGGGACCATCGGGACTGGCTTAGAAAGGGTAGCTGGGAAGGGAGCCAGGCCAGAGCATCATGACTTGGTGACTGGTTCCTGTGGGAGGAGTTATGGAGAGAAAGGAGGGAGAGAAGTCTCTGATGTGTCAGATTGGATTCCTTGGGAAGAGGGCAGTGGCACTAAGGAGATACAGGAGGCAAAAGGACAAGCCTTAGGCATAGGTGTAGCACCTGAGTTCGAAAGTTTTATACGGCAGTGGTATCAAAAATGCAGACAAATATTGACAGCTTCACTCAGCGATTTGGATGTGAAGCTATCTGATTGCCCAAAGTCATGCTGGCACAAACCAGGTTTAAGTGAGGTGACTTGTTTGTATTTATTACTTTCCTCTGCTTAGTATATCCTGAAACTTTGTTAAACTGATTTTTCATACCAACATTTCAAAACAACTGGAGAAAGTAAAAAATAGGAGAATCTTGACACCTGGTATATGACACACAGGCTGATGTAATGAATTTTGAAATGTGTTTCCATGGGCAAGTTAACAATGTGCAGCTTAGAGAGTAGTTGAAACTCCATATGCCTCTTTTGGCCAACACAGTAATGCAGCTTGCAGAAATATAAATGAACATTCAAAAATTGGAAGCATGCCTTTGTCTAAAACCTGGGCTGTATTTAAGCTTTCTTTATACACTGAAACCTTTCAATTAGCCATTACGAGACTTAACTATAGAAGCATTTAGCTGGTACTGGATTCTTCATCATGTCTATGGCTGAATCAGATTCCATGGCTAAAGAGATGTAATATTTTCAATAGCCTTTATGAATAGTCTTATGCACCCCAAGATTCTGTTATTTCAGAAAGCTATTATCAACAACAGGGCTCTAAATTCCGAATGCCTGCTAGACGCTAGAAATCATTTTGCCTTGCGACAAACATGAATTAAACGTACTTCATGTACCACCATGCATGGAACAGATTGATTCCATAGACTGCACAGCCCTGTCTTACCCACATCCAGGAGTATAGAAAAAGAATGCCCATTAAATTAACATTAGCTCAAGAAAAATGAAAACTTCTGGAACAATTACAGTGTTACTGTTTTGACTGAAGGGGAAAAATTACCTTTGTTTCAAGAGATATGACTTGAACAATGCTATTCTGCATGAAATTGAGAAATTGCCAACGTTCCTGACCTGAGAAATAGTGTGCGTGAGATCTTAGTTCTGCTTCATTAGGCTCTCGTGAATGAGTGGTAAATTTTCCCTATTTATACATTTTCTGTCAGGAGAGCATAAACATAGCCTGCCTAGCACGTGTTTTTACTGGTGTCTTTTTATTTATATATTGGTTGTAGCCTTGACAAAGAGTTTATTCCTGGAATGAATAAATATCCTCCTTTTCAAATATTTAGATAGGTATTAGGAATAGGTAAAGGTATTCACTTGCTACTTTTTATAATGTTGCACGTTAAACATGCATTTTTTTAAAGGTTGCAATTTTTCAATTTGAATGAAAATAAGCTTATATTTAACTGGTTCCAAACTTTCTAATGCATTCATTTGAACATGCTGGAAATAAAGCTTAATAGAGAGGCATTTCCTAAATGGAACTTTTTCCTATTCAATTTGAACAAAGCAAGTGTGGAGAAAGTGAATTGTTCACAAATTAATTCAGTGGGAATTTATTTTGAGAAAAAAAATGTAATGCAAGCTGTGTGTACTGGTGTTCTGAGTGCCTACCTAAATACATTTTTGAAATATTCAATGTGTCTTAGAAATTTATTGTATTTTTGCAAGTAACATGTTACTAATAATTGTGTAAAAGTATTTAATGTTCACAAACTCACACGTGTGTGTGTGTGTGTGTGTGTCCAGAGAGGGGGGGAGGGAGGGAAAGAGGGAGGAGGGAAAGAAGGGAGGGATGGAGACAGGGAGGGAGGTGGAAAGAGAGGGAAGGAAGAAAGGATTTTCCTCTAACTGCTCTGTTACTTTCTTGCTATCTGCTCTGCCTTCTTGAATAGGAAAGCAAAGAATAGAGTTATGTTTTGCTTTAAAATGCGCATATCACCCTAGATGGACAGGTTCATGGAGATGTGTCTGTCATGACTAGTCACCTTCATGTTGCTGGACTGAGCAACAACAAAGTGGATTGCAAGGGTTCATTAGAGTTACAAATGGTCCGGTTTGATTTCTTCCTCTACAGGGAGTCTCTACTTCTGTGCTTTACCTTCTCAGACACAGATATGTAACATTTTCCTCCACACTGGATGATGCTCCACAGTTTACTGTGTAATGAAGAGAGTACTTTCCCTGGGTCTTGGCCTTTGGTGAGACCCCAGTTCATTTGATTGGGGCTGCAGGGAAACATGTTAGCTAACCACGGGAATGACAGACACAAAAGCAACAGCAAAAGCTGCCACTGAGCTACATGGACAGGAGGCTTCCTGACAACCACATCTCCCCATGTAATTCTTGAGTGGTAGCTTACCTCTCCAAACCTTTAACATAGATATGCATTAGCCAGATTTTACCCACATGCAAATATTGGGGAATGAGATTGAAATGGCCTTTCCCTATTTCCTTACCTTTAAAAATTCTATCTTACTTTCAAGACCCAATTTAAATGTCACCTACTTTATGATGTCTTCTCAGAGCCCTAAATAGAATAAATGAATTCTCCTCCAAAAATCTATAATATTGTCTAGGCATCTGTTATTGAACTTTTGGCGGGTGCTTTGTATTTTCATTGAGTATATGTCTTTCTTCGTCCTCTAGAACAGGGCCTGTGTCTTTTGTATTTGCTTTACTTACCACCTCACCCCAAACCCCGTAACAGGGTACTTTGCATATAGTAAATGTTCAGTAAAATGTCATTCATGTTCACATTCAACATTAATATTGATATTGTGCTCCCAAGGGTCAGACTTTGATAACAGCTCTGATTACATTCTGTCTTCTTTTTTTTAAGTGAAAAAAATTATGTTTAGAAATAGCTAGCTAAAGTCAATTTAGATGAGCACAATTTTGTTGACAACATCTAAAGCATCATAGTTGGGAGCCAGTCACACATGCCTTCTTCTCTCCGTCAGGTCTTGTCACTGAGGTCTTGGCCACATCAGTGTCACGCAGCTTCTTCACAACCTATACGATCTGATGTTCATTGGCCTTGACATATATCATTTTTTAATCCTCCAGAGTTGCTTGATATAGGGCTTTTAATAAAATAGATATTCATTGTTTGTGGAACTAAATTGTTAAGTCAGGAATACCTATAAAACTCACATGGAGTCTTTCGACTGCTGAGCATGCATTTCTTATGTATATTTCTCATAGAAAGTTAATGTACCAGGAAGACTTCATTAAGTTTTCATTGTGCTTTAACTCTACAAAGGTATTGACATGGTTTAGAAGTCATTGATCATTAGTCACAAGATGCTGCTAATCTCTCTACCTGAGTAAAACAAATGAAGCTATCCAGGTAAAAATTCGCCTTCACTTAGTCATTCTTTCAGAAGAATTCCTAGACTATATTTAAGGATATGCACACAATATCCCCTGCCTGGATTCTAAGATCTTTTCTAGCTAACCTACAAGAAAAAGGCAGAAATATTGATTTTTAAGCTTTTCCAAATTAAGTAAAAATTAAGTGAATTGGGGGGGTTGTTCCTTTGCAATAGAGAGAATATATCACAAAAAAATTAATGCACACAATTATTTATCATAATTTTGTCAATTTTTTAATAAAATGGTCTTATAAAATACAAAAACAAGGATTACAATAATCCAACAGTGATATTAACAAGAGCATTTGTCTGGGCATAAAAGAACTTGGGTGTGTCCACTGTCAGACCCTGGGCACATCCCAGTTTCCCCAAGGCCGAGGTGGGGTCATGTACCCTGAAATCCCTTCTAGCATCAATAGCATAGCCCATGATTCCTTGCCATCCCACTGCCAAATACATTTTTAAAGAATATCTAATAACATTCCCTTGCTCAAAAATATTTAGAGGTTCCCAGTTGTCTATAAAATTACAAAACCAGGTATGTATGCTTAGGAAGTGTTACAAGAATTCTCTTAAGCCACATCAACCAATTCTTCCCAATATACAAATGCCAAGTTGGGCAACTTCCTGACTTCTGAATTTTTTTTCACATTGCCCATTCTATATTCTCTGCTGGAAATATTTTCTCTACCTCAGAAATGCCTTCCCAGCCTGGAATCCTTTCCTGAGTTCCTCGCCTATACTTTCTTAAAGTCCACATACTCCTAGTTTGTAATGAAGTTCTTCACATTCTGACCTATATTAGAGTTTTTCAGATTTTGGGAGTTTATTGTTATATTATAGCCTCCTTGAAAGAAGGAACACTGTCTTCAATTTTGTATCTTCTACAATATCTAGCACAATGCTTTATTCATTGTGGACATAAACCACACAATCTTTAAATAACCAACGAGAACCCATAGCAGCTTGGAGGGCACAGTACACATACCAGAATCATAGAATTAGAATATTATATGCTGATCCCCAAATTTATATCCAACATGTGACTCCCTTGATAAATCATAGAGTAGGGTACACTGTGATACATTTAAACCCATTTGGCAGTAAAAATAAATTTGTATTTTAATCCCTGTCAAATTGATCATCAGAAAGCACCTATACTTAGACACAGTCTCTAATAAATTAATGTATACTTATGTAAAGTATATGTAAAGTACATGTATCTAATATAAAGTACACTTTCTCTTCAGTAGTTAAAGATCCTGTGTCAGTCATACAAAGGCTTCAATCTGGCCTAACATAGGGGGATTCGGGGAGCTCAGCTAGCCCAGAGAAGGTGCCATAGCCCTGGGACACAGAAGGTGACCAGGGCTTCCTGGCTTCCTCAGTGAATCTATTGTGAAGGTTGGACTTGCATACCCAGGGACACCATAGGAATAAAATTCAGTTACTTCCAGAAATGTCTGCTTTGTCTTCCACACTCCATAATACAAGCCACATTCAAATAGAATAGTCACGCTGTTCTATGCCCACATAATCTTGAATGAACACAGGAGCAAAATGCATTCACCAGATCATAGAACTGGCTCTCTTCAGAAATCCAGTTGAATGCCAAGAGAATTAACCCAGTTCTTAGCTTCCACTGCACTAGCTTCCAGAAAAAAGTAGAGGGTGGTTCTCATATGTTGGTCAATTCTCTAGAACAGAAGAGCTCAAGTACAAGTGAACAGAATGGCCACCTGTGCCTACTCACCATTTCCATTAGGATGACATTCACTGGAATCACTCACTCATTCAACAGGACCTGGAATGCATCAGTCTAGATATGGTCCCAGATAGTTAGAAAATCATGGACACAATTAATATGCATTCTGAAATTGTAGTTGTCATGGGTTTTTTCCTAATGCTCATTTTAGTATATATTTTTGCTCTGTTCTGAATTAAAGACATATTTTGCTATGGAGTTAGTGTATAAGAATTCATAAATAAAAACAGCCAAGTATTAACTTACGTATTTTTCTTTTTAATTCACTCATCTGGTGAATTCACTTATCTCTCTTAAAAGAAGTAGAGACAGAAGGTGATAATGAAAATGTTATATGATGACTGGAGCTTGTTTAGAGCCATTTAGGTTAAATTTCATTGTTCTATCAGTGCATGAATCTGATGGTGTCTCTTTTACTTACTCTTGTCCACTAACAGTGAGTGAGTGTGAATGGGCAATTGTCATACCCTCAGTTATACTTCTTTCTCTTTAAAGGCATAGAAGTAGCCTCTAAACATCTGCTTCCATGGCTTGTACTCTGTGTTGTGGAGGGAGGAGGGACCTTATATTGAGTTGGTGTAGAAAAGACAGGTATATTTAAATTATGACATCCAAGCACATCATTAAACAACCACGGACATTTTACTTCTAACTCACTAAACATTGGATAACTAAAGCTCTTTTCCTTTTTCTCCTGAAATCCTTTTTTTCTAAGCCAAGAAACTTAAAAATATGCATGTTTCTGAAAAATTGTTTGACCAAAGAAAAGCTATGGAGAGATATTATGTTAACAGAGCTAGAAATGGAAAGTCTCTGTATTGGAAAAGATAGCAGATTTGCCCATTTGCTTATGGCTGCAGCAGTAGTGTGATAGCATCATTTATAGACTCTTTTTGGGTCTGGCAGCTGCTCTTCTTTAACATCAACCCTGTTCTTCCCTTTTCTTTACCCCACTGCCCTCATCTTGCTTCATGTCTGGATCATTATGGTACTAACTGGTCTCTCTCCCTGCCTCCAGTTCGTTTGGGTGTGGGGGTGAAGAAGAGAGGAATGTGAGAAGTGTTTACTTACAACCACTTCAATTTCCTGATAACTGTTCATTTATGGAATCTCACCCAGTGATACTTAAATATAGCTGAAGTCATACTGCCACAGTGTTTTCAGAAAATATATGCACGACAGTTTCTACCGTTCTTTTTAAAATAGCCTTGGCTTCAATGCCATTATCAGTTCATTATCAGTGTATTGTTTGTTTCATTGTCCAGCACAACTGTCTGATAAAACCCTTAATTATTAAGTATCTGATAATACTATCCAAACAGCTTTAATTACAGCACATTCTGTGCCTTGTTTTATTACATTTCATGCCAGAATGAACCTGGCCAGGATCTTTAATAAGGCCATATTAAATCCAGGCTAGAGGTTAAAACTCATGAGGCAGCCTCGATTCTCTGCCTATTGTGTAGAGAATCTCATCAGAAAAGCCCCAAACTTCATTAAAGACTGCTGGATGTGGGCCCTCCTATATTGCCGTTTACTTTAAGGGCCATCACTCAGGGGCAATTATTGGTGTGCTCCTCATGATCCCTGTTATATTAAGGCAATTTCTACACCTAGGTTGGGCATTAATACCGCCATTATCTCTAACACAAATCCCCTGACAGTTAGAAAAGCAGGAGAAATTACAGACGGATTAATCTCTAGTGCCCGTCCAAAAAGAAAACCTCCCCCCAGAGGATCTCGAAGGCTATGTTGAACTCAGTTAAGCTGCGTTAGATGTAATGAAAAAGAGCCCCCCGTGCCTGCCTCTGTCGGAGACGTTAGATGACCTTTTCTCCACTTGTCAATATGCCTTTTGGGCTTTCCTTCTCTCCACTCCTACTAGGCTTCTCTGAATCCTGTGGCATCTTTAAAGAATCACATTTGTGCTTCAAAAAGAAAGAAAAAGAGAAAAAAACAACTAAGCTTATCCACGTGGGAAGGCTGGACAAAGTAATTCATTTTGTACCAAAAGAAGAGAAAAAGAGCCTGGCGTTTTCACAAGTCCTTTATATTTCCAGTGTGTTTTTCCAGGTGTGCTTGTGGGTCTCACACCACAAACCATGCTGAGAAAAGCAGATCAGAGAATGAGGACAAAGAATCTCTCCAGGCACAAAGGAGTGGGAAGACGAGAGGATACAGAGACTTGGCAGGTCATTTCCAGTGCACCCTGCTTCTCCTGATAAGGATACCTCTGACAGCGCTGATGCTGCTGGTGACGCACCCCTGTGCTTGCTGGGAGTCGCTGGGGTTTGGGAAAGGAATGATAAGGAACACAATGAATAACTAACAAAGCTCCTTTGACGAATGCAGTCATTTGCATTACAGCGCAAAATAGCTTTGCTCCTGATGGGAGCTCAGCATACCCAACCACAAATATGGTATCCTTCAATGACACGTAAGGGCAAGGGTAGCTGGGGTGGGAGTTTGGTGGGTGGGGAGTTTTCATTCATTACACTATAATTGTGCAGAAAACATTGACCCAGAAAAGAATATTTGTGATGTTATTGGCCTCAAAAAATGAATGAGGTTTTCTCTTGGTTTTGAGGGAAAATATGTCATAATAATCATACATTCTTTCAAAAGCCAGTTGAAATTAATAGCCAAAATGTCTTTTATATAAAGGTGTTAAGGGATGATTCACAGTTGAACTGTTTGCCACAGTGCTACAGAAATGTTACTTCACCTGACTATAAGCATAGAATAGTATGCTTATTCTATTCAACAGGACAAAAATGGAAGGTTTTGGGTGTATGAAGTCAAATGGGAGGGAATTCCTGGGTTCTAAATGTTCTCAGAGGAAAAAATTGGATCTTTTGTCACTATGACATGGTTTAGCCATTTGCCCAGCACACAGCCATGATTTCCAGGTTAAATGTATCCACTCTCATCTTACCACAAACCAGAAATACACAACTGTGACCCAGAGCCAGCCCCGGCTGTAGATCCACCATGGGTTTTGATCTACTGCTGGTGATAACAGGTGACTCCAACTCCTTATGCCAAAAGCCCCAGGGCACTTGCAGCTTTCTGGCCAAGTAAAATCTTATATAAAGTGAGAAACCACTTAATCGACCAATCACTCCTAGTTCATCATATGTTCTCCTATTTTGTTGCTAAACTAGCTGCTATTCTTACTGAAAGGTTCTCTACCCCGTAAATTACTTAAGTAGTGGATATCTTCTGTAACTATTGATATTCTAACATTCACTCAACAAACATATTGAACATCTATGTGATAGACATTACACTTCATTGATGGAAAAATAAAAATAGCATTCCTCCTTAATGGAGGAGGACAAAGCATATTTGCAGTCTAATTTGAGTGATGCTGTAATTGAAGTATATCCACAGCACCCTGAGGCACAGGAGACACAATTTCAGAGAGTATGCAGCTGATCCCTAGAAATGTGGAAACTAAAAATGAGTCAGTGAACATTTACAAAGGCCTCCCAACTAGTTCTCTGTCAGCTTGATAGTAGAGTAATTGCATCATAGAAAATATTTGGAAAAATATTCCATGGGCTTATGTGGACATTAGAAGGGAACTCTTTCTCACCCATAGAAATGAGGAGCTGTTTTCCCTTTCAAAACCTCTAGAGTACTGTTACCCCTCTGATAGGAAGTCCAAAACATTGAGTTAAACATGGACTAACTATATCAAAACTGATATTCTTGACTGAACTTTAAAAGGGAAACCACCAGAAAGACTAAAATGTCAATTTCTTTTGCTAAAAGTGTACCTTCTTTGCCTACTCCTATTTATCCACTGCAATTATCAATTCTTAAATAATAGCCATGCTTTCCTAAGTAAACTTTTTTCTTCTTCCTTTTGAGTTGTAGGAACTATGATTAAAAAAATTTTAAACTTTCTGGGTCTGTCCCCACAAACCTAACACACACTTTTTAGAATGTAACCTTTGCATAAGTACGTAGCATACAAACTAAATGTGTACCATAATAATCTCTTCTCTTCATCTGCAGTCACTAATTAGAAATAATCAGAATCAGTTCTATCGCAAATGACCTAGTAAACCTCTTTTTGTTCCCTTTTGTTTCTTGCCTTTGATTTTTGTTATTCAAATCATCAGAATGTATGCCTAGTCATTGCCATCCTATCCTCATTTACTTGTAAGAATGATGATTAGAAAGGTCAAAATTATTTTGATAAAGAACCTCTGCAGGAGAGAAAAAAAAGTAGCTTAGGATTGGACACTTTCTTCTATTGGCTGGGAGGACTTCCTCCATGTGGTTCAGGGCCTTAGGCTCCTTCTGTCTGTGGTCTTGTGTCTGTCATCCACCCACTGTGGCTTTGAATCCTCTGCTTCTGGCCAACAGAAAGGGAAAAAGAGAATAGAAAAACCCACCCGCTTCTTAAAAGTCCTGACCAGAAATGATACTGACCACTTCTGCTCTTACTCTGTTGACCAGGACAAGTCACGCAGCCATGCCAGGCAGCGGGGAGCTCAGAAATATAGTCCCTGGCTCAGCAGCACCCACAGTCACAACCCCACACTGGGACAGCACGACTTTGTGGCAGATAGCTAGCCATCTCAGCCACTGATAATAAACAACCTGGAAGTTTGAAAATGAGAGAAAATGTACAAATTGATAGGAATATACAGATAAAATCATCTTGCTGTACCAGTATGCAAATTACCTACTTAACAACACTGATTGATTTAATAATGTGCTCTAGGTATTATTTCTACTAATGGTGGTAGCTCGAAATGACCCCATTCCCAATAAGAAAGTTGCATGTGCAGATAGCCAAGGAAACAGAGAAACTTTAAGTGGCAAAGCGCACCTATATGGCAACCTGTGTTAACTCAAATGTTATTAAAATGTCCACATGGCCAAAGAATAAGAGTAATTTTTAAAATCAATGTCATGTTCTTCTCACTCTTGCTGAGGTTATTTAAATATGTTTTATTGGTTTATTTGTCTACTTATTATTTACTATTCATTGTTATATCTAACAAGCAATGTCAGAGAGACATGTGAAACTCAGTCAATTTCTAGAGTACATTATGTTTGATGCCATATACGAGTTTTATTTTAAAAGAGGGTTATTCTTTACTTTGGCAGAGAGGACTTACCTATTGGTTTCTCTTTTGAGTCATTGCCTCACAGATAGTAAGTATTAAATAAATATTTAATGAATTTAAATAGGCCTTTTGATGATGTCAGTAATGGTGACTGTGATGATTTTTATTCAGAAACTAAGAGATGGTTGTATGGATTACTGAATGCAGGTTGAAATTGTTTTAGCTCTTACAATGAATTGTATTATTGTGATATAATCATTATTATGATTATTGAGTATTACAGAGTGAGAATTATAAACATAAATCATTGATAAAAATATGCCAGAAATATACTTTATTTAAAATAGAATGTTCTGCTTTTATAAAAATTTCTTTATAGAAGTTAATTTACTTTTTTAAGAATACATTTTAATACCTAAATTCCCTTTGAGCATAATTAATTGTATTTCTAATAAATGTCAATTTAATTGATAGCCAACAAAAGATAACAATAAGTAAGTTTAAGTAATAAAAAGTACATGTATTTAATAACTATTATTCTGTAATAGTTATTAAAAATACCTGATTCTATTTGAGATATTTCATATCACATAGCACTATTTCTCAACTATGACAAAAATGATTGATACACTTTCATGGATCTATAATTCTGCTAAAGCATTTTTTACTTCCTCAAAAATTATAAAAAGTAATTCACTTTCCGTGAAAGAATTTTGAGAAGTATTCTAGCTACCATTCACTTAGCTAAGAATTACTGAGTTTTTACCTAATACCAGGCATCACTCTCAGAGCTTGAAGCATATTAACTCATTTGGTCTTCTCAGTAGACAATGGTAGTAACACTACTTCCATTTTAACAGCAATGAAACCGAGGTGTAGAATGGTTCGGTAACTTGTCCATAGTCATCCCACTGCTCACTAGTGCAGTAGGACTTGAACCCAAGAAATCAAATACCAGAGACCTTGCTCTGAGCCACGAGAAAGTTGCCTCTCTTCTAAGAACCAAAATGTTGCTTTTTAAGGTAACTTTTACATCATAGTTTTTGTACTGTAGCCAAGTAACCATGATATTACTTAGCAACCAATATCAAATGGAATGCATATGTAGTTTATTACTACATATGAAAGACAGAAATTAGAGTACTCATTATTTCTCCTGATTTGAAAAAAATGTTTTTGATCATAGAAGACTCAGTAGATTCTGATAAAATTCTGATAGATTCAATCAGCTTTATAAGCTAGCTAATATTGTCATGGTTTTTAAAGGAAAGCATCCTAGAAAAGACAAAATATATTCAATTGAACGATATGAAATTGCCATTTTTAAGGTTAAAAAATAGTCACATATTGGCAATTTCATATAATTCGAATGATTGCCAAACAAAGACCACAAGTATTTATTAAAGAGTGTGTCAGAAATCATAATAGGGAAGATGCAAGTATTCCAAAGAAGTAATACATGGTTCTGATCCTGATGGCTTACAATGTAAGTGTAGGAAAAAGACGTACTGTATTTTAGGACTATAAGACTCACCAGACCATAAGATGCACCTAGGTTTTAGAGGAGGAAAATAGGGGGAAAATTTTTAAAGCAAAAAATGTAGTAAAATATTTAATAACCTGTGACCCCGCTCCACCACAGCCCACCCCCACAGTGAGCCAAGTACGCTACATTTGGAATGTAAGATGCACCCCCATTTTCCTCCCAAATTTGCAGGGAAGTGCATCTTATAGTCTGAAATATATGATATATAACCCGTAAATGTAGATGATGTCCCTCTGGAGCTACTACAGAGTGAAATCGGGTCCAGATGCCAGGCTCAGAGAGCTTTCCCTGTAAAACCAACAGAGATGCAAGGACATGAATGAGTTCCGGGTGTTCAGAAAGGACACTGCAACCTCTCTGTACCTGCCACACCACTTGGAGTACTCCTGCCTTATTTTACTAACCTCTGCCCACGAGCCTTGATGAAACTGTATATATTGAGTCTTTTAGGCTTGTACTTCTGCTAATGTCTGTAGTTATACACTTACCCTCTCTAGGTCAGGCACCAGCGACCTTCCCCGTACGCCATCCACTGCCCCTGCCTCTAGCATCGGAACTCCGTCTCATTTAAGTGGTGGCACTATTCCCCATACCCATACTAATACCTTGATAGGGCTCAACCTACTAAGTGGGAAAGTTATAATATTAGGTAGTATAGTCTTTCAAAGTGACCAAAACAGTTAGTATTGTAATTTTAATTTTGTGGATAAAGAGTCTTTGAGAATCAGTATTTAAAGAAAGTTTCACCAATATGGATAAGCCTTGAATGTCGATGAACTGGTAGAATGGGGAGGAATGGAGAAGCAAAAGGATATTCAGGCTGTGGGAACAGCGGGGTGAAAAGAGCAACTCAGAGGGGCACATGGCCTGTGGAACGGATAAGGAATTACTCAGTCAGGCTGAAGATTTCATGTAGTTGGAGATAAAAGAGAAAAATGAATTAAAATAGTTTCTGTCAAGTTTTCAATGTCGGGCTGAGGGCCTTGATTCACAACCAAAATTGCCACTGCTACAGGGTACTTCCTGTGTGCCAAATACTTAACACCTGACATCTTTAATTTAGCAAATAAAAGAATGCAATTATCAGTTACAGAGATAAACAGAGATTCAAAGAGGATAAGTGTCTTATCAAAGGCTAGTTTTTAAATCCTTTTAGTTAATTTCTTTGAAAGTATTGACTATGTAACAGGCCCAGATCTAAGTTCTTAATAAAAATTCACTCATTTGAACCGCACAAAAACCCAGTGAGGCCAATACTATGATTATTATCATTTTCCTCATCTGGTGTTAGAACTAATAGAGGAACCCTCCCGCTACCTAAGTTGAAGTCTCCAAGTCTGTAAATGCCGCAGTCAGCATCCAAACACAGGAAGCCTTGCTGCAGGCTTTGTGTTCTCGTGCTAATATTTGTAAAGTGGGGGGCAGGGGTGTCCACAGGGGACAGCAGGGCAATAAAGGTCTTATGTAGTATAATTAACATAACCAAAGTGAAACGTACGTATTATTAAATACTTCTATGGGTGGTCAGGTGGAAGATTATTTCTATAATTATAAACTGAGGTGATCAAGGCCTGGTGAGAATTGAAAGAGAAAAATGTGAGAAATATCATGAATGAAGAATAAAGCAGATGGAGAAATTAATTAGACTTAAAAAAGGTAAGTGTGAAAGAGTGAAGTGAAATATGATCCTGAGTATGTACACCCAACTAGCTAAAATTATGATACAATCTTAAATAGGAAAATAATTAATTGCAAGAATTGTTTTGAGACAGATTTTGTGCTCAGACTATAAAATGCAAGTGAAAATATCCAGTTAAATACTAGGGATAGTTCCCTGAAGTTCCTGCCTTAAATTGGAAGTACTTGTATTGTATTCAATAGCTTGTTTCTATTTCTGTTTCTCCTAACAAGAATTGCTTTCTAAGCCCTCATCCCTGGACCTGGTAATATAGTAGATGCTCAATAAATATAATTAAATGAATAAGAATTACTCAGATAAGGATAGCTGTGGTCTTGAGCCTCTGAAGAAAATAGTAGAGAAATGAAAATCAGATACTAGCTTTCTCTTTCTTCTGGAGACTCTGGTCTCATGTCTGTTTTTTCTTAATAGAATTTAAAATTTGCAACCTATGACAGTATAGAGTAAAACAAATCACTAGATGTTTAAAATATTATTTTAGAATGCTCTCAGTGGTTTAGTAGTTGGAATCAATATACATCTATTACTTTCTTGTCTTTAATTGTGTTTATCTGGAGTACTTGGCAATGAGGCTGTAAGTGCTGTGGAGAAGCAAATTCTTTGCAGTTCTGAATGGTATTGTTGGAAACTCGTGAGAACATTCACGTACTGCAAGTGACCTTTGCTTCTTGATTATGAGTAGTAATGAATGTTGACCCTGTAATCTGCTGAATCCAAACCAACCTCAAAGCAGATTGATAGCAGTTCAAATTTTATTTTATTTATTTTCTATATAATATCATGAAAAGATTCTTCTTCTATACTTACACTGTTTGAGATAGGTTTAAAACCTGGCATTCCTGTGCAGTGTCTTGAACAGAATCTACTTACACAGCCTTTGCTACTATTCCCTTTGCTCTCTTCTCCCTGTGTTTTTCCACTGGCCTCCGGGGGTATATATTATCTGTACTATTCATTTGATACATGTTACTAGGTATTTTAAAGCTATTCTTTCAGGCACGGGGAATTTCAGCTCCTTAAGGATGTTGTATTTCAAGCTTCTAAGGACTCTCCTCAGCACCTGCAACCGCCCCCCGTACACATCACACCCCTGCACCCAAGGACCATGTCCAAATGCCATTAATGGTTGACAGCTTTTTGAGATTCCCAAAGTGCCTTGAAAATACTGTCTTTTAGTATCCCCTACGGTTCTGATATTTTCCTATGACTATTGTGATTGAGAAAGCACTGTACATAAAGAAAGAAACCAGATATTAAGATGGAAATTACCTGTAGAAATGTGCATGTAAAACAAAGTCAGTCCTTTCAGGAATTGCTCCAAAACAATTTCTATGCCTAATTCATTTCTCTTTACTAAGCGGACTTTAAATTTGTAATAGCTGTTGTTCTCCACAAAATTAAATGAAACTATTCATTTTCATAGTACATATGTACTGCTAAAGAACCAGCATAGCATATGAGAGATAGAATCACAGTTAGAAATTAAAATCAGAGGGTCTGCATCTCATTTTTACTCTAAGTTGTTAGAGGAGACCCCAAATGACCTAGTGTTCAAGTGCCATCCATGATAAAAACCGAAGTAGGGGGTCGCTCAAACCTGAAACGGATGACCCTTTTCCTTGACTATTGCCGTTCCCACTTGGTCTTTTTCTAGTGTTTGTTTTCCCCAGGCAGAGACACCTACACGGCCTCCGCTTCAGGCTGCTTCTCTCCCAAGAGCACACTGAGACCTTTGGTCTACTCTGAGAGCTTTGTTTGTTTTATTTATTAAAAAGCTCCTCTTGTCCAGGTGTTTTACCCTTGCAGGAAGGAGGCACCTTGCTGACAGCTCTGCCAGTGAAGGAACATTGACAAGCCCGAGCACCGAATATCCTCACACTACCTGTTAATGATTGTGGTGCCCACGCCTGCCTAGCGGCTGCGATCTCTAATTAAGCATCTGTGGAAGCTGGAAAGCAGGGCTCTTAATTGGGCAGCTGAAGATCAAGGCAGGTTGCAATTTCTGCCAAGACATGTATCTATCTGGCCAAGCTTCATTTTCTAGTCCTCGCACTTGCATTTGTGTTTTGTGATTCTGCCGTCCCCCAACATTGCAAGACAAGAGGTTATTTGGCGAACATCGGAATATATGAAAGTCATTTTGCATGAGGAACTTTTAGCTCCATAAATAACCTCCTACTGAACCAGGATCCGTGACGAATTTAGCCCTAATTGCACCTTATTCTCACCCTTCCTCCACACCTCCCATTAAGATATATAGTCTAGGACACATACAGGAGATCTGTTTGCAGCTACCTTTTACATAGAACTGATTGTTTAATTGCAGATTAAAGATTAATGCAAGTATAATGATTCCATGAGGACACTTCAGACAAAAGCATCCTGCATCAGGCTGCCTGCCTCCATTTTTCAATTTGACCATAAATTTGGCTGGGAATTAAATAGTAAGTAGCCGTGATTGCAACTCTGGTCTCTGAAGGCACTCACGGGAATGAAAATAAATGAACAGGCTCTCACACAAAGCATGTTTCATTATGGTCATTAGTGGGCAGAGTCTCTACAGTATTGAAGGTGAAATTGTCTAGAAGGGATGTTGGCACATGTCTGTTAAGAATAGCTGGAAAGGATGGTGAAAAGTATAGAAGTGGTTTTGGTCTGAGAAAGATTTCAGCATACTTTCAGAATTTTAATTCCTTTTGTTTAGTACTAGTGTTTAAAAAGTGTTGGGTATCAATAATGTGTTACTTATACCAAAGAAACAGGTAAATGTAAGCTTATCTTGTGTAAGTTCATAATTAGTATGATATAGAATATAAATATAAGTATGAATATAAATATAAATGTAAGTGATGGTTATTTGGTAAATACATCCGCTCTGCATAAAACAGCCAAATAAAAATGTTCGAGATGAATGTGACATCATGAAAAGCCCACAAGGGCCTTTGCTGTATATGCAGTAATGATTTTGATTGGGAAATGCTTATCTTTGCATTTCTCTATGTTTTTCAAGTAAGAGAGAGTTTTTCCTTGAGCCTTTCGCTTATGACATGTTGACTGTCTAAATTTATGTCATCACTTTATTCTCTTACTTGTCAGTGAGCAATTTAACCTACATGACTATTAACAAGAGGACAAATCTGGCTGCTCTGGGTTTGTTGTTTTTTTTTTTATTGTTGTTCAAGTACAGTTGTCTCCATTTTCCCCCACCACTGCCCTCCCACCCCAGCCACCTCCACTTTTTTTTTGGCCACTAGTTTTATGCCCCTAAATAACACATTTCATCCCCTAGACACTTTGAATGATATTACATCATTAAATGCATTCATTTAACAATCCCTAAAAGACACTAGCTTACCTAGTAATGTGGTTATTTGGGAAGCTGGTTTTTACTCTTTACCAAAGAACAGAGATGGTTCCTATTATGATATATTAATATATTTCAAAACATTTCTACCTGTTGTTAATTTACATAAAGCCAAGACGTAAACTAAAGTCCGATAAGACACAAACTTCCCCTCGTGTTCTCCACAGTCTTAGAGAAGTCCTGTTACAGGAAGGAATTAAACTGTGATAACAACAATGACCCAGTGATGATTGGGTCAAAAAGCTAAAATACATAGTCACAATGAGTTTGGCCTCTTAAATAAGAAATGCACACACACACACACACACACACACACACACCATATTGCTACTATTCATGATATCTAGGGGGCTCTCCTGGGAAAAATTAAAAGAGCTATGCTAAAGCTGGATCAAGTTTTTGTTAAAACCATATTGCCTCATAAACACACATCTAATGCCAAGGCATAGCCACTTGTATTGATGTTCTAATTCAGAATTCTAGGGGAAAATAATAGTGTTTTTTGTTTCTAGTGAGTTAGGAAAATAAGGGCTAAAGCAATCCCTGCCCTGCCTCCCTTCTCAAAATAAAGCAAGTAGTTGTGAAAAAAGTTTTTGTTTCTGCTATGGAGGCCATTCAAATATTCAACATCACAATTCGCATTACAACTTTAGAATAACAAATAGTAACTTATACAAATGGCATATTAACATGATTCAGTCGGGGACATTGGAAGGTAAAAAAGATGTGGTCATAGTCTAACATGGATGTGGGTGTATATATATATATTTTTCATTGTTTTTATTGTATTTTTCACTTGTCCCCCTTATACCCTCATCCACCTCCAACCCCTTCCCCCACCTTCAGTCACCACACTGTTGTCCAATGTCCATGAGTCCTTTTTCTGTTTTGCCTGATCCTGCCACCCCCAACCCCGCCCTCAAAAACACAAAAGGAAAGCTGACTTCCTCTTGAGATTGGAGCAGTATTGATTTGTCAGGAATCCAAAGTAGGTGACACAGTAGTTTTCTACAGTCCAATAGATCAGTGAATGTAGTTATGATGGTATTATGATAATATATATATCCATTTTTACTCAGTGCCATTATTACTTCAAAAATCTTCTATGGCTGAGAGAATGATTGAGTAACTTCTCATGTGCATGGGATTATTTTATGAAAAAGGTTAACCAGCTGCTCACCATTTTCACTGACGAGTGAGCAAGAAGAAATAGTTTAAATTGAAGCAGCAGGTCTCTCAGTTACATGGGAACGATGATCATTGACATTATTATCTCCGAAGCTTCCTTACACATGAGCTCCTGCTGTGCCCGGGGAAAAATGCTTCCTCTCTAGAAAGGTGTTTGGATGCAAGAAAGGCTTGACCAAAGAAATTTCAGAATACCCGGTTGTATAGGTCTCTTTATGAAAATTGACATGTCCCTCTGTTGAAGGATTCAATAACAATTTTACATAAAAGAAATGAGAGTCCAGAAAGTAGAAGAAATATGGAATTAATTAACATATGCACATATTAAAAGCACATTTTCCATCCTTAAAATGACTCGCTTGATGCACCTCACTGTTTTATCAATTCTGAATAACTTTTCTATTAAATGCAAATCAGTATCACTGGTCTATAACTTTCTAAAACTAGATCAAATGACTCATATAATTTCAATGAATCAAGACAGTTCATCTCTTGTGACCATGTAATTCTTTGCAAATTGTAAGTTTGCATGTTTCATGCTTATTATACATTGGTGCAGAATTTTGTTCTTTAAATATTATGACTAGAAGTTCAAGGCCATGATTTTGGATATGTCAACAGTTCCCTCTGTCAGTCACAATAGCCATCTCTTGTACCAGCCACCTGTTGAGAGAGCAGCTGGCCTATTTATTGCCTCAGTGGCCTTGGTGTCCTTCTGGGATAAGGCTAGTTTATCAATTCTATTCTAGTGTTGATCCCGTTTACAAGACATAAGGCTGACATTAGCCTACTGCTAACTTACCAGATGGTTGGGATTTTTTAAATAGTCAAGTTAAATTGGAATTGAGATTTGGAATTCTTAGATAAAATTTAGTCCTTCCCCTTAGTTTTATATCTACTATTATATTGAGAACGTAAATTTTCAGTGGAGTAACAGATCTTGCTGAGATTTTGATTTTTCAAGACACATATAGATTGAATGTCAAGACATAACATGCGGTGAAGATACAAGGTTATTAATAGTGTCCCAGGTGCCCTATGGAAAGGTTTTCTACTATGTGTGTTATCTCTGCACAATGTAGCTTTAACGAAGGTAATAAACAAAAATAATTATTACTATTTAATTATTTTCCAATGTCTTAAGCTACCAAACAGAAAATTTATATAAACATTTTATAATTTCTTAACTCCTCTCCTAGAAGATCTTTTTTCTAGATAGTGAACTTAGAACAAGATAGAGGAGGAGAAATAGAAAAAATACTCTGCTCAATTCAAATGGGAACTCTAGGTTGATAACCTGGATATTTCATAGAATGGGAGACATAAAATTCCAACAGAGGCTAGAGTGGAGAAGGTAGATTACAAAACATGACAAGTAATTGTTTTGTTTGATAGACTGAGAAGCCTCATGATGCCAGGTAAAAAAAATATAAGAGCCTAAATGAAATCTTAAATTACAGAAACCAGATTTTATACCTATTTGCTTTACTAGTATCTATTACATTGTCCCACTAGATGAGCTACTTACTACCAGGGGTGCATGGATAATAAGAATCAGTTCACCAGGTTAAGAGGAAAGAAATGATTATAATAATACCTTATATTTATAGAGGATATTTTTTACACTTTTTGGCTGCAAGTGATAAAATACCCCAAAGGTTGATTAAATATAGTTCACTTTCATTTTGATCACATCAAAAATTTCAGGTCTAAATCTTCCCAGCCTGGATCAGTGGGTCAGTAACACCTCGGTGTTAGGTGAGCCTCCCTGTCTCTCTTAGCCTTCTCTTCACTGTCACAAATCGCTACCATAGCTGCAAGCATCACATCCTCACACAGCCACACCTAAGGTAGGAAGACAGACAAGGTGCCATCGCTCTCTTTTACTGAAATGAAAACCCAAAAATATCTCATTAGATTCCCCCAGAAATAGTTCAGAACAGTATAAGATTATATACCTGTCTCTTAGCTATTTGGGAAGCTGGAAAAGGAGTATTTTGCCTCTCTCAGGGGAGTTAGAGTTCTACAAAAAGAAAGAAGAGAAAGGCTCTGGGTGGGCAACCAATGAATCTGTCACCAGGCAAGAATCAGAGCTAAGCAACAATCATTAAGTGCCTATAGTACCAGGATCCCAAACTTTCACATATGTTGAGTTTTTATTTCTCATAGTAATCCCATGAGACTGGTAGTATTTTCCATTTCACAGATGAAGAAACTGAGCATCAGCAAGATTAGAGCATTATCAAATTAACAAAGTAGGAGAGGTGAGATTTAAATGCCTCGTATGAGGCCAAGGCCAGGGTATTTTGTACTTCAGCTCAGCTAAGTCTCAGAGCAGAAAACTTTCATGATAGGTAGGGAAGAAAAAACCTAACCAGATCAAGATATGGTAGTATGCATAATATGCAGTAAGAGGGGGACAGGGACTGCACAAGTAAATTGGCCTTCTGATAATGAGGCTGCTTATAGGGAGTGGGGGAAGGAAGGCCATCCACCAGAGATTAGCCTGGGCTCAACTCTGTTTAAGAGTTTTAAGGGCTTTTCAAAATTATACAATTATTTCTATTTATATAAACAGAAAAATAATTAACTTTTTCAGGAAGTTCATCCTGGTATTAAATATGATACATAGACACTTGAGAAGCAGTTATGGGAATTTTTCAGGCAATATAATTTATGTAGATTTTGAAGAATAGCTTGTATTTCAGCTGAGCCTTTACATATTCTGAACATATTATATTCTATCTTCTTTGTCCAAGGGTAGAGCTTAGGCATTCTCTATAACCAAGGATTAGGATTTCTTTTTATTTTTCATTTCCTTTTTTAAGGTAATCCAAAAAGTCACAATCTGTTTTCATTCTCTCAATAAGCTTATACAAGACTTCAAAGAGAAGAATCTCAAAAGGAATGAAAAATAATACTTGTCTCTTTTGAGATTTTTTAATACTCACGGTGCTTTAGGATTTCTGGAAGCATACTAAACATCTCTTTTTTTAAGCAGTTGGGAAGGAGAGACGAGAGGGTGGCTGGAACTCCCCTCACCCCCACCCCCCACCATCTAGAGAGCTTCAGAGCAGTGTGTGGAAGTGATGTATGACACGCTGTTCTTTTGTAAAAGCATCAAGAATATTAAAATACTCCTATTATCTGTGCTTAGCCTCAAGCTTCCTTTAATGATCCTCTCAGATCTTACAAGAACGCAGGCTAAATCGACTGTATGAGTTCAAATGGTAACAACACAGTGACAATTAATGGTTCTTGTCAGGATCCCTAAACTATGGCACATAACTGTGAGTCTGTTTTCTCTCTCTTAAAGGTTCTTGGGCAGCTTCTTAAAGCATCTAACCTTTGCTCTGATATGGCTTCTCAAAAAAATAAATAAATAACCAAATAAGTTGAAATTTTTGTAGAATCATTCAGAATCTAGTAATACATACATTACATTTATATGAATAGAGCCCTCTTCATTGTCACCTGATTTTTGTGCTTATTTTTTCTCTCTGTTAAATTGTGTTCTATGACTCACCCCCCAAAAAATATAAGTTCTCTAAGTACCTAAATACATTTTTAAAAATACCTAAAGAGTTTATGTGTAAGATACTGCTCCTCCTGTTAGACCCATTAAAAAAGCTCAACAACTTATTTTTAAAAGAAAGAGGATACTGCTCTCTATTATATAGAGAACTTATAAGGGTCCTACATCAAAACTGAAGCAATATTATTCATTATACTGGGTTTTTTGCCCTACAATAATATGAAATTGAGAGAAGAGATTTGAAAATGCTCAAATGATCCTAAGCAATCAAAGCAAATCCATGTGAATTTTTTTAACTTAAACCTACCTTAATCATAATTACAGGGTTGAAGAGGTCATTTCTGGGATGAGTTCTCACCACAACTAACCAGCATCTTTTCTCATTTTAGTACAATAATCCAGTTTTGGTTCAAATCCTGAGTCTTGGCGAACTAGTTACGTGACTTAAGTCACTTCAAACAACTGCATCTGTTTCTTACCCACCCAAAAGTACAATAGGAGGGTTATACCACCATAAACAGCCTTTTTACCAGTAACATGCTGAAGGCATGTAACAAAAGTATTTTCTACTTGATGACTAAGAAGTGCTAAATAAATGTGAAATGTGAACTATTAGAATTATTATTGCCAGTATTTTCATCTTACCTACTATACCTGGGACCAAACCAAGGAGTCCAAAGATCTATCAGGTAAATCGCTATTACCCAGATTTGCTACAAACTAACCATGCAACGTTGGGTACTTAACCCTTATGATTCTGTTTCCTTCACTCTCAGGTGAAGTCGTGGTCCAAATATTTTGTATGAGCAAAATAAGGGCATTTACTCTGAAGTCATCATAGGACAACACCAGAGAAAAGCATGCAAGAGGTCAAGTGTGCCTACATGCTAGTCCACCCAATGGCTATTTGTGTTCTTTTAGACTGTAACCTCCCTTTGGCCACCCGAGACTGATTCCTACCATGCTTCCCAAGGCTGACTCCCTAATCATTCTGCTCATCCCTCGAAACTTGCCTCTTCTCTTCAGTCCCAACCTCTTCCTGGAAAACTGTACTTGCTCTGAATACAGGTTTCTTAAAATCTAAGCATCTTGATGCTAGGTGACCTGATTAATTCGTCTATAGAAAAATGTAGTGAATGTTAATATATTACTATTCCTAGGCAAGATATGGGTTATTGGGGGTGTTACTAAATTTGAGGAGAGGGAGCAAAGGGAAAAGGGAATGGGAGGAGTTTCAGGTTCCGTGGCTGTTGAGGGAACTGGATGAAGCCTGTCTCTGGGCGGGTGACACTAACATTATCCCGTACTTGGTGCAAGCCAAATCAGACAGCCTGTATCCCTTACTTTTCCGGAAATAACTAGGTCCTAGAGATTGACTATTCCTGAGGGTTAATTCGGCACGGAAATGACACATCAGGAAATGCCCAGCATGCCAGAATTCACTGAAAGTGTGACTCTTCCTACTGTCACCTGTTTCCTGTGTTACTTACTATTTGTGTTTGTTTTGAAATAGAATTAGAGGCAAGGAAGTTTAACAGTTTCTAGATCTACCTTTGCTATAATGTTATCTCAAAACAAAATTTAACCAGAAATATATTTAAAGATATGCCATTGAATTATTTCAAAAAATGTAACAGTAGTGAGACAAACTAAGACAAAATACTGTTAAGAAGAGAGAATAAAAAAGTGACAATAACTTTTTAACTTTGAAAGATCACAGACAATAGTATCCAGTTTTATGTCGGACAGAACAAAATAGATTATCCTAGACCTATGTTAAAATAGAGTTCTATTAAAAGCAAACCATTATTTCAACTCTTTGTTGCCAAAGGTTTTCATGTAGAGTGTAGATAACCACTTGCAGGGAAGCTGTAAAAGACATTTAAATATTGAAGAGACGTTAGACAGAAAGACTTGCAAGGTCCCTTCCTAGCACTGAAAAATAATTTTGGTAAGGTCCCTATTCTGTTAAATCCACTGTTTGAAATACTTCTTGAATTTAGTGGGGCTTGAGACAAACCAGGAAACAGTATAACTTGATGGATAAAAGTCTTAGATGTGGGGTCAACGCTACTAGGGTTCAAATCCCATTGCTTTTAACTCTTTATTATGCAACATAAACAGAAATATGTACAACCTTTCTTTCTTATTTGAAAAATAGGTGCAGGACTAATGCCCAACCTGAGAGTTATTGCAAACATTCAATTATGTGAGATTGACACAGAAAAAGAACTCACTGCTTGTGTGAACAGTCCACCTGGAGATTGCAAGAGACATGGCAATAGCATGACAATAACTGGGGGAATATGGGTGGTGTCAGACAAGGAGGAGGCAGAATGATTAAGATAAGAGAGTAGAGAGGGAATATAGGGAAAAGAAACCAAAGAAAGAGAGGTGGGAAAAGCTCTCTCAGAAAGACGATGGAGGGTCAAAGCCCAGCCTTACAGTGGCCTAGTAGGTGTCGGGTTACTGGGAGTTTATCACTCTCCTCCAGTCCCTTTCCGCCCCTGCTGTTCTAAATACACAGAATACTCCCATGTCTGAGCCTTTGCAATGGCTTTTTCTCTCCTGGGGTTCATCCAAATAGTCATATGAGCAGTCCCTTAAGTCTTATAATTAGATCTTTGTTCAAATGTTCAGCACCTCCTCAGAGAGACCTCCACTGACAACAAAAAAGAAAATTATAACACCCCTCCCCCACAATCAAATACCCTCTATTTTCCTCATAGTACTTAACAAATAGATGAAGTTGTTATATTTATTGTCTGTTTGCCTCACTAAAATGTAAGCTCTATGAGGTCAGGGATTTTGTCTGACTACTTTACACTTATTTTACCTCAGTGCCTAAAACTGCAGGGCACATGGCTGCTGTTCAGTAATTGCTCTCTCTTTTTATTCATGAATGAAAATTGAAAGAAAAAAATAGATGAAACTAATCTCAGACTCAAGAAAATTATTTTCTAATTTTGTATTTTAATTAAGTAGTCCCAGTGTTTTGACAGGAGTATAACATAACACACTAGGAAGGTCTCAATGTCTAATCATATTCTATAATCGTTAACTTTGAGTTTTAACATTATTTGCCTTTATTCTACTATAACCAACTCTAAATAAGTCTAGAACTTGAAATACTGTAAGCAGGGAACCTCAATTTTATGTAATAAAAGCTTTATGCATATTGTGAACTCTACAAATATGCTGGTTTCCAAAAATCAGCTAATTATGCAAAATATATATTTACATATTTGGTTATTTACCAAAAAATTCTTTAATGCATAAGGCTTGTCTCTAGATATGCAGCAGAAATATCTCAAGCCCTGATGTCTAGCAATTAAAATTAAAGTGGGAGCAACCAGTGTAGACGAAGCACAGATTTTGTCACACTTGATCACACTTTTCTGTATCAGGCTCAACCACCCTAAATGAGAGAAGATGGAAAATTCCTCTTAGCTAAGAGGTGAGTGTTTTCTCAAATTGGAGTTCTAAAGTTAAGAAAGTAGTTCCTTGTTGGGTAAACAGAATAATTGACTTTTATAGCCTTTTAGAAAATACATATGTATGCATCCTTCTTAAATCTAGAGAGAAATGCATTATATACGAAAGAATGAATAAGATATGAGTCCACTATGTTACTTTTCATCAGCATCCAAAATAACAGTATGCAGTCATGTCAAAAGCTCCAAATAGTTAAGTACTATTTCCGGAACAAATGTTACAAGGGATTGTTGCTAATCTGGTGATGTGTCACAGCCATTTAGTGTTGTAAAGGCACATTCTGTCATGCCTTCCACACTCCCCTATTCCACACCTAAATCCTGTTCCAAGTCAGCAATGCTACAAAGTGTTCAGATAATCGACATAGAGTGGAATGTTTCTAGAAAGAGCATATGGAATTTCAAATAATTTTAAAGTCACATTTATAATGTTTAGGCTATTATTTACTAGGGTGCATATATAGGCTTTACCACTTGAGAGGGAAATGGAAAACTTAAGTAAGTTTGGAGGAAATTATAAATTGAATAAAAAGTACAAAATAAGGTCTACAAGGAAAAATTAATGAAACAATATTTATTAGAAGAACGAAGGAACAAGTCATCTGGAAATCTATGTATCCCAGTCTTTTCAGTCCTGTGGCTATCACCGACAAAGTATGGTTTCAGCACTTTAATGAGAGCTCAGAGTCCGACCTAGAGCAGCAGATGGACAAGGGACAGCTTCTGGGTTTCTCCATCGGCATAACTGCATGGTGGGAAGAGCCTGACAACCACACTTAACTTTTCCTGACTGGCAAAAAAATAAAAATAAATTAGAGCCCTGTTAAGTAGTATTGCTTGTTGTTTTTTTCAGATAAGTTCCGGTCAGTTTTCCCTTAAAATATGATGGTATAGAAGTATAGTAATTTAAAAATAGTCCATGAAACAGAAATTAATTTTGTTTCTTCAACTTCTATGGTATTCATTGATCCAATTCTCTTATAATAAATCCAGGTATCTATTAGAACACCATTCTTCAACTTCAATGAAGTAAAATGTCATTAAAATTAAGCCTATGACTTGTTTTGTGGCTAGAAGTTTGTAACTCTTAACTCACAGGAATGTAATGCACAGCACAGGGTATATAGTCAATGATATCATAATAACTTTACATGATGGCAGATGATTACTAGACTTATTGTGGTGATCACATAATAAGATATATAAATGTTGAATCACTGTGTTGTATACCTGAAACTAATATAATAGTGTATGTCAGCTATATTTAAGTTTTAAAAATCAACCATTTAAAAAAATGCAGCCTAAAACAGTGGTTCTGAGTGGGTGTGACCTCACACTCTAGGAGATATTTGGCCATGTCCAGAAACATTTTTGTTTGTCCCAAATGGTGGTGGTGTGTGTGTGCATTTTATAGAGGAAGCTACTAGCATCAAATGGGTGGAGGGCAGGGAAGCAGCTAAACATTCTCGAAGCACATTGTAGTCTTTCACAACAAAGAATGGTCCTGCCTAAAATGCCAATGCTGCTGCTGTTGAGAAAGCCTAGCCTAAAAGACATCATGGTATTCAGCATTTCAGTCACCCAGGAAGCCATTCCCACCAGCCACTCCTCTGTGTGCACCCTGTATTAGAGTAATTGTGGGGGTAATAGAGCAGGAGATGTGGATAGAACCTACCTCTGAGTTTGGAATCTCAGCAATTTACACACCGTGTCCAATTTAAGTAATGAGAGCGAGCCAACTCACCATTCTCTAAACTAAATGTATGTTATTTCATTTCTCTTGAAAGACTTAGACTTTATAAATTTTGGATATTTTACTGAGGTTTTTAGTTCTTCCTCTTCAGCATAGAACTCTTATTTTGTGAAGCTGTCATTTGGTAAGTCTAGGGCATTTGTAAAAATTTTATGGTGACACCAATTACCAATAATCTTTAGCTTTATAAAAGGTACCAGACTGAATATTTCACAAGGGCCAAGTTTAGCCAATGGTTATGAGTACTGGTTTTTAGTTCACTCAAATATATTTATGAGAACTTGAAAAGTAATAATAAATTCTGTCTTCTTGTTATTTTTGCTTTTTTGATAAGCATTTTTTTCTGAGAACATGTTTGGATTTAACTTAACAACCATTTCCTGTATCCTGTACAATGGTTAATTAAATAATCCAGGTAACAGGTTGGAAAGTGTCTTGTGGTGGAATAACGAGAATGCTGAGAGCTAGTCAAGGCTTTTAATCTCAGCCTTACCACTTGTGTGACCTTTGTAAAAATCACTTAAACCAATATTTACCTCTTATTTAAGATATGGATAATACTTTAATATCCTGTGAGCAGTGAGATAAATGTTGATGAAGCAATTAATGTATAAATTGCTAAATAGATTGCACAAGATTTAACTCTCCTTATCTGTAATGACTTCACATGTATTTGAAACTTGTTATGAACCAAGGTTTCCAGAACTGAGTTAAGTTTACAGGTCTACATTGGAACCAGTGGTCTACAATTGTGATCCAAGTCTCCTGACCACAAATCCAATGCTCTTTTTGCATATAACATTTTACTTTTTCAAATTTGTACAACTCCAAAGATATCACTACTGTGCTTTCTCAACATTTCTAAACAAGGCATAATTATCACTCATTGATAAACACTGAATAGGGAACCCTTTTGAATGCCACATATATAACAAAATATTATAATTTCCATGTTTGTTAAATTTCTATTCTGTTTAACATATTGGTTACCTTTTCTGTATTTTCTCCTAACTTCATCATAACAACTTTTAGAGGTCAACATTATTATCCCCTATGCAGAGGGGAGGATGTCCAAATTCAAAAAATGAAAGTAACCATCAGTCAACTGCTACAGGGCAGAGCTAGGAACCAAACTTAGCACTAAACATTCACACACTTTTTTCTTTATTTTGCCTTTGTGTATTATAATGGTACATTAATACCTTTTCCTGTACTATTTAAGCAACCTAGACTCTCCAAATAGTACTTTCTCTGTGCGTGCAATTCTTTCTTGTCTAGAAGGATGTTGTGTACAGTAATGAAATTAAATGAGAGCTAAGTGGCTCAGGCATGTAGCTCTCTCTCTCTCTCTCTCTCCCCCTCTCTCTCCCTCTCTCTCCCTCTCTCCCTCCCTCCCTCCCTCCCTTTCTCTCTCTGATACTCTCACTCTCTTGCTCTCACTCTTTCCTCTTTTTCTTTTCCAAATATTCCTTTCTCATGATAAGAAGTTTTCCAGACAACTAAAGTAAATCACTAGTGAAGAACACAGTTAAAATGAAGAATAAATGTAAATATGGCATCTCATAGTCCAACGAAGAAGTTAAACCCCCATTGTAGCATCATCTCATAGTTCACCTGAGTCCGGAGACTGTCCGGTCTTAGGAATTGCCCCACTTCTAAGATCTCCTGCTTTGAACTTGTGCTATGCAAATCTCCTTATACATTTCAAGAATTGCCACCACCTATCTATTGGCAGGATCTAACCTCTCAAAATCCATCTTCCCAGCCCCAGCAGTGCATACCCTCAGGTCTGACATACTAAAATAATCTTCTGAGGGTTCCAACAGGACAGGCAGAGTAGGCTTCTGTACTGTGAGCAGCACAGGTATTTCAGGGAGAGCAGGGGCACTGCCAGGCTTCCCATGGACTGAGAGCACATCTGCCGCTTCTCTTACCTGAGTATCCAGTGGGTAACTGTTAAGTCATCCACACACATGTTCACACATTCACACACATACACACACTCACATGCCCTCACACTTGCACACTCATGCTCACATGCTCTCGCAGACACACACATATACACACTCACATGTATACATGTGTACTCACATATACACCCATGCTCACACACATACTCACACAGACACACTCACATACACTGCACTTGCCCATGTTATCCCAATATCATGACTTCTCCGAGAAAGTTGTCTACATTGTCATTTTGGTTCAGTCGGTAAGTGAAAAGTTCTGTGAAATTTGGGACAAGCCTCTCACTGGGCAGGCACACATTTTTCCCTTCCCCTCTGCTTTCACAGGTCATTTCAGGGGGACACTGGGAGAGCCTGTGCCAGGAGCTGTTAACTATGCACTGTTCCAGACAGAAAAGACTATTGCAATTTTTAAACAATTGTCTTTAATACTTCTGTTCTCATTGGAAATGCATGTTATATTATAAACTGATTAAGCCCTGAAGACATCGTCATGTATTTGATAAGAGCTACTTTTGGTCATGTGATATTAATGGTGACCTTCAGGAAACTTGCAAATTCTTACCACCATATTTTATTCTGTTCTTTGTCTTATCCCTAGACATTTATTAATGCTTAATATGGACTAAAAATATTTTACTTGATATAATTTTAGTAACCTAATTGATATCTGTTTTTTTATACATATTCATATGAAGACCACATAACCCCCAGAAAAGTAGAACTTAATCTATGAATTGATTAGTGTATCAAGCATCTGTGTCAGATGCATACAAAAATGTGTTCCCCGTGATCTTAAAAGATTTTTTAGAGATTTATTTATTCAGCAACTTGTAACTCCTACACATTACCATAAAAATCTTTAAAATGTAAAATGCTAATGGCAAACTGATATTTAATTAAATTTCTCATATTAAAATGTCTTTACTATATAGCAAACACCTATCTTCTAAGATTAATATATTATCACCTTCATATGAAAAACTCTTAGAATTTAAATCTATCTTGCAATAAGAAAATTATCTCAGATCATGCAAAAGGCATACAACAACCTCCCAAAGTAGAGTTTTTCTCCCAAAAATTAATGACAGGATCCTAAGAATTAAATGTGCTATGCTTAGCATGAATTCTTCCAGGACAGGAAGGGGTGTGTGTGTATGTGTGTATTTGGCACTCAGAGTGAAAGCTATATCATAAGAAAGAGAGTGTTTAAACTTGGCTGTGTGGTTTGAGCATTTGCCAGGTTGCAGGTGGTGGAAATCTCTGAGTCTCACTCTGCCATTCAAAAGGAAACAAACGGAAGGAACTGTTGAGTGCAGAATCTCACCACCCTCGCATTCATATTAAGATAGAGCTACCTGAAGTTCCCTGCAAGATGTTTATGGTGCAAGGAAAATCAGGCTGCATTTAGCATTCTGCTAGTCACTCCTTTCGGATTATTCTTTACACCTTTGAAATGTCTAAGTCACTCTGGGGTAGCTATTTGTAAGCTGCCACTGTGAGATGACATTTAAAACGAATGAAAGATATAGAAAACATCCTCTCTAAATAACCAAAATGAAACTCAGTTCAAAAGCTGGTGTGGAAATGCTTGATTTTTGTCCCATTTTTCTGTGCATATGGCATTCTGGAAATTATAAATTCTATTTTACAGAGCTACAATATTTATTACCAAAGGAAAATAGATTATTAATTACAGCCAAAGGCTGCTGTGATTAAATATACAATTAATTAGCTATGCTAAGCTCATCCATCCCAGAGCTCCTAATATTTTCAGCCCAATGATTCTTCTAGTAGTTTTAATTAAAAATTGTTTTTAAAAAGCCACAAGTTAGCTGCATGTGCACTTAAAGTGAAGTTATCTCTTCAGTGTTTCAGTGATTTCCGTATGCCATGTAATTAATCTTTAGTGATTAAATGTACATAAAATCATCGAAGATGCAAGGTAATCTGTGCAGACATGGAACAATGCAGAGCTTTTACTGGGCCGTGGCACGATGGTTTTCTCTGCTGAAAACTATTTCAAAAGCGTACAGATGGTAATTGTTTAAAGGAACTAAATTTATAAAAATTTGCCCCTCTCCTCCATTCTTTCAAACAAGATGAAGTACAATTAATAGTGTTCATATAGAAAAATGTTTGTAACAAATTTAATTAAGAATATGATGACTCCATCTGTGGAGTCACACTAGCTCTGTTGCTCTGTCTTATTTGCTTCCTGACAGAGACATAGAGGCATGTAAAACAGTTTTTAGACAGAGTCCCCGAATACGGGTGTCTACTCTTACATGCACTCACTCAGGTAAACCCGGAGCCTTGAGTGGGTTCCAGCTCTCCACACAGTCCAACTGCTGTTTGGGGCGAGTTCTTTTTGTCTGAACCCCTCATTGTGACTGTGTCCACTCAAGTAAAAGCATGAAAGAAGCCAGGTGGTCTTTTCCCCTTAGGAACTTCCGTCTCGTCCCAGCAGCAGCACTATTAGGCTACACGTGGGCGAGGCTGGGCCTGGATCCGGGAATCTTAAGGTAAAATTTCAATAACAAATTGGCAGGTCTTTGAGTTACCTCCTCCTCTGAGCTTTGTCTGATTCGCTTGTAGAAAATAATGGGGCATGCATGGTGGGGGGTTTCTTTACCAAAGTTTTAAGTAACTTCAGGGGTTGTACTAAAAAAGAGCTTATTCATATGTATGCCTACTTTTTAAAAAACATATTTTAGAACTGCCAAGTTCTTGTCTAACTTATTCATCTTACAGGAACATTTTTTTGTTTTTCAACTCTGAATATTCTTGTCCAGAGTGCACAAGTTACGACACTTATTCATACTTATAAATGCCCACAATTGATTCACTACTTAATTGTAATTTTATAAAAAAATTAATAAAAGAAAATAGAACAATGAAATTCCAGCCAATTTCATTATTAGAGTTTCTATGCTGAAATGCATATTGATGTTTAAAAAACAAATTAATAAGAATTTGTAGAAAGGTCTTGTTTTTTCTTTCATGTAGCAGTTGTGTGATCTTGAACAAGTTGCTAAGTGGTTAAGATGTAGTTTCTTTATCTGTAGGATGAGTATGATAATAATTTCTGCACCTCTAGTAGCAGATAGTACTGGCTAGGGCATGTGGCACCTAGTAAGCACTCAACAAAATTTATTACTCTTTATTATGCATTTCATGCACTTAGAGACAATCAAGTCAATGAAATTACTGGGCAGATTCCAACTATCTTGGATAAAGTAGTATCAGTAGCTATTTTAAATGCGTTAACTTTATCTTTTCAGTTAGGTAGCAATCTCTATTTTTATAAATATAGAACAAAAAAATTCTTCAAAACCCATGAATTTGAGGAAGTTGGAAGCATGGTATTGGGAAGGTTCTGGGCACAAATTCAGGTAGTTTTAATTGTGGGTGTAAAAGCTTGGGAATAACTCAGGGCTTGGCCTTTTTACCACGGTTTCATGTCGTCCACTGAGTTCAGCAAGTGTCAGAATGGATTCAAATGGCAGAATCAATTGTTAAAGTGATTTAACCTTCCATGTCTCCTAGGGCATGACAGCTGTTCTGTCCTTTCAAACTGGTGCGAAATACCTTTCATCTTCAAGGCACTAGGATAGAGATACCGGTATTGAATGAGAGAGTTCAATATTATGCAAGTTCTATTTTCTTGTGTTAATCCTTATGTCCTAAAACTACATGTTCACTTGGGTAAAATGCCTTTCTAAATTTATACACCACACAAAGCTATGACTCAGGTGGAAGGCCATAGAAAGTATAAAAGTATTTGTATGTATGTGTGTGTGTTGTGTGTGTGAGAGAGAGATAGAAAAAGAGAAAAGTATCGAGTGAGAGAAAGGAGAGAAAAAGAGGGAGAGAGTGTGTGCATTTTTATGGTGAGACAAATGCTCCTCAGTTAGGAAAGTGCTAACCAGAAAGACAGAGTGTCTGAACATTGGGAGAAGTAATAGTTTTTATTTCTAAAATCATTTGAAAATGTAAGTCCACAGGTGATGGGCAACATATACTTAGGATGCCTTTACGTCTTCATACTTTATACTTAAACTTCATCTGCTACAGCATGTATTTCTGCACAGTATATATTGAATTAATTGAAATGGAACTGAGGTTAGGCTGTTGTAGAAAACATGCCAATCTGACAGATCCCACTGGGATACATGTGAATGAGAGCATCAAAACACCACCTACACCCCTCTCCATCCGCTGCCAGCTGGACCAGCATGCTGCCTCTGTCTCAATCCAGGCCCCAATCATTTTTCCCCTAGAAACTTCCTAAATGGTTTTCCTGCTTCCATTCCAGTACTTCACCCCACAGCCTTCAGAGTTATCTTCCCAAAACATAAATGAAATCATGCTCTTTTTCAGATGAAAGGTGTTGTGTAAAACAAATACTTTACCATGGCCCACTGAGAATATCGGAACCTAGATCAAAGCCTCCTTTCCAGCCTCTTCTCCCAGCTCTTGGCCAGATCCCTCCATCCTCTGTCACACCAAGCTCTCACTGGTTCTCAGGAGACTTGCTCTTCTAAGACGTTACTTGGGATTCCTTTCTTTTCTCCCATCTCTACCACTTATGAAACTCTTCATCTTTTTAGACCTATCCAAAATGTCATATCCTGGATTCAAATAGCAATAGTCCCAGGCAATATTCCCTTTATGCTTCCACAGAACTCTGTTAGTACCTTTATTTCAGCTGTTTACAAGTTTGCTTGCAATTGTAGATGCATATGTTGTTTTTTTCAGAGGGGCATCCAAACAGGGGCCCAAGGGCTGCATGAGGCTCAGGATGGCTATGAATGCAGCCCAACACAAAATCACAAATTTACTTAAAACATTATGAGATTTTTTTGTTGTAACATATCATATTGTATTCAATGTGTGGCCCAGAACAACTCTTTTTCCACTGTGGCCCAGAGACGCTGAAAGGTTGGACACCCCTAGTGCCTAGAGGGACCTGAGAGCAGGTGCCTTTCCTTGCCCAACCTACTTCACCTTCTGATCCTCAGCCTCCTCCTTTCAAATGGGGATAAAATCCTCACCTTACACAATTGTTCATTAGTGTGACTGAAGTAATATAAGTCAAGGCTTTGCTCAGCTTCTGGCATTTTGTGGAAACTCACTCAGCACTGGCTGCTATTGTCATTGTCACTACCAGCACTGTAAGGACAGGTATTAACTTGTGTCCCCAGAGAGTTGTCTAATCTCTGTCTCTGTGAGTTCCTCAGGAGAGGTGGGGAGGGAAGGAAACAGACATGGATAAAATCATCACAGAACTCTGCTAGCTGCCTTAGTTGTATTATTTATGAGACACAACCCTGTGAACGGGTGTGATCGTCTTTTCCTGATGAAGAAACTGAGGCTTGGAGAGTTTAAATCACTTACTTACAGTCACACGGCTAATACTGAGAACTGTATTGAGACCCCAGTTCTAGATGATTCCAATATTCATGTTCTTTTATACTAAAATAGTGAATGATTGTGGGGGAAGGGCTTACAAGCAGAGCACCTGATGCCTTTGCTTGCCACTCAAATCATTTATACAATTTTTTTAGGCAAAAGGAATAATACGGGTGACTGGGTTACTGAACAGAGCTGGGCAGTGAAAGGAACACAGTTGGCGTGTAAACACTGGTGACTGTAATGAAAAGTCCAGTCGAATTTATTTTAATGTGGATCTTGATAAGGAAACATATGAAATTCATTTAACATTTATTGTCAAGTATGTGAACATTTGGGGCCCTGAAACTGCAGCACTGAACAAAAGTTTCCTATCACTTAAGGTCTTTCGCACAGAGGTATTTAAACAGTGAAGCATGAGACCTCTTACAGATGGGGTACAGCCAGCCTCTGGTGAAGATGTCCTTAGCATCCAGGATGTTGTCAGGACAGATGCCCTGTTACAAATAATTCACTCTCTCTCAGTCTCTTATTAGTAACTATGTAGAACACTTTTATTCTTTCCATGCACAAATAGTTATTTTAGCACTTCTCTGGCACTATGCTAGTGTGGCTAGGATTCTAGGTTACGTTCTTGATATTCACACAGGCTTGTGTAACAAAAATGGGACCATGAGATCTTGTCCAGGTGCTAAGAGCACATTTCTCTTCGTTCAGGGGATGTGAGAGATGAATAGTTCTGTCCAAGTCCTCAGTTACTAGTGCTGTTTCCAGTAATTTTTTAAAGAAAATGTGATCTGCTTAATTACAGTGAAGTTTCTTTCCAGTGAAGCAATTTGCATTTATTTTAACAGTGTTTGCCCTAAAAATTTTGTCTCCCTGAGAATTTATCATTAAGTTTAACATACTTGGATCTGATATGTCAAAACTCAATAGATAAGTTTATTAATAATCAGTTACATCAGCTTAGTATTATCTTAGGAAGTAAAAGGTCAGTAAGTGGCTGTTATCCTACCATTTCATCAGTGGACTCTCCAAAGACTTCAAGTCATTATTCACTGCTTATAGAGTCACTTGAGATATAAAAAGTCTTTTTATAGTAATGAAAGGACTCCCACAATTAGCCAGAAGGCAGCCATCTATCTTTTTAAAAAGCTCAGCTTGGAGGAGAACAGGATATCAGGTGATATTCAGAAGATGAATTGTTATGACAATGATAAAGTTGGTGATACCAATCTCTGTGTTTTTTGCTGTAGGGATGTGTGTGTGGGCTCCCACACATGCAAAAAAAGACATCAGTGCAGAGTAGAAATTTGTTTCTCTAGAGGTATGCAAATACAGAAACACTCTCTGAAGAAGCTCTATATCTGTCAATTCTCTGTTATTATTAACTCAAATGATTACAACACAAATCTGTTCTTAATTAATAACCAACATAACAATAATTTGAAACATTTTACTTTGACAATTGCAGACTTATCAAAAGTTGCAGAAATACTACAAAGAATTCTCAAATACCATTTATTTAGATTCCACAAGCTTTTATTCATTCTCATTCTCTCATTTCCCCTCTCTCTCTCTCTCTCTCTCTCTACCTCTTTCATCATAAAGGTTAACATCACCAGTAATGAGCAAATGTACAGAACTAGTTTTCTCTTAGGACACAATACCACTTCTCGGCATTCCTGCCACAAAAACATAACCTGAACCTAATCAAGAGGAAACACTAGAGAGTGGAAAGTTGAGAGATACTCTACAAAAGAACTGTACACATAAATATCTGAACACATTAAATTTGCTATATGGTCTCAATAAAAATTATATTTTAGTTCTCCCTTAAAAATGTGTGACTTTTGTTAAATTCGAGAAACTGGAAATTCTATTTTTGATGCAACTAATTTTTATAGTAAAGTGAGTTTGTAAAGATGGTAACCTTCATATTTTTGTTCTTTAAATCAAAGGAGTTTCATAACTAACTGTACCAGGCAGGGTCCCTGAAGGAAATGGAAGGCACCCTCAGGGCAGTCAAAGACAGTTGAATGACAGAACAACTCAGGTGTGAGCAGGGTTAAGGGAAGAACGTAGGGCATAACAACAGAAAGAGACATCCTTGCTACCCATAGTCCAAAAAGGGACAGATGAAAGAGGGGTGTGAACCTAGTAAGAGCTGGCATCCTGAAAGCCAGGGGGGAGCGGAGGAGGCAGAGGCACAGAATACTAGCATACTAGCTCTCTTGCCATTGGCCAAACCAAACAAAAGACACAAAGTAGGGAGCCTGGTGATGCAGCACTCAGTGGGCAGCATCCCCTGGCACAGAGCTGGGAGGAGAAGAGTGAACTGTAGACCTGGGGACAAGCTGGGAGCCACCAGCTTATTATGTGCCAAAGAGGAGAAACTTCAAGGTGAGAGGAAATACATTTATATACAAAGAGGTCAATGAAACTACATTGTGAATATTTTATTTCCTCAATAAGAATCAAAACATATCATAACCTGTTCCTTAATTACAGAAATAATTTATATAAATGCTTCCCAAATTTGTTAAATTCTCAATGGGAAAGATCAGAAGAGAAGTGTGGCAGTGGGAAGAAGAAAAGAAACAAAGAATAGAGAGGACGAAATACAAAAAATAAGAAAAAGAAAAGATAATAGGGAAAGAAGCAATCATGAAAGATGCATCCCCAAAATTTCCTATAACCAAAATTATAAATTTGTGCAAGAGCAGTTTTGATAAATTCACAAATAATGGGTCTGTAACACCTTAATGAGAAATGGTGCAGATAAGTCTTACTTGCTTTTGGGAATCCTACACCATCAAAGTGTCCTGTGAAAGAGAGGAGGAAGCAGCTTACTGTCCTACTGTGGTGACCTCAGTGTCCCCATCACTTAACTAAATGGAATAATAAGCTGTCTAAATATCTCATTGGGTTACTGGGAGTCTTCTATTCATTACTGTCGTGTGTGTGTGTGTGTGTGTGTGTGTGTGTGTGTATAGGCATTTTAAATATATTCAATTCTTTAAGTTGCAAATGTGTGTTATGTCACACATGGTTAATAAAAGTAAATCCCACAAGGTTGCAAGTTACAAGTTAGGGAACAATCTTTATTGACAAAACAGGAGTCAGCAACAGTCACGGTGGGGGGCCTGAAACTGTCCCACACACCGTGGGTCTCCATTCCTGGGGAGGGAGCCCATTCTGCTGCCGTTGCTCTCTCTTCTTATGGAAACATTGTCCGTAAGGAAACAGATTACTGGAGGTTCAGGCTGTCTGGGTGAGAAGTCAGTTATTTCTGTTTGTCTGGAAAACTAGCTGCCCCGCAGCTGGGGAATCTGGAGTCCAAATAAAGCTACAATACCCCCACCCCACCACACACACACACACACACACACACACACACACACACCAGGGAAGTGAAGCTCCAGGTCTCTCCTTGTCCAGACAAGCCAGAAGGAGCCCAGGATTACTTCTGAATAAGTCTGCTTGCCATATCACATGGGATATTCACCATATTTCTTCTAAACATTTAGTAATAGCACTGTAAAAGCAGAACACTAGACTACACAGACTTTTGGCTTAATTCAATCTAACATTTTCTAAGATTTCTTATGTTCTCACTTTCTAAATGTGCATAATGATCACTAACCCACCAGTGATGGTTTGTTGACTGAAAACATTCTCAAAGATCAAAATTAATTTGAGTCAATCTCTAATTAGGAGTTCTTCGTAGAGTTTTGCACAATTCCTATTCTGTGAGGTATTTTTTACTTGAAATATTTTTACACTCTGCTGTGCTCAATCTAGATAGCAGATGTTCACATAGAATCAGACATATCAATGTTTAGGAAAATATGCTGAAATTCCTTAAAATTGATTTAAAGGTTGTATGTGACAAGTGTTTTAATAAACACAGGGTTCAATTAGTTTTTTATTCCTTTTGTACCAAACATTTTAGTAGCAATTTAAATGGTTTTCTCCTTCTGTAAAATATTACTATGCCATGTTTTGACAACACCTCCCTATGCATCAAATATTGTAGGAAATTTGACCAGCATTCACAAGGGACTTTAATCTAAATTAATTCCACAGTTATGTGTAAGGGTGGGTAAGCTTGTAAACTGTCATGCCCAACCAGAATAACTATACTCAGGTCTGAGGATGTAATGTAAAACATGCTGACTGTAGCCAATAACACTGTATTATATCACTGAAATTTGCTAAGAGAGTAGAACTTAAATGCCCCCCCACCAAAAAGACAAATATGTGAGGAATGAAAGTTTTCATTAACTAGAGAGTGGAATTTCTGTTACAATAGATACATATATCAAATCACCATGAGCCACACACTTTAAAAAACTGTACCTCAGTAAAACTGAAAATCAATAAACGAATGAATGTGTAAATTTTGTAATCATTAAAAAACAATATTCGTATGCTTTCTACTTATTTGCAACTTGAAGTTGGGCTATATCAATTGTACCTAATCCTTGGTGTCCTCTACTTCTTCTGTTGAGTATTCTTACAGGTATTCTCACACGAAAGGCACAGATGCTTAGGAGCCCATTATTTTTCATTAGAAGCACAAAGATTTGGAAATCCTCATCATTCCCAAACAGCTGACTCTAGAAATGGCAGCTCACTAGGGTGACTTGGTTATTAATGCACTTATTTGCACTTCAAAGGGAAAAGAAAACCTGTTTGTTTTCTGATGCTCAAGAAAATTATTTTGCATGTCTTGCTTTTGGAGGAATAATCCAAGTAGAACAGCTCGTATTCAAGCTGAGGCCACCAGTCACTCTGGGGAGGTTGTTGACAAGTGGCCCAGATTTTGCAATTTATCCAAAAGGGTGGATTGTTCATTAAACAGAAGCTTCATCAAACATTGCTGTGATATGCTTTACATAAGAAAAGCTATATTCTTTGCTTAACATTCAGAAGTTGCTTATGGATTAATTAGTCCATCTGCTACAACAAATGTACTCACCCTTCTTTTGCATTGATTGCCAAGAAGTGCCCACTTTTCTCCTATCCACTTATCTGTATCAATATAAAGGAAAATAGTAACTTTTTAGAAGACACTTATTTTTTCATATCTGCAAAATGTGTCTATTTTTTCAGCTTAACTGAGTTGGTAAGTGCAGGGGTGAGAGGAGGACCTTCACAGAAAATGGTTTCCCATGATTATTTTTTTTATTCACCAACCATCTGTTTGTCAGTTTATGACAAGTGTTTTAATAAATGTAGTCTTAATCATGTCTTATAACTGCTCCAAGATTGACATGATTCATGCAACTATTTTTTATTATATATATTTTTTATTTAGATATAGCTGGTATACAATATTAGTTTTAGGTGTACAGTGGAGTGACTCAACATTTGCATACCTTACAATGTGGTGATAGCACTGTCTTTCCACTTGGTTTCAATCCCACTTATACTTTTGTATGAGAACAACCGCATGCCTCTATTTATCCCAGAGTTTCTATCATTGGTATCTTCCTTCCCTCCTTTATGCTGTGGCCAATTCTGACAACTTCTTTATGCACAACACTCCTGGTTTGTTATTCGTCTTAGGTCAGGTGGCTTAATCACCATCTCAGACTCCAGTCATCCCACTAGGGGACTGCCAGCATCTTATCAGGCATCTATCCCCTGAGTGTTCCCAGTTATATACTCTTGTTTGGTAGCATTAGAACCAAATCAGCTTTGGCCACAGTTAGCAAAATGCCAGATGTTATAGTAATAGAGCGTATATCTCATATACTCCTCATGTTGATTGTGATACTCTAACCTTTCACCCATTCCATTCAACAGCCACTTTAGAAAAACTCTTTCTCTATGCCATGCTTCCCAACCTTCTTGAAACCCTTCTACATATAAACCTCACACTCAAGCCCCATAATACATGGGTATTTCTTTTTAACTTTCTAATTACCCTTCCTCTCTTCTCATCAATTTTGCTCCCAACCCTCTTCCTCCAGCTTTTCCTCCTAAAAGTTAACTTTCCCAGGACTCTTCTAGCAAAAGAGCTTCCATTTCTTTAACTGGGCACCTAGGAGATTTTATATCTACACCGTTAACTACCTGTATTAAATGATACACCTTTAATAGACGGCTTCTCCGTCTCCTGTCTCATTTCACAAAGCACATAAAAGTTATATGTCGTCCATGCAAAACCATGGTTAAGATTGAGACGAGGGAGCAAGGAGGGAGTAAGGAAGAGGGAAGACACAAAGGAAGGAGGGAGCAAGAAAATATGATGGAAAAGAAATACATGGCACCACAAAATATCAAATATCTTGTTGTTGGTTTAGGATCTCACCATTTGGAGAAAAATGAAGTTTTGCTGTTAATTTACTACACAATTTTCCTACAGAATTAAAACTTTAGATATTCTTCCAATGTTACTCTTCTCCCTAGCTGTAACTGATGAGAATCGGGTAATGCCACTGCCAGCTGTTCTTTTTTCGGTTGTAAAAGGCATAATTTATAAAATGGTAACCTTTTGATAGGCTAACAGTATGTTGATGAGCTTCAAGTGAAGTGAAAGAAAAAAAAGAGTGTTTTGTATCATCAGTGCTTACATTTTCTAAGGAATCACGTGAGGGGGCAGAGCCTTTAAAGGTCACAGACTTCTTTACTTTGAGAAATATCAAATAGCTTATGAAAATAGAGGTCAGCTGCATGATAACTGGAAGAAAAGAGCATTCCCAATGGAAAAAAAATAAGATATTTGAGATTACATTGACTGTCCTTCTTTAAGATGGTATTTGATTGTCCTTAAAACCAAGAATAAAATTTGCATATAAATGCCACGATTGTAAATGAGTGAATGTACAGGTCTTAGACTCAATAGCTGTTGATCTTGCAGTGTGAACACTAATGTGGTCTGCATGTATTGTACTAACCATTACAATAAGAACTAATGATCTCACAGCCTAAAACACTTCAGTAATTTTTATGTTTCTGCGGAAATTTTATACATTTCTGGATTTTGCAAAAATCATCCTACTTAGCTCATAGGAACATAAAATAAAGATCATTATCCATAAGGAACTCGCTTTTTAAAAATTATTCTTGCTTTAAAGATCACTAAAACAAATAAGAAATGAAGGAATACCAAGACAAGGTTAACACATAGGCAAGGTACCCAGCCACCTTCAAGAGGAAATGGAATGGCTTTTGTCTGTTCACTACTTAATGGAATATAATTCATGCATTAGTGGGATTTCATGTGTGACTGGAAGAAACTCTGGCCATGATTTATTTTTCCCTTCACCCTCAGATATTGCTTGAAGTTTTTTAAAAAGGACACTGTCTTCTTTGATTCTGACACTGTTAGGGATCACTCTCAATGCAAAGCTTACAGGAAAAGATAGCCTATTGGAATAGTTTCAGTAGTTTTTAAATAGTCGATGAAATGGCCAAGAGTTCTCCTCACATAGGGGAGGGTATGATACTTTGCCTGGGTCACTATTCCCTAAATAGAAGGGACACTGTAAAGTGGGAAACTTGAGGACAAAAAGACAATTTTTCTGTCCCACTGACAGCAATCTTCCCTACCACTAGATTGGGTTCCACAACCCTGCAGTTTATAAATACTGATCACAGCACAAAACACAGAGAATGACACTAAATAGGAGAAGCCAGCTTTTAGGTTGCACTTTTCCATCTGAAACTTCTCTTGTCATCAGCTGCTTGCACGTCCTCAGCCCGGAGTATTTGTCATTGACAATAGCTCAGGGAATGGATGACTGTGTCCTATGTTTACATACTCCCCTATGCCCAGAGTCACCAAGACATTCCAAGGTTGTGCCAGTGAAAATTTGGTGATCAGTTTCCAAGCTTAGCCCATGGAGAAAAGAATCAGAGAGTGAATGTACACAGATTGGTGAGCATGGGCACACTAGCAGGTACCCATTCAGATCTCCAACTGAATTTTCTTACTAGTGATACAAAAACTGTACTGGGATATATTTTGCTGGTGAGGAAACTTAATTGCTCTATTTTTGAAGGCACATTAACTCTTTCAGGGCCCATTGAGTAAATTAGCTCCTCTAGGTCATTAAGCCTGTCTCTACATGACCTGACAATTTCTACCTAGCACTGTGTCATTTACCCCAAAACGCCCCACACTCACTCCAAGCACACATATTCTTTGTCTATTCAGGGAGAGAGAATGTGTTCATTTGATTGTCAGCAATTGCTCTATGACTACCACTCAGCAACTCCCTTTGCTTCTTTCCAGGAACCTCTAAGGATTTCCTGGTGCATTGCTGTTAACAGAGCCTCACCAAGAGGCGGGTATCTTAGTTGTCTAGAAATGGGACAATTTCAAGAGTTTTGAATACAGTATTGTATGTACTCTCAAGTATCTTTTACTATATGCAAAAGCCAATAGTATTGATTCATTTGGGGTGAGAATTGTGAAGCTATTTCAGGATTCCATAGCCCTTCATTAAAATATAACTCCCACTAAGAGACAGTGTTATCAGGACCCATTTTAGGGAAATAAGTTGACAACTATTTGAGGGGAGCCTATACTTCCCCTCAAAAGGGTGTTCAGAAAAGTGTGTGATATTTGGGGTGCCACGAAGGCTGGGAACATCAATGGCCCTTAATAAGCAGGTGTGAGCGAGTCTCACACACAAAAAAGTAATTTTTCTCTCCCAAATGCCAATAGTTGGCCCTGCTGAGAAGCAGTGATGGAGGCCAAAGGCAAACATCACCTCTTTCTCTGCTATGTCCAGGGCTGCCTTGGAGTGTCATCAATTGGTATGACTGACACTCCAGTGATACCAATTAAAACGGGTAAGGATGGATCCAAAGGGACACAGTATTCTCACTCAGAGGTGTTTTAGCGCAGAGTCCCTGTCATGTGTGGATCATATAAACCAGCTGGGGTCTTGTTAAAATGCCGGTTCTGATTCAGGAGGTCGGGAGTAGGGCCAGGTTCTCTGCATTTCTAACAATCTCTCAGTGATACTTATGTTGCTGGCCTACACACCACACATTGAGTAGAAAAAATTTAGGATAAGATGCACATGATCTTGGATAATACATGATTTTTGATAAAAAGATGATGAATATGAAATAAATTTGACAATATCCTAAAAAAAATAGGCTCTAGGCCAGGAAGACTTTGATTAAATATTGAAAATCCCACCAAGAGGTTGATAAATCATTAAAAATAAAAGTATATATGTAACATTCCTACCTATCTGAAGATTTAGTGAGCATTTTCTGATGTTGTACTTTCAAAGATACCAGAAGTAATTGTTCTCCTTATCTCCTTTACTTCCTCCTGTTGGTGAAGAGTTCAAGGAATGCCAATATCCAACTAAATATTCCTTTACAAAATTCCTATCAGAGCTGGTTTAAACATCCCCTCCCCACCTTTTATTAATCTATCACAACAGCCTCTCTGTTCTTTGCTCAGAGATGAGCAGTGTCCTTTTATCTTCACAGGTCAATGGGAAGGATCTCTCAAAGGCCACCCATGAAGAGGCAGTGGAAGCTTTCCGAAATGCCAAGGAGCCCATCGTGGTTCAGGTGCTAAGGCGAACGCCTCTCAGTAAGCCAATCTATGGAACGGCCCCAGAAGTGCAGCTCATGAACGCCAGCACTCAGACGGACATTACCTTCGAGCACATCATGGCCCTGGCCAAACTGAGACCACCCACGCCTCCCGTGCCAGATATCTGTCCATTTCTGCTCTCAGACAGGTATTTTTTTCTGTCACTTCTCCCAAAGCCCTGTTTGTTCTCATTCACCATGTACAGTAGGTGTTGGAAAGAATCAGTCACACCAGCAAGCTGACAATTTTGGAGACAGGTGCTCAGTTCTGTTTGGAAAATATCTCCACTGTGTCTACATCCAATTAGTTCTCAGCTGTCCCTGTTAGCTACCTCCCCTGACCCACACAGTTGCTTCACCTCAGGAATCAGACTTGCTGAGGTGCGATGAAAAATTCTGGCTCTGATTAGTTCATCTTTGTACTCTCAGTTATCAAAAGCCTCACGCTACTCAAGAGCACTGGTCAGGGAAATAGCTTTTCTCACCAAAGCTGCCAAAAACCTTATTAAGACTGACACAGAAGCGACATGTTGGCACTGCACTCTCCGCTGTGGGTTGCCTTTCCTTCTCTCTTTTGCTTTTTGCTTCTTTAAAGGAGAAGCTAGGAAATTAATTTAATTAAAGTGCAAAAGCAACTACCCAAAATATTGAGATGTAAATAAAAGGTTCTGGCTGTCAGAAAATTAGTATAGAACTATGCAATAAGGAACTATTAAAGGAATATTTCTTCATGGTTTTGACCTAATTTAAAGGCAGTTAAAGACATTTTATTCAAATGATCCTACTTGTATAGTCTTGGAAGTATGTTTTGCCCCATACATTCTGCTCTATGACTTTTTAAAGAAATATTTAAGCATTATTGAGAATTTGATTTATGAGATCAATAGTCTCTTTAGAATACATGTTCATGGCCTACTAATGCACTCTCCACTTGATAAAACTCAAATTTGATTATGCCACTTCCCTACTCTTTAGTGGGTTCGGTGAGTCTATTTCAGTGGGTCACATGTGTACATTAGATCACCTGAAAATGTGAAAAAGCAACAACAGTTCATCACCCAAATCCCACCTCAGGCTAATTAAATAAGAATTTTGTAGAATCAAACCCAGGCATCAGAATCTTTCAAAAATCTCCCTAGGAAATTCTAATATGTGTACCTACATTTTGGATACTACTCCAAACCCCACATTTCAGGAGGGCAGGGGCACTGTTTGACTTACTTATGACTTTGTGTATTCATCCATTACTTATAAAACAACTCCTTATGTCAGGCACTGGAATAAAACAGGTGCTGGGCAAAAAACTGGGAAGAAAAATAAAGTCACTGTCTCCTAGAGCTCATGTTCTAAAGGGTAAGATAAACAACACACAAGCACACAATATGCTAATCTTCATTAGCATAGCCTGACACAGAGTAGCCATTCAATGAATACTTCCTTGAATGAAAAATATTAGCTTGCATTTATCAGCTCACTTAGCATATTTTAGGTAATATTCCAAGTGTTTTACACTTATTAACTCAGTCCTCACAATAACGTTTGGAAGGAGTTCATTATATTATTACCATATTCATGTCACCAATGTTAAGTGACTTGGCGAAGGTCACATAGCAAGGAAGTAACAGGGCCAGGCCTCTGAGCCAAAGAGGCTGAAGTGCCCACTCTTGTACCCACTATGCTGTGCTGCTCTCCCTAAGTCCCGCAGACCTTAAACATAGAGGCCACCTCCTCCAGCAAACTTCCTAGGGCTGCAGTAGGTCCATCCCCACCGTGTGCTCTCACGGCTTCTGTATTTTCCCCTTAATTATCACACTATTTAAAAATTCCCACTCTGCTGCTTTACCCAATTCATAGGGAAAGAATTGGATGTTGTGTGCCAACATATTTCTAGCACTTGGCATAGGGTCTGGTATCTGATAGACATGTAATGTTTATTGAATGAATAAGGTGTTCCTCCCAGCAGGGCTCCCTTCTTACAAACTGAAGGACAAGGGAAATTCATCAGATGCCCCAAACAGCAAGCTTTGGCATTTTTTACCAGCCCAAATGGGCTTTGCAGAGCCAGTCCAGATTTAAGCAAGTACGGTTTCCCTGTTAGACCAGCAAACAAGGTGATGCATGCACTGCTTTTGTTCTTTGGGCTCACGTCATTCAACCTTGTATGGAGCTGATGGTAGTGAGAAGCAGCTGGTAGAATATTTATACTGACTGTGTGAAGGCACCAAGATGGTTCTCTCTCTTATTTCAACTACCAGTGAGGAAACTAATTTATATTACTAACACCAGTTTTTCAGTAATGTCCCCACTGTCAGGGCTTAGAGTTCTCACCTGCAGGGAACTTGGTTAATCACACTTGAGCTTTTTCATTGACTTTTAGAGATAGAGATGACCTCGTGCCCTTTGCTGCTGAATTATGCTTAGCCTTTATATGGCATAGTATATATTATCTATCATAGCATATGATTTGAAAGCACTTCTATCAATTATTTAAAACATTTTCCCAAAGGTAAAGGATACATAAAAGTCATGTACAGTAGCCTGGGTTCCCCTCACTTCCTTCCTTTACTTAATCAGCTCTGTTTGTACCCAGGAATTTTGTAATGAGATTACGAAACCCTATGGCTTATATAAGCCTCATGTATAAAGCTTTCTAAAGAGTTATCACGATTAATGCCATTTAATATTTGTACACGAGCCCTTTTTCTGAAAGGGGAAAATGTGGGTTGTGAGAGAGAATGAGGAAGGAGTTCTTAAGTAATGGTGGCAATGTGAGTATGTTTTATAATCTGAAAAACATGTACTTTGAAAACCAATGTCAAAAAAACAGTCTGGGGCTGTGTATTATGAAATTGGCAGCACTTTGTTGCAAAATACCCCCCTTTGGGCAGACTGTGATCTCAAATGCCACACACCCATGCATGGAGTGAGTCCCATTTGGTGGGATGGTAGTGGGGCCAGAGAGGATCAGTAAGGTGCCATGCATGGCCTGTCCAAGATCTCACAGCAGCCTTCACAGAATGCGGCTCTGACCATGGGTCCTTATGTCAGAATTCTTTCAGAAAATCAAATTGATGGACTTCATACAGGTAGAGAAAGAAAAGCAATTACTTATTCTGAGCTGTATTTCTCTTCAAGGCTAGGCCAATGCAGGTCTTTTTGCAAAGCAGAGAAAATGAAAGTGAAATTCTAAAATCAGTTTTAATCTTGAAAACAACCCGTCTGATCCATTCCTATCATATTGCTACATTCCCCATAGCTGCCATTCTCTTCATCCGATGGAGCATGAATTTTATGAGGACAATGAGTATCTTTCCAGCTTGCCTGCTGATGCAGACAGAACAGAGGACTTTGAATATGAGGTAAGATTATTTTCACACCACTTCACATTTCTTCATGACGTTATGGTTGAGAAGTTTTGCATAAAAAAGAAAAATTAATTTATTACTGTAAGAAATGTTTTGTCAAGTATATATCTAGGGTAAGACCTTTTAAATATTTTTAGTTTTGGCTATTTGACTCCAGTATTTTAAGTATATGGGGAAACATTTTTCTAATATAAGCTTAAAAACAATTTGCTAACATTTCCTGCTGATCTTTATAAATCATGGCAGCTACATTTTTTTTTCTTTCCATAATATAAGAGTATTTCCAATTAAAGTTTGGAGAAGAAATTGTATTTAAAACTAAGATGGTGCTTACTATTTTGATTCACTGTATAGTATTTTAATTTTAATTGATAAATAAATTTTATTATACATCACATTCCCCCTGACAAATTAAATATTCTCTTTATTTTGTGTACTCAAAAGAACAGTTTCACTGACTCTCTAGAAAGAGAGGTGCCTTCAAGCACTTTGTGGTTGAACCACATTGAGCCTTCACAAGGTATATGTTTGAGTATCTGTACCGTGGTATGTAATAGTTCCAAAAGCCCATCTGTTAATTATTTAAGAGCTCCCCCAAAAGTTAAAGGATTTATCCTAATATTTCCTCTGCTTCTGTAGTCTGTAAATCCAGGAAAGGCTTCAGACTACTCTGACATTTGAAAATAAAATGGATTAAAGAGGTAAAGAAGCTTTGGTAAACAGGCAGAGAGAACCCACGATTATCTGCCCTTTTAATGCTTTAGATGATGTCATACAAGTTCAGCAAAATGTTCTTTTCCATTTTACAACCAGGAAATTCTGAAATCTCTTCCCTTAGGAGGATCTAAAATCAAATAAGGCCGCTTCAGTGAAGCTCACCTAAAGCAAACAGGCGTTTATTTGCAATCTTCCCCCTGCAAAAGTCATTTCTGGGGATTACAGAAATCAGTATGCTTTTCAGCCGGAATTTGGAAGTATGTACAATGATACTCAGTATCTGGATACACAGTTTTTTCATTGTTATTGTTCATAGTAACTTTTATCCCTCTCTGATAAGTTGATTGAAAAGTTTTATTATATAAGTCCACTCCAGTTCTGGTATGCACTGGAATATCCATTAAGATTTGTCTACTTATACAAAGTAAATTATAAAACTGAGTTACTGATCCCAATAATTCAAGGTTAAACAATGTTTTTCTTTCAGTTAATAAATAGTTTGTGTTTGGGGTCTGGAATTACCCTCAGCTTTTCAGTTAGCTTGTGCCTTAAAGTTTTATTAAAATAAACCTGTGTGCTAGGGGAGGGCCTGAGAGAGAGACTTGCTTAGGCCAAGCAGGTGAACAGGAAAAAAATCCTTTCAATTAATTAGCATATAATTGAATATTACATCACAGACAGATTCCTTTTCATTTCTAGAGGGCCACTGTAACTGAGCCACAGCCTCTTTTTGACTGACAGCTGCCAGCATCAGTGGGAGGACAGTGGTCATGCCCAGACAAGGCCTCTGTAGCCTGTAATCTCAACTAATCACAGCCTTTTAGTCATTAATTTGCTCTCAGCTCTGATTCTCTTGCCAAAGTCACCTTTTTGACTGATTGAAATAAAGGATGTTCCTGTGAAATTTAAATGAGAAAGAAGTTATTTTGACAGGCTTCAATCATGAGAGAGGATGCATTTGAGAACATCATGCATGGTTTATGGTGGGGGTGGAGACGTGGGGGAATACCCCAAAGATAATTTTACCAAGAGTAGGGGAGAGGAATGATTCCACCCAGCACTTCCCAGTCTGTTACAGTTATGTGGCAGAAGTGCACAACCCACCCCTCGTGGCTGCATCAGATTAGACTGTGAAGGTCAGTCAGTCCACTGCTGTCACCAGAGCTGATGGTGGCCGCCACACTAAATGGGGGATGTATAGAAGTGCTAACCCTGTCTTTATGCACCATTGCACTTAGAAATGGACTGCGGACTGCGTTTCTGTGACCGGCTAAGATAACCCCAGCTCCTCCAGGAGTTCTGTCCTAGCCCAGTAGCTCTGGGGGTGCCATGGATGACCACCTTAGGGAAGGGCCAGTTTTTTGCCACTTAAAGAATATTACAGGAAACCGGGACCTAAGGCCAAGAAAGAGGACTTCATCCCAAAAAGAGACACTCATTCTTCCTCAACCTAAGCATTGGCACATATCAGCAAGCAGTTGGAAAAGTAGAAAGAAGACTCCTTTTCATCTGCTGTCATTCATTTGTAGTGGGAATATTTACTGAGCACTAAATGCAGGTTCTTATCTAAGTTTGGGATTGATGAAGCCCCTGCCCTAGTGGAGCTTAACCTTTAGGGGAGAGTGTTGGACAATAAACAAATAAGTAACAACATAGTACATTAGATGGTGACAAGGGCTAATGGAGAACAGCAAGCATGGGTGACAAAGGAAGAAATGCATGGTGTCGGGATGGGGAGTTGCTATCTTCTTCAGGTGGTCAGAGAAGGCCTCTTGTGTGAGTTCTAAAGGAATTAAGAGAGCTGGCCATATGGATATCTGAGGGAGATGCTTTCCAGGGAGAGGGAAGGGGAGTACAAAGGACCTGGAGCAGGAGCGTGCCTGGCAGGCGAGGAAATCAGAGTGAGTAGGGCTACACCTTGAGGACACTTTGGCTTTTACTATGAGATGCGAGCTTGCTGGAGAAGAAAGACCAGGGCCATGGTGTGAAGCCCTAGCAAGATCCCTCTGGCTGCTGGAATGAGATTGAGTGTGGGGAAGCAAAGGCCGCAGCAGAGCAGTCAGGTGCAAGGGAGACGAGGGTGGGACCTGGATGGCGATGGAGCAAGTGCCAAGACTGTCTGAAGAGCACCACCCTCCCTGGCCCGCAGGTCTGCCTAAATGTCTTTGTTTCCACTACTTGCCTCAGATTTTTAATATACCTCATGCTTTGGTGTTTGTTTTCTCTTCTGACTTTTTAAAAACAAAACATCATAGGCCACAATGAAACACAGCTTCTGACATCCACTGAGACTAGCATAGTCCATCTACTCATTAAAAGACAGAAAGTGTACAGAACTGCAGTTCTGAACTTGCTAAGATGCAAACTACGCAACTATCTAGGTCCCTTTTTAAAGGCCTATTTACTATTATTGACTCAGTGAACCAAAGCTGATGTATCTTGTAAATATATATTTAGGGACTTATAGTACATGGATTATGGGCCTAATAGACAAAAACAGATCTGACTGTCTCATAAATACATAGTTAGGGACTTTTTAACATGCACATTATTGCACTGATAGACTGTAACAACTCCCTTCAGGGCCATGGTGGACAGCAAATGCCTCTTTAGGGATATTATTATAGTCAACATGTCAATGTTATGGTGACTGTGCTATGTTAGGAATCTCGGTAAAATTTTAATGACACCCATATCTCTCCATAGCCTATCACCACTTTACCTAAGAAATTTATTTGACAGGGTTTAAAATGTTCCCACTGTGCTTCAGAAAAGTCTCCGAGGACCAGCCTGCAATTAAAAGACTCACAGCTTGAAACTTGTTCTCTTTAAAAAATGATGTCACTTGTTCTCTAATTAAAAATGACAAATGATTTTAATTTTATTTTTGAGAGAAAAAATAAAAATATGTTTAAATTTATACCATGTACTCTTCCTAGGAGTCAGGATGTTCCACGCCATCAAAATACCACTGAGGATTAAGTGTCTTCTCTTCTTTATTTCCAACTTTGTTCATCTTTTTTCTAGAGCCAGCTAAAGGTTGAAATAAATCATAGATAGCCCTTAGCAAGTCAGAAGCAGATCTCAAATCCAACCTCTACCAGAAATAATTTAAAGGAAAAAGCTTCAAAAAATATAGCATTCTTTGGCCCAACTCCTAATAAAGATATGTTTGCCACTGCATGGGTGCAAGATGTTGAATTTTTTGCAGTATTTGCCATTTACCCTCAAGTCAGCGCTGATAGAGGAGAGTCAGAGAACTAATCAGTGCAACGTTGTGATAGTATGAAACATCACATGAACCAAGGCAAGCAAATAATTTAAGCCTGTAGCTTTTCATCACTTTAAAATGCTACTTGAAATGATTTTTACTGTTCTCCTGAAAACTGAGTTGAAGAAAACATATTCAACAGCCTAAATTAAGTATACTTAGAGTTTCCCCTTATGCATGCATTGTCATCGAAATGAAAAAGAATTTAGCAGTTTGCTTGAAGAGGTATTAAAGATGGAAAAAAAGGGAAGACAAGTGTATGTCAGAGATCAGAGAACATGTTAACTGAAAAGCAAACACAGGCCAGTGTCTATAAATAAAAAAGAGTATTTAGCATGTTAATTAGCTTCTTCTTGGCTATACTTATGCAAAGCATAAGTAAACCCTCGTGCTATGCTGGGAAGTGTCCTTTTGCAAAAAATGTGCAGAATACTTGTGAGAATTTACTTACATAATCTCTCTCCTACATAGTGAAGGAAAAGAGAATTATGAATCAAAGAGATGTTCATTCAAAAAAAATAACAAGAAGATAAGCACTGATGAGATTTCAGTAATATCTCCTTGAGCAGCTTCATGATATGCGAAGCCAAGTCTGCCTGGTGTGCAGGTGTGGAGCTTCTTGGCTCCTTTGTGGGCTGTGAGGGCAGAAGCCACATCTGCTTGTTGGTCATTCCCCCACATCAGCTGTTTGACAGTGGTGCTCAGTATTTGCTGAACGAGTAAGTGCAGAATCCCCTTGCTGTCTGCTTGGATCAACCTCTGGGCGGTGCACTACCTTTCCTCCTTTGCATAAAAGGGAATTGGAAAGGAACTTGGAACCACCATGCGGCTACGACAGATTTCCTTTTATAACAGGTATTTGTTCTTTAGGACATGGGTTCTAATGCTAGTCCCCTCTTTGTTTTGTTTAAATATTTTGAAGGAAAGGGTCAAAGTGGTGGGGTAGGGAGGCAAGGAGAGATAAGTAAGGAACTAGAATTTAAATGGTCTCCATGAAAACTCACCTTTGTGGTTATCATTTAATAAAACCATAGAATCTTATATATCACATGAATTTGACATGTTCTCTAATCCACCCTGGACCCTTTTGTAATCTTTTCATCAAGGGATCACTCAGCAATTTTGTGAAACACTACAATGGGCAGGCAATTGAGCACCTCCCCTAGTAGCCAATTCTGACTGACTATCTCTGGGTATTTAGAGAAGGAAACGTGTCAACAAGTTTGAAAATCAGTGGTGGAAGGAATATATTTGGAAAAAGTATATGAAACATAACTCATAAAAAGCCTATATATATTATCCTTACATTGTGATGGATACCAGAGGAAGACAAAATAGTGTGTCAAGTATGAAACTGTAGAATTCAGCATTTTTTAATTCACTAAATGCTTTATATTTCACTGGTCTCTTTTCTTCCACTTGCTAGTCACATTTAGAATTATTAATGAAATATCTAAAACAATTTTATACCACTTACTACTGGGGCAATAAAATCATCCATTTAAACAATCACCTTCATGAGTTTCATTCTGTTGGAAAATTTATGGAATTGAAAACTGATCTAGATGAAGTGTGAAAATATTTTTATTACTTGAACATTTAAGATAAGATGATATCCACAGTCACTTTGGCATTGGTTCGTTGAAATGTCGATTAGTGACACCAGCATTTTCTCTATTATGTCAGATTAAAATCTTAATCATGGAGACCAAACCAGTCAGTTGTCATATATGCGGGCTTCTATTTTGACACTCCTTCATAACATGCTCCTCCTTCATAACCACTGCCTCCTCCCTTGTCTAGAACATCGGGCTGTTTCTGGGTCTCCTCGGGCCAGTCGCTCCCTGGTCTCTATAGTCCACCCAGTTCACCAACGGCAGCCCAGTCCTCTTCAAGTATGCTGCTCATTGGACCTCTCCCTGTTCACCATCCTGTATGGCTCTATTCCTTGAATTAACCCTAAAATCCTCCACCTGGTGTTGACGGTCCTTTGTACTCTGCCAGCACCCCACTTTCCCAGGCATTCTGGGATCGAACTCCACAGTGCAGCAACGGTCAGAGGAAGCCACATGCTTTTCCTCTCTCTCTGTGCCATTATTTACGGGCCTCTCCACTCCTCAGAAGCCTTTCTCAAATTTCTTTCTCACCACTGAACTCTCATATCGCATTCTATAAATATATATTTTGTCATTATGCCCTGGGTTACAATTTATGTGCTTTTTCTTCTAGTTTGTCTTTTTAATTATCCATCACTGGGAGAGCTTGGCGTAGGCCCTGGCTGGCGGGCAGTGAGCACTCAGCAGCATTTGCAGGATGAGTGAATAAACTATTGATCATTGCTGCTACTGTTCTTACAGTGTCCTAAGAACAAATACAAAGGGCTAAATGGGGGGAAAGGAAGAGAGAGCTGGTAGGGAATAGGAACCTAAAAAAAAGTGTGGAAGTCTTTGGTTTTTTCCTCAAAATAATTCAGTTAAGAGCTTAGACATTAAAGTAAATGGATCAAAGCATACTTTTGTGCCAGATTATAAAAGAAGAAAATTTGCTCTTTTTTTTGTTGACCTTCTAACAAGGAAGACATGCATGGAGAACCCAAATAAACAGACTTGCTAATTGACGTAGGTGAAAAATGATGGTGGTTTGGTTCATATTAGGATAGCCATGCCTCCTGGTTTGCCCTAACCATCCTCATGTATGACTGATGTTCCGGTTTAATTATGAATAGCATCCTCTTTCACTTTCAAAAGTGTCCTAGTCCCACAATATGTTATATGGTTGTCCTAGTTTTTATACCTGTTGAACCTTAATCGAGGCTGGGGTTTTGGAATCACATTTCATATCATCCTAATATTCCAAGCAGAGATGACTCACAATTTACCAATTTGAATACTCATGTTTATTAAGTTGAATGATTTTCCTAAGTTTTGACTTTCTATTTTTTTTAACAAAAAAGGTCCTCCTCAGGGAGTGACTGGAAGGGAAATGCCACAAAGTTGGAAATAGTCATCAAAGTTATTGTAACCCCTTTAGATTTCTTACTGAAAGAAATGAGATTAGTATTGGTGTTAATTTGGTCATGTAATTTCATAAAACAAATATGAGGCAAATTTATTTTTCGCCTCAGTGATTATGACAACACTAAACCTTATTTCCTAAGAAAACAGCGAAAAGCAAATTTAACTTTCCAAATAGGTTATTAAACAATGTAACCATAAGCTCATTTATTTTACTAGGACTCTAGATATAAAAAGAAGATTCCTTCCACTATGTATATGAATTTTAGCAAAATGCCGACATTCAATTTTTGTTTAAAGATGCTCATGATACGCATTCCAATGATTGCCTTGCATCACTGAAAGGTGTTTGTGAAAGGCTGTGTTTAAGGTGAACATTTGCATTTCAAATCATTTTTTCCCAATAACTTCTATTCTGCTTTGATAAACTGTTTTCATAAGGTCAAAGAAAGGAGAGCTGTCTTTTGAAATATAAAGTAAATCACAAACAAGGATTTCAGTGTTCCTACCAGAAGCAATATAATCCAGTGGCAGGAATCCAAACAGGGCTTCTGGTTCCAGCTCTAACTCTGTCTCTTGAACGGAGGGACCATTCACTTCTTAAATCACAGAATCCTCACATGTGAGCTTAGTGGGATATCAATGTTCATATGGAATGATTTGTTTTCATCCAGTTTTCCCATGATACTAAGTTAAAGTGAGACAAATGCAGAGAAAAATCCTTTAAAATTTGCACACATTTTAACATTTCAAATACATCAATCATGTTTTATAGGTTTTTATAAAAAGGGCACATACACTCATATGGCCACATTTGGTCAGCATCTAGTACCATACTGTACCAGCTGGTAGCAAGTGGTACACCTCTCCATATTGTCTGACATTAGCTTTCATGTTTAAAAAAAGTTAGCTCATATAAATTTGCCCATCAGAAATGCCTCCAGCTTTGTTCTTATTTCTCAAGACTGCTTTTACCTTTTGAAGTCTTTTGTGGATCCATACAAATTTTGTCATTTTTCCCATTTAAAAATACCATTTGAATTTTGAACGGGGTTACATTAAATCTAGATGTGGCTTGGTGTAATATGGACATTGTAACAATATTCATTCTTCTGATCCATGAACACAGAATATCTTGCCATTTATTTGTGTCTTTTGAAGTCTTATCGTTTTTAGTGCACAGGTATTTTATTTCCTCAGTTAAATTTACTTCCAAGTATTTTACTGTTTTTGATGCTATTGTGAGTGGGGTTATTTTCTTTCTTTTTTAGCTATTTTATTCTTAGTGTATAGAAATTCAACTGCTTACCATATGTTGATTTTGTATTCTGCAATTCTACCAAATTTGTTTATTAATTCACACACTTTTTCATGGGATCTTTAGGATTTTCTACATATAAGATCATATTATATGCAGAGACAATTTTCTTCCTCTCTGATTGGGATACCTTTTATTTCTTCTTTTTGCCTAATTGCTCTGGCAGCAGGAGTAGTGGGAGGGGCACTCTTGTCTTTTTCTTCATCTTAGAGGAAAAGCTTTCAACCTTTCACCACTGAGTATGTTAGATGTGGGCTGTCATGTTTGGCCAGTATAATGTTGAGGTACACTCTACCTATCCCCAATTAGCGGAGAGTTTTTAGTCATGAAAGAATGTTGAATTTTTATCTAATGCTTTTTCTGCATCTATTGAGATGATCATATGATTTTTATCTTTCATTCTATTAATGTGGTACATCACATTTATTGATTTGCATATGTTGAACCATTCATGCATTTCAAGGATCAATCCCACTACATCACACTGTAAGATTCTTGTAATGTGCTGTCGAATTCAGTTTACTATATTTTCTTGAGGACTTTTGCACCTATATTCCTCAGGGATAGTGGCCTGTATTTTTCTTGTTTTGTAGTGTCTTTATCCACTTTGGGTATCAGGGTGATACTGGCCTTGTAAAATGAGTTTGGAAGTGTTCCCTTCTCTTTAAATTTTTGGAAGAATTTGATAAGGATTGGAATTATTTTGTCTTTAAAGGTTTCATAGAACCACCAGTAGAACCACCTGGTCCTGGGCTTTTCTTTGTTGGGAGGTTTTTTATTGCTATTTCAATCTCCTGCTCACTCTACTGTTCACATTGATTATAGCTTCATGATTAAGTCTTGGTAGTTTGTACGATTCCAGAAATTTATTCTTTTCTTCTAAGTTATCTAATTTGTAGTTGTATATTTATTTATAGCAGTCTCTTGTGATCCCTTGTATTTAGCAGTCTCAATTATAACATTTTCTCTTTCATTCCCGATTTTATTTGAGTCTTGTCTTTTTTTTAGTCTGGTAAAGGTACGTCAATTTTGTATCTCTTCAAAAAGTCAGCATTTACCTTCACCGACCATTTCTGTTGTTTCTCTGGTCTCTATTTCACTTACTTCTGTTATATCCCTTTTTATAACTTTGGGCTTATTCCATTATTCTTTTTCTAGTTCCTCGAGGTATAAAATCAGCTTGTTTATTTTAGATCTTTCTTTCTACTTAACGTGGGCTTTTGTCATCCTAACTGCCCTCTTAGGATGGCTTTTGCTGCATCGCACAGATTTCAGTGCGTTGTGTTTCATTTGTTTCAAGCAACGCTTTGATTCCCCTTTTGATTTCTTCCCAGGCCATGGCTGTCGAGCAGTGTGTGTTGATTTCTGTACATCTGTGAATTTTCCAACTTTTCTTCTGTTACTGATTTCTATTTGTGTGCCACTGTGGTCAGAAAGATACATAATAAAATGTCATTCTTCTAAATTTGCTAAACTTGTTTTGTGAACTAACACATGACTTACTCTAAAGAATGTTCTGCATGTGCTTGGTAAGAAAATGTATTCTGCTATTGTTGGATTGACTGTTCTGTATACGTGTGTTAGGTCCATTGGTCTATATTTAAAGTGCAATGTTTTTATTGATTTTCAGTATTTACTTATTGATTTCCAATGTTTTCTTGTTGGTTTCTGATTGATTATCTATTGGTAAAAGAGAGCTATGAAATTATTCTGTTGTTACTGTATTATTGTCTATTTATCTCTTCAGATTTGTTAGCATTTGCTTAATATATTGACACCTTTATCATTATATAATGACCTTCTTTTTCTATGGTTATTGACTTAAAGTCTATTTTGTGTGATAGAAGTATAACTACCCCTGGTCTTTTGTGAGTGTTCACTTGCATGCAATATTCTTTCTCATTCCTTCACTTTTAGCCTATGTGTGTTCTTAAAGCTGAAGTGAGTCCCTTGTAGGCAGCATATAGTTGGGTCTTACTGTTTTTTAATTTATCCAGCCACTTTGGACCTTTAGATTAAATAATTTAATCCATTCATTTTCTTTAAAGATTGGTAAGACATTACTAATGTCATTTTATTAATTGCTTCTGGCTGTCTTATAGTTTTGTTTCTTTTCTCTTCCTCATTTATTCTCTTCCTTTGTAAATTGATGATTCATTGACTTTTTGATGGAGGTAGAAGTAAAAACACAGAGTCAAAATGTTGCTTTAACTGTTAAATAATAGGCGATCATAAGATATTAGTATACTTATTCATTTAAATAAGCACTGGGGCCCTGACCAGTTTGGCTCCATTGGTTGGGTATCATCCTGCAAAGAGAAAGGTCACAGGTTTGATTCCCATTAAGGGCACATGCCTGGATTGCAGGTTCAGTTCCCAGTAAAGGTGCATATGAGAGGCAGCCAATCACTGTTTCTCGCTGACATCAATGTTTCTCTCCCTCTCTCTCTCCTTTCCTTCTCTCTAAAAATAAATAAATAAAATCTTTTTTTAAAAAGTTTAAATAAGCACTGGGTCTTGATTTCTGGTCTCTGTATCCTCCTCCACTTGCCTTATTGCATTATTATTATTTGTTCTCTCTTTGGGCTCACCCATAAGTCTCCAAGCTTCTTCAGTGTGGAGGACCTTATTTTATGCATCTTTGTCATTCAAGCACCAAGTACATAGTAAAATGATTGAAGCCGTGACTAAATCCTAAATATACTTGCAGGTTAGCAAATCTGAAGTTGAAATTTTTAAGGGAGTTTAGAGCTGAAGCTCTTCAGATGTTCTCATTTTCCATACAGTTGTTTTATTCTTCAAAGTAAATATTAATTCTTCAAATTAAAAATTTAAAAAATTCTTCAAATTAAATATCCTTCAAATTAAAAATGTTATAATAATTTTTCTAGTTTAAATTGGAAATTGTCATTTATTGTTCTAGTAAACATGACTAAAAATACCACACACACACGTCACAAAGTCTCTGACTCTGCCTCTTCATTGGCCAGTAGGACATTTGGAATGTTGTGAGGAAGGAAATAAGTGTATTGGTTCATTTTAAACCTACAGAAACATATCATCAGTAATGATGTTTGCAGATGAAGCACTGGACAGTAGTTTTTAGAAATACAACAAGAGATATTCTACACCTATATTCATCATAAAAAGGAGAGACTGGGAAAATACAAAGCTAAATGGCAAAAAAATTGGTACCACTTTCATTAGACTGAGATATGTCTCTTTCTTATTTATATCATCAGATTTTAAATGACCAGATTTCCTCTGTTAGGGCATGATATTTAAGGCAATATGGGTTTGGACTTGGTGCTGACCAGGTCATGGAAGCCACTGTTGGGAAGCCAACCCTAACTGTGAGGTGGAGTTCTATAGCAGAATTACTCAGCAGCCAAAGTTAGAATTTGACCAGTCTCACAGGTACTCTTTTGCCTGTGCTGTCATTTCATTATCTGTGCCCTTCTGTAGATACTCTCTTTTCACATTTCTGTTTGTGTTTCAGTAGCAAAGTGTTGAAAGCTAAACCTTAACTTTTTTCTTTATTCTGTAAAATACACTGAATCCACTTATCCTTGCATTCTCCTGAGAAGACTAAGTTTTAAAGCCATAGATTCTTCCTAGTAGGAAATAAAAAATTTTATAAGAAGCAGTAACAAAAAAAGAATTTGTTACAGAAACCTGTTTTTAATGTAGTTTTTAAAGTAGAATTGTAAGAGCTCTTTTTTCAAATATAAAAGGAATTTTAGTAATCAAGTCATGTTAAGAGATATTAAAGGCAGAAATTTAAATTTAAAAAATGAATTAAAAAACAATTTAATGCTGTTTAGACAGCAGAGAATTCAAGTTCATAGGACTTTGACAGGGTACAATTGAACCAGAAGAAGGTTATAGACGCATGCACAATTCATTTGACAAAGGAAAGAGACATGTGTGAAAGTTAAAAATTCATCTCTCACAGGCAGTTAATAAATAGCAGGTGCTCCACAAGAATTTCTTTTTTCTCTTAAAAAGCATTTTATGATTATAAAAGTAATAGATATTCATTACTTTATTTCCCTATGGAAATTCCCCTTTGGCATATAACGAGTATGTGTTCTTTTTTAGAGTGTATAATTATCAAGAGTGTATAATATTCCACCTTTCTCTTATAAACACACTAAAAAGTGTGATTACCTGTGGTTTATTCTGAGAAAGTTCTGGAACTTCTAAATAACCATCGGAAGGATCGTGTTTTTCCAAGAGGATGTTTATGAGTAACTACAGGATCCAGGAACAGCTGTTGAGCCTTTTTATAGCCAGGAAGCTCATAATCCTTAAAGAATTTTCCCTTTCATTGACTTATACATGAATACCTGCCAAGTAAATGCAGCGGTAAATCCTTTTAAACAAAGTTTTAAATATGCTTTAAGAACATATGAGGAATCTAGTTGGGAAATTCTAAAGAAAACTGTGATTCCCTGAGTGAAGGAAAGATTGAACTACTTCCTGTCTGATATGCACAGAAAGTAATAAAATCTCTCCCTCCCAAATGAAAGTTGATGAGACTCCAAAATTTTGTTTCTCTACTTAATACAACCCAGGTGACTGTCAGAGTTTCCATTGCTTACTTTCTTCTGTGTTCATTTGAAGGCCTATATTTTTCAAATGATGTGCTTTGAGATTTATCCACCATACATATTTTTAGTGATGCAGTTGCATGCAATAAAACCCTATGTTGGATGGGTAAATAGGTCCACAGACCAAGTATAATTCATATAGGAAGCAGCACATGTGAATATTCTCAGGGAAGGAAAAGTATTAACATTATTTCCACTTCTGAGCCAAAGTGACCATTCCAGATTCAAGCTCCATTCTTTTTGTCTGTCAAAGCAGTGAAGGTCATATGTTCTCTCAGGGGCTTTTCTCAGGTGTAGAAGCATTATTTTTAGAATCATTCCCTGTCATTTTTCTTAATGATCTTGAACACATGCATAACTGTATAGTAGCTATAAGACAAAGTATAGATGTCTGCACCATAATAATGCAGGGTGAACTGATTGGTATCAGATCAATTACCTGACAAAGAGTCTAAATTTTATGGCACCCAAACTATTTTGCTCATTTTCCAACTGTATAAAATAAATTACTTTCATTAAGTCTTTATTTATTATCCCCTATAAATAACCTACCAATTAATTTACAAGAAAACTCTTCAAAATTTTTGTTTCCAACAAATAAAGGGCTGATTACAGCACTCTGATTGAAAGAAAAATTATATTTAAGCATATTTGGAATCAGGTCTAGTCAAACTCCATTGTTTAGTACCCAGGAGACCTTTCTGAGCCTTGGGTTCATCATCTTTGCAAAGAAAATATCATTAATAATAAGTATTCCTTAATATTAAATGAGATAATATATGAGAACATGTAATAACAATGGCTGGAATATATATATAATGTTACATATATGGTTAAATGTTATATATAATATATTATATTCTGCATATGTATATAGTATTTAACCATAATAATTCCTAACTTTATCACCTTGAATTGAGAATACTCAAGGAGAAAGAAGAAAACAAACCTTCAGGAGAGGAATTCTCCCTTATGGGTGGTAGGGTCTCAGTACAAGCACCTGATACATCAGTTGTGAGTGGCACACAAGAAAGTTAACCTGAGTGTCACAGCAGGCCCAAATACATGTGTCCTTTATTAAAAAGAAAGGTCTAAAACAAAGCCTATTTGGATCTCTGACTTCCATCTACTCTATTCTTCCTTTTCTTAAACATCTTAAAAGAATAGTTTGGCTCTCTGTCACTTTTTTAAAATCTCACTTAATTTCTCAGCCCATTAAAATGTGATTTGAGGGTGAAAATTAATAACCCAATGACTGAGTCCAGGTATACCTTGTACTTGCTTATCCTTTCAGCAGCATTTGGTGCTGTTGTCCACCTGTGTCTTCTTGAAATGCTCCTCTTCCTTTGCCTCCATAAGAGCCCCCCCCCACCTCACCTTCCAATCCTGTGACAGCTCTACCCAGATGTAACCCAGTTTACTCTAAGTTTGGGGCTACTACAACCTTATCTAGTAGAGCTTTGGGGAGGGGTAAGCAAGCTGACCAGTGGCTCTTGGTGTTCTGAGCTGGCAGAGAGAATGCAGCTGGAGGAATGTACAGTGTATGTTGCACCTCCACCCACTATGTGTCTGGAGCTCCAAGCTCAGAGCCGTGCTGGTTCTGTGTTGCTCTCCAGGCAACCCCTTGGTTCTCATTCTCTCTTGTTCGAGCTTCAGGCTTTAATGTGATCCCTTTTGCTTTTCCTCTTCCTGAGATTTCTCATAGTTTCCAATCCACCAAGGCTCCCTTTTCTTATTTTAAAGCATCATTGTGATTTTTTAAAATCACTTTTCTTATACACTCCAGGGTTTGGAACAGGAGAGGAGAAGACAGTCTGTGATAGCCTCAATGTGTGGTAGCTTCTCCCATTAGACTTTTGGTTTTTTTCTTCCAACTTTATGTGTCTTTCATTAGGTATGTGCTCAGTATATGTCCGTAAAGTGATTTTTTTTTAATTTAAAAAATAAAAAGTATCAGTTTTCTTTTTTAAAAAAGAATTTATTTATTTATTTTTAGAGAGGGAAGGGAGGGAGAAAGAGAGAGAGAGAGAAACATCAATGTGTGGTTGCTGGGGGCCATGTCCTGCAACCCAGGCATGTGCCCTGACTGGGAATTGAACCTGCAACACTTTGGTTCGCAGCCCGCGCTCAATCCACTGAGCTATGCCAGCCAGGGCTCAGTTTTCTCTTTAGACTAGAGTAAAGGCAAACCTAGTAGTAGTAGTGTGGTGGTGGCAGCAATAGTAGCAGTAGTGGAAATAAAGACAGGGACAGATCTTAAGCGAAACTGAAGAGTGATAATTATTGGAATGTGGAGGTTTAATGAAAGGCCTGGCACAATATTAGATGTTCTTATTAAACATAAATTCCTATAAATTAAAGAAATTTTTGTCAATATTTACTGAATTACTTAAGTATGTTTTTGATTTTGAAGTTTCCTATATACCCTATGTCACAAACTCATCTTCTTCCTCAGTTTTACAACTTTATGCACACTCTATTCATTAACTTAAAATTGCCCCCTAACAGCTGTTAGTAGGAACGTATACTGGTGCAGCCAATCTGGAAAACAATATGGAGTTTCCTCAAAAAGTTAAAAATACACCTACCATATGACACAGCAGTCCCATTTATGGGTATATATCCAAAGAAAATGAAATCACTATCTCAAAGAGATATCTATACCCCATGTTTATTGTAGCATTATTCACAATAACCAACACATGAAAACAACCCAAGTGTCCATTGACAGATGAATGGATGAAGAAAATGTAGTATATACATCCTATAGAATACTATTCAAATATAAAATAGAAGAAAATCTTGCCACTTACAGTAATGTGAATGGACTGAGGCCATTATGCTAAGTGAAATAAGCTGGACAGACAAAGTCAAGTACTACAGGTCCTCATTTATGTGTGGAAGCTTTAAAAAAACATACTAACTCAGAGAAGTAGATAGCAAAATGGTAGCCTCCAGGGAGTGGGTGGTGGGAGACATGGGGTAGATGCTGGTCAAGGGGGCAGCCTTCTGGTTACTCTGTAAGTCCTACGAACCCAGTGAGGGCAATGGTTCACAGTGCTGTATGATATCCTTGAAAGTTAAGAAAAAACGTAATTACATGAGGGAATGAAGATGTTAAGTAAGCATATAGTGATAGTCATTTCACAATATATACACAAATCACCACATTTTACACCTCCAATTTTTCTGTATGTCAGTAACACTTCAGTTAAAGCTGGGAAAAAATAAGAAAAGAAAATTGCAGTCTAAGGTATCAAACCTGCATGCAAACACAGATCATGGTATTCCATAGTAAATAATTAAACATGCAAGCTTTTGACATTTAATTTTTCATATTACATTAAATTTTCTTTTAGACACAAAGATTCTGAAATGACTTCCACTTCTACTATGATATATGTTTTACTTGCAGCTATGGGCACTCGGGTAAAGTCAGAAAAAATATTTTTGAGCAATAGAATACTTCTGATTCTATGCTGAGCACTGGTAAGCCAAAAATAAATAAGGTACTATCTTCCATCAAGGAGCTCACAGTCTAAATGTGGAAACAGGAAGACATATAATTACACTACTGTGAGATATACACAATAATAAAATACATAAGTGGCACAGAGAAACAAACCAGTGACTAAGTCTTTGGGGAATGGTCAGAGAGGAAATGTCACCTGAGAACAATGTTGAACAAGCAGACATTTAAGGCAGGAGCAAGTGCAAGCTTGTGAAGGCATCAAGCACAGCAGGTTCAAGGAACTACAAATAATTCCACCTATCTGGGCAGTAAGTTTGAGATATGAAGAAGGCACAGGGTGAAGCTGGACAATTAGAGGGGCCAGATAAGGAAATGCTGTTTATGTCATAACATGAAACTTGAGCTTTATAGTACAGGCAATAGAAAGAAAATTCCACATTAGAAGGGGCATGATGGAGTTAGATTGGTATTCCAGATGGACCCATTTTGCAAGAGTGTGAACAAATTTGGAGGAACAAAACCCCCAGAAAGACAAAGTAGAGGTCATTTTTTTTTTGTCCAGGTGTGAAATGAAAAAGGACGTGAACTGATATGGTGGGAATGGTATAGGTTTGAATGAATGAATGAATGAATGAATTGGCATTTTTTTAAATAAGCAAAAACTGTTTAGGTAGACTGTTACTTTTCCCCTGCATGACAAGTGCTTATGAGCCCTATTTTCTTTATAGTCAACTACAGCCAAAGTCATTCTGGCAAGCTTGACACGAGCACGATTTGTCCTCTTTGATGAATGTTTCAGAGAGTCAAGACAGTCACCTGTCAAAATTGATAAGTGAGATGACAGCAGGGAATGCAGTCGTATTTGTAATGTCACAGCTGCCAGCAATCACAGCCTGTTTGCCTCTAGACTGATCTGTTTCGCTCCAAGACTTCTCTCTTTTCACCCAAATAGCCCCAAAACACATTGAGGCCATGCCTACTTAATGTGAGACATTCTTTCCTGAAAAGTCTGAGAGTGCAGGAGGAGGATAAGGAGGTTACTTTAATTAGGCTGTTTTCACAACTGAAGAGTTTCAGTACCTTTAACTGGAAAAACATGAACTTGACCAATTCTCTGTAGGCATTTAGCAAAATAGGTAGTAAATTCTGTGAAATAGAAAAACCTAAGGGATTACTGTGAAGCATACTTCTAAAATCCTAAAATGTTCATTACCTCATGCATGGAAGTTATCGGAGGAATTAGGAGACTTTTTTTTTATTAAAAGGACTTCATTCTGAACAATAGAGTGGCTGATATTTTTAAATTAAATGCACAAGAACGTATTTAAACTTCATCTACTTTTGCAAAGGAAAGAAATGGAAGTCTCAGAGGACCACCCAGCACTGATGAGAAGTCCATAGTACAGTTCTGCATGATACATTTTTTTTCTTTCTTTCTTCCTTGCAAATAGGACTGTGGTTTTTGATGTACATGAACACACTGCTCACAAAATCTAGAAAAGGAAGAGCCGAAATCTAGGAGCAGCAGCCCAACTGTGGTCTGCCCACAGTGTGGTCATTAGCAAAACTTCCTTTCACAGTGGAAAGTCGAAGACTCTTAAAATGAACATTTTCTTTAAATGAAAGGTTTGCAACAGTCAGGAAAACCCTAATCAAGGCAGGCATCTGCTGCTTCTCGTTGCTAGATCACCTGCCACAAAACCATATTTTGAAGACTAAACTGAGCTTTTTTCCCTAGAAAGTAAAGAATGAACCTTTGAGATGACAATGCCCTTTACCTTTCAACACCCAGCAGTGAATTGCAAGATTTTCTCTGTCACACATAAGTTTTCAACAATTGTAAACGCCAGAAGGTTCCCAAAGTCCTGCCTTTTCTCTGCTGCAGATGTTTGCCCAACTGACAGTTAAAATCAGTTTTTCATTGAGATTTTTTAAGTCCTCCCTATAACAACACATTTACATTCTCCTGCTGAGATCATTCCAAGACCTAATGTCCTCCACCATTAGAAAACATTTTATAGGATTCAAATTGGCTTTTCCTCTGTTGCATTTTAGCCAGTTTTTCCTCTCCATTGCCCATTATAGAAGTAATTTGCAGAATTTCTGCATTTTAGTCAGGAGCATTCAGAGAGAGCAACTACCTGGGGTGCTGGATACCAGTGGCATGGCCGAGCTGGAAAGGACAGCCTTTTAGGGCTAGTGTATGTTCCAGAGGGGTGTGTTTGTATGTGTGTGTTTCTGGATTTGCGTGTGTACATAAATCACTGTGTCTCTGTATCACATGTTTCTGTCCCCTGTACAAATCCGTGGACACACATGCTTTCACGGGCCCTTTTCCTCACACACACACTTGCCCTAGATGAGATGTTGCGCTAAAGTTGTGTACACCGAATGGTATTAGAAGACTAGTAGAAGAGCGCAGTCGTGCTGTGGTGTCATGTGCCTTCTTTTGTTTCTAAAAATGGTATCCCTTGTATCTAGTGCCAGACACACTTAAAGGGTGTTTTATAGGAGTTCTGTTGGATGTTTGCATTCATTCATGCCGTATTTGTTTTTATATCATATAAGGTAATATTGACAGAAAAGAAATATATAATCGCTACCCTCAGTATTAATATCTATTATCCATGTTAAGTGCACAGATGACAGTTACCCTGTTTCCTTGGAAGACGCCCCTGTTTAGATAAAACACAGACAATAAAAAAAGAAACCTATTTTCCTGACTGTATCCTTTCCAACAGTTTTTAAATTTTCCCACATCACCTCTCCATATCCTCCCAGAAGCTTCTGGAAATCCTTTGGATATGTTTCAACTAAGCTCTCAAAACTTATTTTCTGCTACCCCATAAAATTGGATGCTTTCCTTCCTTCTGGCTTCAAATGTGGCAATTGTACTTTCTGCTGGCCCTGAAGCTCTGATGCCCAGTCCCCTGTTGCCCTGTCTGACTGGCCCAGATGAAGCACACCCATCAAAGGGCACATGCCATGACATGTTCCTGGAGCCACCCCAGGAGGAGAGGTGACCTTGGCCTGTCTTTATGCTTTCAGTGTTATAAAGAGCTAAAATACGTCCTTTTATTTTTCCTTCTTCTCTAGTGCACCTATAGGACAATTGTACAAGATTATAACGCAAGTCTAAAGAGAGTCTGATTACTATGATGCTACAAGGTCAACTTTTCTTCAAACAGAGATAGATAAATAAATACCTGTCTACCCAACATCCAGTTCTAAAAAAAACATCACCCTGACATTTTAGTCCTATGCATGCAGGATTAGTCCTAATCCTGCTCTTTACCTTCTCCCATAGCAGTAATCTCTATCCTGAATTTGATTTTTGCCAGTATCTTGCTTACCTTTATACTTTTGTCCAGTAAATGTGTGGCTCAAAACAATGTGTTTCTAGACATACAACCATACCAAATGTGTTCTTCTGAAACCTGTACTTTTTACTGAAAATTGTAACCCTGTTAATCTGAGTTAGCATACATAGCTACAATTCACTTATAGTCATGGCTATGAGTGTTTATGAAAATGGCACAGGTGATCGGTCGGTACATGTAGGGTAGAAATGGATGCTTTTATGCAACAAGTAGACACTGGGTTCTAATGACTTGCAAGGTCCTACAAAACTGAATATATTCCCACTGCTCTGAAAGTTCACAGGTCGACTTTCAATTGGGACAGTAAGTGAAGTTGCACAGATTTTTGTGAGCTGGAAGAGGGTATGACAGAATGGAAATAACTCCTATTCCAGTTTGGTCGGGTCATCAGATCTTTGAGAAGAAGAACTGGAGATGTTGGGAAAAATGTTGTTTGGGATCCAATCACAGAGGACCTGAAAAGTCAGTTATAGAAGTTTATACTTAATTCAGTAATCAGTAGTAACCATTTAGTGCCTTTCAGCATGGAACAACATGTTCAAAGGTTAATTTTATAGAGATTAATCAGTAAGTAATATTTTGGATGGATTCAAGGGGGTAGGACAGGTAGAGAAAATGAAGGCCTAACTAGAGAAACAACAGAAGGAATAGAAACAACGAGGAAAAGAACATAATTTTGTAGGCAATGACCCAATATTTGCAAAAGGCCAAAGCTGGAGAATACCAGCTAATCCTGAAGACTTAAACAGGTTGATTAGCACCGTGGTGATGTTGTTCGCCAGGCTGGGAAGATGACCAGGTTTGCAGAGAATCCTTAGGTCCAACCTGTTCATCAGCGTGTAGAGATTTGGCCCCAGGACACGCACAGAGAGCATCAGGCGCTGGCACTCCACAGCTGTAAAGCTCGGCTGCGCTCTGGTCTTCAAAATAACTGAGTTTAGCATGTGTAGCTCCTTTAGATAAAGATACAATAATATTTGTAAACTACACAACATTTTGAAATTGCAGACTCCCAAGTACTGAGAATTGGCTGTGTATTGTTCTTCATGTATTAGCTAAGGCCTCAAAACCACTACCCTACGTTTCCCAAAGACCTTATTCTATTAACCAGTTTCCTCTGCTGCTCATGGGTTAGGTGAGACACACCTCTACAGCATTGGAACTTCTTCCTCACGCACAGTGGTTCTTTGATATTTGTGTTTATTTTCTCCTCACTCCACTGAATTTATCAAATTACATTATTTTGTTGCCTTTTAATCAGTGTTTTCCAGTAAAAAAAGATGATCAGGTAGAAGGGAAAGAATAGAGACCCGAAGCTTCATGATATATATAACATTAATTACTACTTTTTTCAGTGATCAATATTTATATTTTATTATTTTTAAAATACTTTTAAATGTTAGTGTTGTTCAAGTACAGTTTTCTGCATCTTCCCCTTCCCTCTCCCCCACATCCCAGCCATTCCCACCTCCCTCGCCTAGATTCCACCCACCCTTGGTTTTGTCCATGTGTCCTTGAGCGATGTTCCTGAAAACCCCTCACCCTTTTGCCCCCATTATCCACTCCCACCTCCCCTCTGATTACTGTCAAATTGTTCTTAATTTCAATGTCTCTGGTTATATTTTGCTTACTTGTTTGTTTTGTTGATTAGGTTCCACTTAAAGGTGAGATCATATGGTATTTGTCTTTCACCACCTGGCTTATTTCACTCTGCACTATGTTCTCTAGTTCTATCCATGCTGTGGCAAAGGGTAGGAGCTCCTTTTTCTTTCTGCTGTGTACACTTATTTTTCTGATTCTAAGTAAGGAATGTTTGGAAATACAAGGATATATTTAAAAAGAAAGGAATCATCATTGTAACAGCAACTGGAGCAAACTTTCTCCCAGAAATGGGATTATAAGACTGGAAAAATGGGGGGGGGGGGGGGGCGCATTATGTGTTATATAAACTTGTGTGCTGCTTTATTATTTAGTGTTTACCATGATCATTTTCATGTTATAAAAATTCTTCAGAGTCATAAAATCCATTGTTTAGGTATTCCCTTTTTTATTCAGGAACTCTTGATATTGTGGACACTGAGGAGCAGATGCTGATACACATCAAGTAAATATTGATGATTCTACATGGTTTTGTATGTAGTTATTAAACCAGACCACAGAAAACATAATGCAATGATTGCAATTAATTTTCAAGTGGCCAAATGATCAGACTGATCTTATTAACAACAAATAGAGAAACATGCCTACTCTTCAAAGGCCCAAGGAAACAGCAGTTCAAAACATCCTTGAGCAAACAGCCATAAAATAATTTTAATAAATAAACAAAAATTTTAAATCTGTTTATTTATTGTATTTAATTATCTATCTAATGTCATAAAATGCTACTCAAGTACCTTTAAAATGACCCAAGCTGGCACTGTGATCATGCGAACATACAGCTACACACCCATGCACAAGTCACTGGGAAAATTAAACCATCTAGAACAAAAATCAATACCTATGTCAGAGTATATATATTCTCATGAAAAGTTAAAAACTCTCAAAACTTTATACCACCAATTATTGCATTTTTTAAGCAATGATAAGATAATATCAGTGGTAAATATCACAGTTTATTGTTAATTATGGATCCTCTGGGTACAAATAGGAGCTATGACCAAATTCAGAAAATAGTGGGCATGCAACTAACTGTGCCTGCAAGTCCTGTTAGATGTACTTCCAGGGAGCTGCTCTGGTGTTTAAGAATGTACATGGCTCCCCAAAATGAACTATCTCCTTTCTAAGAATAGGTCTTTTTAAAAAGTATATGTTGCTTCTTGATTAAAAAAAAAAGTCATCAAACATTGTGTTTTGAAGAAAAGGTAGAAATGTTGAGTAAAACACAAAGCTTTCCACATTTTATAACCTTTTGTTATATTTTGTAATAGTTCTATTTTTAGTGTTTACTCTCCTTGGTTAGATCAGAAATATCTACGAGGTAATGTGAACACAATTACTTATATGAAAGTGCTCTTTTCCAAACAAGAACAAGAATAGGAAAACAAATAATTTGGGAACAATTATTATGACATTTATGGGACCTTGACTGGTTTAAAAGTCTTGTAATTTTTTTTTCTGTTTTGATGACCATGGAAAAAGCTCTTAGCCACCACTATGAAATAGCTTAGGAAAAAAAAACTTGCAATAATAGCCCTGTACCTCATTAGAAAAGCCTGCATTTCCTGCTCCAGTAACCAGCTGATGAAGTAAAGTTCATCTTGTCAACAGGTTTATTTATTTCCCCTTCTGCTGCTGCTTTGTTAATCTTCCCTTTATGTTTCCCTAATAACACATGCTGGTAAAGTTCCTGAATGGTTTTCAGATAAAGAGAAGTTCTGAGGAGGACTGACAAATTTCTGTTGTGTCAACATGGACTCGGGCGTCTCCCAGTCTGGAATTCAATGTATAATATCTGAAATAGATAGATGGAGACCCTCCCTTCTCATTCATCAGATCAGGAGATATTCAGGTCTGCTAATTGGTTTTAATGCATGTTATTAGAGTTTTATTGCCAGGAAAATAAAGATGCAGTGCATTGCATGTATCATAATAGACTGGCATTAAAAAATAACTAGAAGAGCCAGTTCCAAAAAGAAGAGAGAGAGCAGGAAAAATCCCAAATCCATGCTATCAAATGAATTCTTTGGACACTTTGGGATCATGGCCTATGGCAAAATGTAGAACCTACCAAATATGGATTAATGCATGAATTCAGAATTAATCACCTTGTATTTACAAAGAAGTTTTTATTTTACACTGTGGTACTAATCTGGAGATGTGGAACACTGGCATCTTTTAAAAATTAATCTTGTAGATCAAGATTCTTACTGACCATCAGATGCTAGAATATAGTGCCATATTTTTGGATGATCATAGTAAGGCAGGCAGTATTATGGCTTTGTAGTAAGAAAAAAAATTTAATTCATTATTTGATTATAGTTCAATCAATGTATTAAACATTGGGTATAATATATAATAATATAAAGGACTTTTTCCTTTGATCTACTTCCAGGAACACAGATTTATTCTATGTAATATTTTACAATGTAGTTTCTGCATAATTTTTACATCTAATCTGACCCACAATGAAGAAAATAGTGGATTTACACTATATTTCTCAAAAAAATTTTCATTGCATGTTAACATACTGACCCAACATGAAGCATAATAAATGGAATGTTATCTGATAAATTTAGATTAATATCCCCAATCAGTTTCAAAAAAGCTGTTTGCTAACATGTCCCACAATCTTTTCCTTTGTTAAATTTTAGCCCAAATTTGCAGTAAAAATCTCTCCTAAACTCTGTGTCCCTTGGAGCAGCTTTTAGTCCTATCAAACCTACATGTACTCCTTCACTGCAGCCCTGTCTCTTGATTCTGCGTTTTTTGCCACTTTGTCCCTACCCATGTACCCTACATCTGTCTCAGCTTCTTTACCAAATATTTAACGGGGCTTTCCATATCCCCAAGTGTTGGCTGACAATGACATTGTTTCCCATTAGATAAAGTACTGATAACCGTTATCACCATAGCCTGTCACTCAAAGTTGGTATTTATAACCTAGTTTATTAAATTTCCTTCAATATACACTAGAGGACCACTTTGTGAATGTTTACATTTTGCTGTTATTGCTCTGCCATTCTGACCCTGCCCCCCGGAGTAGCTATGGATCCTTACGTCTAGGTAACAGATATTTTGCCTTTCTCAAGTGAACGCCTGCCTCTTCAAAACGACAAGGGTCTTTGTTTGTTTGTTTGTTTGTTTGTTCACTTTAAAACAGCATCCTGAAAGCAGATGGTATCTTCTTTACTGAAAGCAAAGCAGCTCAAAAGCCTGGCCACAAGTGTCACCAGAAGTGCAGTCGTGGAATCAGGGACAACCAAGGCACAAAGGCGCATCCTGTCCTTTTGGACTCTTTACTTTGAGGAGAGCACAGAGCTAATCTCAAAGAAATGCTGTTAACACTTTCTTTGGAACAAGCTATTTTCAGTAATTCAAAGGAGAGACACTTACAAACGCCAGGGGTGGAGATACAATAGACAGCAGGACCAAGTGAAAAGCAGTGCTATCAAAATAACAATAGATGTTTGAGCCTCTCAGAGAATGGACCTTACTTTCATGTAAAAGTTTGGTCTACTATTTCTTTTTAGATGTGTTGTACAGGAAGGGTTGAAAGAATAGGAAGAAAATTTTCAATTCAAGCCCTTCTCTCCTCAAGTCTGTGCTCATCACCCTGAGTCAGCTTATATTACAGCGAATGTTAGTTTCCCAACCTTGTCCTTGTCTCTACACATCTTACCTACATAACAGGCTTCTATCAGTTTTCCACATTCCAATCAGTGATTTTGCCACCCCAATGTGCTCTTTTCCCCGTACTCTTCTGGCACTCCATCTTACGTGAGAATTAACAAATAATACAAGATCCAATAAGATCACTATGCTTCTGCTGAAACCATCTTTCCAAACTGAAAGTCAGACTGCATTTTCTTTACAATGACTCCTCTCTTCTTCTTGCAGAGTCCAAATCACTTAATATGTTGTTGCCATCCGTCCATGGCATGGCCCTTGTTTACCTCTGCAGTTTTATTTTTCGCCATGCCACCTCATCTACCCAAATCTTAAACCCTTAGCTTCATACTCATCAATTACAAAGCTCCCCTAACATGAAAAGCTGTTTTATATCTCTGTGTCTTTGTATGGAAAGTGTTCTCTGCTTGGAAATTTAGTTTCAGTGAACAGCAAGGTCAATTTCATCATCTCTTTCAAGGTGCTTTTTTTAGGTTCTTCCAACAACCCCAACTAGAGCCTATCACCATCTCTGTTGGGTTTTCTCCCATCCTACCCCATGTTGGTTTATTAATGTTTTTTTGGGTGTGTATATAGCAATGAAAATGATCTAATAAGGAAAGAGAAACTGATAACATAAGAGAAGGGAAGGAATCATTCCATGAGAAAAACTCTGAAAAAAATTTTAAAAAGGAATAATAGAAAATGAGGGGAGGAGGCATTGGCTTTTGATAGAATTGGATATTTTTCTTTCATTATAATAAAAATACAAACTGTAAGATGGTTACAGATGAATTTAGATTGATGCTCTGAGTGGAGGGAAGATGAAGTAGTTTCAATTTCATCACTTCTTTTTTTTCCATGAAGCATGGAACAGGATGATTGGCTACGAGTGAAGAAAGGGAAGGCACTGGAGCAGAGAAAAGAGGTGTGAGATACCAGAGTGGGAGAGTGGAAAGTTGAAGTGGTAATTGTCTACCAGTGTCCAATGGACTCTGAAGTGAGGTCATCACCTGAGAGTGGACAGACAGGGTCTGTTGGAAATTTGAGAAAAGAAGTACACCTGACAAGGGAAGTACAGTGTGATTGTCAGGCAGTGTTGATGGCCCATTTGAGAACTGAGAACTGTGGTAGCGAATTTACAGTGAAAGCAGTCAGTATGATTGCTGTGGTTGTGCGTTTTCCTCCAGGACCACACAGCTGCTCAGGTAGGAATATTGGAAGTGTATAATTGGGCTTAAACATGATTGACCTTTGGCTCAGTGCTCCAGTGGAGGCAGAGAACAACACGGGAGTTGTGGATCTGTACAGCAGATTGTTATGACTAACTATGGATTCCACGCTGGGCAATGAGAGAGGAGAGGGCATGACAGAATTATTGATAGTGAGAAGTGGAAGGGTTGTTATGTTCAAGGTCTAGCGAAAGAGCAGAGTGGGAATGTAAGAGTATCTGAGCTGATCAGAGAGTAGAGTGCTTAAAGTGGATATTTTATAAGTAAAGAGACTATGGAAATGACAGTTTATCAATAGCCTATTTTACAGATTACTTATGGCATGTTGAGCTATTTTGATGGAACACCCACCCACCCACCCAAACAAGAGCTTACATATAAATCACAAAATCCAGCCACAAATGACTGTGGGTATTTAGCAGTGCCATTAGTAAGCTAACAAATGATCATTTTAATGGTTGCTCAAAACTCAGCAGCTGTCAAATATTTTTTAAAAACCTGGATTTCTGGATTCTTATAAAGGTAAACTACATGATCCTAACACCTAAAAGCAACTGCAGTTTTCTCAAAAGCTACATAACCAAAATAGAAAAGAACTTTACTGGTATAAACAGAAGTGTTTCCCCTGTTTCCTCCCATGCTTTGTTCTTTGGCATAGACAGGGGAGGGCTGAGTGAAAGCTTGTCAAGGGACAGGTCTCCTGATTCTCTGGTTGGCGCAGCAGAAGTAACAATACACATCTGGTGTGCCACCTTGCACACTCACCCGGATTTAAGTTTCTGTTCCTGGCCCACAATTCACAATACCGATTATTGATTGCTGCCATCATGAATCCATCCCCTCTGCCAATTATAAAGTATAAACAAAATCACTGTTTCATCTTTGTTAAGGTAGAAAATTCATTCAAAATGGGTAATTTATGACTTCCTAAGGCAATTCAGAGCCCACAGTGAGAAGCAGACAACCTAGGTCATAAAGAAATGTGACAGCTTTATTTCCCAAAGAATCCAGAAAGTCTGTAAGAATAGGAAATTGGGGATTAAACACTGCCCACATTTCACAGCCATGTCACTGAAAAAAAAAACATCGAATCAGGGGTTGGGGTTCAGGATGTTCATGCAAAGACATTGGCTGCATTGCTTTTGCTTTCACCCTAATATCTCTGTGAAAGGTGACTTAATTATTAGTTGCAGCAACTTGTTATGTGGGTTTAGTTGGGGTGTATGGCCTGAAATGTTATAATAGCAATTTGGGTATTCCAGGATTTTTATTATTTATTTCATACTGTTACATGTGGTTTTCATTATCCAGAAGAGAATGACATTGAAGCAGTATTTTCACAACAGAGTGTCTAGGCTTCGCTTACTTGTGGGGGTGAAAATTTTCTGCTTAATTAATTTTTAAATAAATGTGATGTTGAAACATCTAAGCATAGTGTTTCTCTGCTTACTAACCAACAACACAAAATGGAAGACAATAATTTATGACTAATATTAAACTTACATATGTTGTCTGATAAATAAACACGAGCAAAATGAATGAAATAAAACAAAAGATATGGACACAAAAGATCCCTCTCTCCCACGATTGTTAATTAGTATCAGTGACCATCCTGTCAAACCCTGCCTCCTCTTCAAACTTGAGCAGTCACTGACAGCCTTGGACTTCTCTCGCTGAGGGGAAAAGCCTTCTTGGTCTGGACCTCAGAGCTCTTCCGAGTTCGGAAACACTTTGCTTAAAAAATCATGGCAGGCTTCGAGCCTCAGGTCTTCCTCCAACAAGAGAGTCCTTTCTAAAAAGCAAAGTATAGTTTCTTCTCTTTTCCTTGTTTTTCCCCAGACCCAATCATAAAAAATAAAAATATATATAAATTTTCCAGCACTGTAGTATAACCAATTTATGTAAAATTCTTACTCTTGTCATTCTAAGATTAGAAGGATGATTCACGGCAAGCTTTACTAACGAACTTTAATCTTACACTCTTCCCTCCATCTCCAGATAATCAATTCCTCACAGGATTAGATGCCATGATTTGATTTTTTAAGGGACTTTATACATATTCCCAGAACACAGCATCCTAAAGCACATTGAAGCCAAAATGAGTGTAGTTTCATCAGATCTATGAAGTGATTCTCCCACCCCAGTCACAAATGATTTATGGGCGGCGAGCAGTGCCATCCACGCACGCTCGGCTTTGATTTGTATACGTCCGTGAATCGTCTCCGTGCACAAAATGTACGGAAGGTAGCATTTCACTTTTATGTTTTTCATCAAACGGCTTCCAAGTGACAGAGGGAAAGGTATGAAAGTTGTTAGGGAAAACATTCTCTATTACCAGGAGGTTGTTTCTTCAGAAGTCAGAGGCTGGGGTGCCGTGTGAAGGGAATGCTAAATTAAACCTGTGCCAGAGAATTCCTTTCAGATAATGAGGCTTTACAAAGCCACCCCTGCCTCGTACAAACAAAATGGTCTACAGGTAGCTGCTTATAAACTATTTTGTCACAGAATTAAAGGAACTTTGATTCTAAAATGTATGCTTCTGGGTACCACTGTGAAATGTGTAGTGTCGGAGGCAGTCTCAGACGAGGACAGAAGCACAGGCGCTCTCTCAGGGCTGGCAGTGGCTGGGTTGTGGCATCGGGGAAACCTCCCTGGAGCCTCCTTCACAGCCTGGAATCATGGTGCCAGAAAGTTCGTCTTTTTTTTTTATTTTTTTTAAAGATTTTATTTACTTATTTTTAGAGAGGGAATGGAGAGAGAAAAGGAGAGAGAGAAACATCAGTGTGCGGTTGCTGGGGGCCGTAGCCTGCAACCCAGGCATGTGCCCTGACTGGGAATCGAACCTGCAATGCCTGGTTCGCAGCCGGCGCTCAATCCACTGAGCTACACCGTCCAAGGCCCACAAAGTTTGTCTTTTGAATTAAAGCTGACTATTTTCAGTCTTTATTAGTATGTACCAGTGGCCCACACTTTAAGTAATTTTAATGATGATCCTTCTAAGAAATATGTATTTGTCACAGCCCTTGTACCTTGGCATGTCAAGGGCTCCTTTTGAGTAAACAGAAGTCCATGCCAAAGGCCAGATTTGTTTTAGGAGACAGGCAAGGTGGCAAACCTGAACTACTTCTGGTTACCTACACAGGCAGCCCTTCGGAACTTCAGGAAGCTAAAAGGAAATATAAAGGTGTTGAGCATCTTTAAAAAGGAGACATTGAAAGCAAAGATGCCATAGGTAACTTTAAGGCCTGTTCCACCAGTTGGCTTAGGTCCAATACAACGACAATATTGAAAAGTTACTTTGACCTCAGGATCTTAATCTCCTTTCCCCTGTGATTCATGGGTAAATGCTTTTATTTGTGGTATTGAAGTCTTACAGGTAGATTCTGCCCTTTTTGTGTTCACATATTGGCTCCATTTAATTGCAAAATATTGTGATATGCATCTTCTAAACAAATACCATGCCTGGGCACATCGCTGAGAAAGTAGAGAACACATTCACAAAAAGCATGCCCCCTCTGGAAATGCCTTCCCACAGGGAAGGAGTTCCTCTAGTGTCTCGGAAAGGACATTGAAAGTCAGTGGGTTTCAGCACTGACTACCACTCTTCATTTGCCTGAATTTAAAGGTCCCAATCCCAGCTCTTTATGGAGTGTTTAGGTTTCCTTGTAGGCCTCTTAGGAATCACAAACTTCTTTACTACTTAACTGTGTACTTCATTGCTGTAATTGAAGCTCTTCTGTTGCTGTAATTCCTTCCTAATGTTACAGTTTTAGCCAGCGCTCTTTCCCTCTGGAGGCATTAATTATTGCCAGTTTTGAAAATATCCCAGCTTGGTATGACTTTCTGCTTCTGGTGCCAGATCATGTCACTTTTTCCTATTTTTTATTTAGGTAAATAGATTTTTCATCTTTTTTCAATTGTTCAGCACACACTGTGCCTTTTTAACCACTGCAATGGAATTTAGAGTGTCTTTGCCCACCACTTAGAAAGTCATCATTCTTCACAGTTTCATGTATTTCACCAATTTGCAGTACATGCCTCAAGATAGAAGATTTAATTTTTATTTGATTTCATATTAGCTGTGAAATTATTGGTCACTGGAGCTTGTGATAGTCTACCCTTCCTAATGATTTACCTGTGGCTTTTAGTATGTCATTAAAACAAATGGTTATTATTCAAAGACAAAGACTTCACTGAAATGTAATATTGAAAGGGAGGACACTTCTTCAAATGTAGCAGAGTATACTGGTAGGTATCTTCTTATTCAAAGTGATTTTTTCTTTATTTAGTCCTGGTAATTATTTCAGATTATAAACAGTTAAGTGGATACTTTATTATTATCGACCTTCAAAATCTTTTTATTCACACACACCTACACACACACACACACACACACACTCACACACAATCTACCTCCAATGAACGAGGAAAGACTACTTAATTATTTACAAAAAGTTACAAGCATTAGGAAAGATTATGAAATAGGAACAATCACCCTTCAACCAGCATTTGCTGAGTGTCCACACTCTGCAAATCCCTGATTCAGACACTGGAGAAAGACTATTAAGCAAGACAGACAAGTTTGCAGTCCCCACAGAGCCTGGGTTCTGGAAACTTGATCCAGACTTCACTTTCAATTTAATTTTACTTTGTTCGTTCTCGCCTGATTATTTACTAAAGGGCCTTATATTCTCCATTCAATAGGAACAAGTTCTCCATGATGAGAGTACTAATTTGTGTTTTAGTCCTTGGAATTTTGCAATTTATCCTAAAGTCATCTGCTTCTGAGAGTAGTACTCATATAATTCTATTTCATTATATAAAACTGAAATACACTGAAATTTATTATTATTTTACTGAACATCAGTCAGGAAATAGATTCAACATACATTACCTAAGGAATGACATTTCAAGCCCCTCAGCCATGTGTTTCAATAAATGTATTTCCTTGTTCATTTGCTGCTACATTTTGAGTCATTGCCTCTGCCCACATGATTGTTGATGTCTCTCCCTTCAGCCTGGATGAACCCTTTTTATCCCAAGGGCAAGAGCTTCCACCAAACAATAGAAAACCTTGACCTGTGCCACACAAAATACTTGCTAACTATCATGTTGTATAGAACTCAAAAGAAGAATTAATGTAGAATACAATTTAGTCTGGTTTTATTTGAACTATGTTTTGTTGTATTAAAATACAAAAAAACACAGTGATTCTCAATATTTTTATAAACATTTGCAAACATTTTATTGATTCCATCTTATTGATGTATGCATATTTATCTATACTTTATTGTGTGATTTCTGAGAAGTTTTAAATTTACGATTTAATGTGAAAATTGCACATTTTCAACTTCACAACAAAATTTAAAACATTGGCTTGACTATGTAGAAAAAACAGTGGAGGTAAACTTTGGCAATTTTGATAACAACTTCATTTCAAATATCGGGCAATAGTGCTGAACACATCCCAGGGTGCCCGAGAGTGCTCCATTTTGCTGTGGGAATTCTCTCTGAGATAAATGTCGTTACGTGTGTGTTTTTCTCAGGAGGTCGAGTTGTGCCGTGTTAGCAGTCAAGAGAAGCTGGGCCTGACAGTCTGTTACCGAACGGATGATGAAGAAGACACTGGCATTTATGTCAGCGAGGTAAGAAATGCCGTGGAGGGGAGGTGAGAGGAGAGAGACTGAGAATGGAGTGAAACAACTTCACAACAAGAAAATCCTTGGGAGGCTTGAATGTGAAGAATTGGCCATGTGCCAATACTTGTCACTTTCAATTAGGAAAGTAAATTATGTTGCCCAAGTAATGTAATCATTATTAGATTGTTTAATGTGGATGCTTTCACCACAAAATCCCAGTAAGGAGAAAAAGCAAAAATAGTGACATTGTCTAAATTTGAATAAATTCCCATAAGTATGCAGGAAGGCAAGCAAAGTTTCTGATCAGCAAACATTTGTCCTTCCATTCTACTGTGTCTTCTGTTAGTTCTGTTAGCAATAGCATTGACTAATTGTTCTAAATCTAATATTCACAACAGTCACATATTTTACTCTGCTGACAGGATTAATAAATTTGAATATTCAAGGAGTGCATCATCTATTAGCTTGTTTTATTCAACCCCATAATTACTTTTGAAAAGAATGAGGTGCTTAAATGTGAAACACCCTCTGTGTTAATTATTTTGAAAAAAATGTAAAGCAAAATTTAATATTATAAGTAATTGTTTAAAACTCCCAAAAGAATCCTTTTATGAGAAAGGGTAAGGTATGATTTTTTTAAATTATATATACTTAAGATTAAAAGTTATGTAACTATGTAAACACATCTACATATATGTATACATACATATTTACCTAACTCCTCTCTATATGTATATATAGTTATATAAACATATAACTATATGTAAATATTATATGTATTTATATAAACATAAATATATAAACATATATATAAATATATATGCAGAATTTAGACAAACTAGATACTGATTGCTGTTCCATGCTCTTTCAAGTTTTCTTGGTCATGTTCTTGAAAACATTACCTGACTTAACTGAGCTTCAACTTCCTCAGCTGGAAACATAGTGTAACAATGCTCATCCCATTTTTTTTGTAGAGATGTTTATAATACATATGTAAAAGGTAATGTAATTAGTGCACTTAGAAAACTATACAGCTCTATAAATGTAAATGTCACTCTATCAGTTTACTGAGGAATTTACTGACTGGCTCCTGTAATGGGAAAATCTATAGAAAATGCCTGGTTTATATACCTCTTTTAAATGTACAACTATGGTAATCCCTGCAATTATGGTGAGGAAGTGTAAGGAAACACCTGCAGAATTACCTTTTGTAATATGTACAGAAGTACAAATGTAGAAGTTTAATATTAGTTTGATTACAGTTCTGAAGACAAAGTGTGAGATTGTGAAAGGCTTCTGAATAGGACGCAATTGATTAATCATCCCTCACTTCCTTCTAGTAAGTCTCTATTTACTATTTAAATATGTCAGCTTTAGAACTTTACTTCTCAGGGATAGTAAAGAAGCCACAGGAACTGAACACACACACTCGGAAGAAATGTTTTTCTTATACCTCTTATATATAATTACAGTGTCTTTTGTTCTTGATTGATCACTTAAGACTCATTTATAAGGTGGCACCAACCTAATAAACCAATAATAACTGACATCTGGATAGGATGGATTAACCTCATGTAACACTGGAAATACTTTGCTTGGAAAAAAAAAAGCTTTGGTGGAATAAACTCAAATAAACAGTTAGAAGCCATCATGTGAAATGTGATAGATGGAATTACCCCCAGTGAACTCCAAGTCATCACTCAAGTTTGACCCATTACAATGTTGATAAACTCCTAATAGAACTTTAAATATCTATTTACTCCAAAAATTGTTTAGTTAATGCATTTACCCTATATATAAAGAAGTGTCTAGTAATAATCTACATGGGTAGGATTTTCTTTTAGTTAAGCAACATAGATTAAAAACCTCTTTATAAATTAATGTGCTCATGGGAAAGAAATCCCTTTAATAAATACAGAGTACAGTATAGCTATCAGCTTTTCTAAGACAGCTAAGGCAGGATTTAAAAATCACCGTAGTAGAAAGTAAATTTCCTTGGTCCAGAGAATCCTAAGTATTGACATCAGCTGAAGACCATGTCTGATGGTTGGGGCACAGAAATGAGTGAGTGGACATAAAGAAGGAGGTAAACGGATAAATGGATAAACGAAGCAAAGCCGGGAGAAAGAGAAGGAGGAAAGAAAAAATGGTCTCCAAATCCTGTTGTTTTCTAGTCCTCTTCAACGGTATTTTTATTCATTCTAAAAGTTACATTTTTAGAGACTGTGATTTTTTCAATAGAGAAAAATTTGACATGTGTTCTATAAATCAATAAAGAATCCTGAGCCAGGTTTTTAGAAATACTTTTGAAACCATATGTTGTAAGTTTTGTGGGGGATATCGCAGATGCGGTTGAAGATGTATGTCCTCTCTGTTGCAGGTGGATCCAAACAGCATTGCTGCCAAAGACGGCCGAATCCGAGAGGGGGATCGTATTTTGCAAGTAGGTGGTATAGTTATTTCCTTTAGTTTCCTGCTTTGTGTCCAACAGTTTTAATTTTATTTGTTACTTGTAAAATGTTAGAGAAAAGAATCTGTCTTTGTTTTGGATAGTAACATTTACAAAATAAAAAACATATTATTTAAACTTTTTTCGATAAAAATAGTGTCATTTAGTCAGAATTATTAGCTAATTACTGATCAAGACATCATCTCTGAACTCAGATAACTTGACTCCAACTTCCAGCTCCACACTCACCTGGGCACATTACTTAGCCTCTCATTGTAAACCTGTTTCCTCTTCTAAAAAATTATAATGCTAGCCCTGGCCAGGGGCTCAGTTGGTTGGGCATCGTCCCATACACTAAAGGGTTGTAGGTTCAATTTCCTGGTCAGGGCACTTATGTAGATTGTGGATTCGATCCCCAGGTAGGACATGTATGGGAGGTAACAAATAAATGTTTTTCTCTGTTTCTCTTCCTTCTTCTGTCTCTAAAATCAATAAATATATCCTCAGGTGAGGATTCAAAAAATATAATAATAAACATTGTAGCAAAGGTTAAATGTAATTATGCATGTGATATTCTTAGCACAGTGCACGGTAAGTAATAAACATTAATTGCTATTATTACTAGCAGCAGCAGCAATCATTGCTGCCTTTTTTGGAATTAATTAGGTGACAAATCCCAATGTTCCATTACTGTGTGAAAGTCTAGAAGTCTGAAGACATTTTAACTATTTACTGATGAGTTGTTCTGGAGGGAACATGCTTTCTTCTCCATGTGGAAATGTGAAAACATAGAGACTGATTAAATGTCAGTCTCTATGAATGAGAGATGGTAAGCACATCACAGTGGGGGTTGCAGAACTGGAAAAATGTGGGGCCAAAGCAGTAACAACTTTGAAAGCTAAAATTTCTATTCTAAACTTGCCTTGACCTGCTCTTTCCCTTCTGAATCCTTTCCCATGGGGACTAGTCACAGAAAGACACACAGCTCCTCAGCTTCTGCATCCTGATTAACCCAAAATAAGAACACAGGCCCTTGAGGATTGAATTCTACAGCAGGTCCAACTGCAGAACAGGGAGGAGGACTCCAAGACAAACTAAGGGTGTTATACACTGTTAAACCATTCTGCAAAACTTTTAGTCATTATGACAGATCTATAGCTCCATTCCTTCTTACTAGATATGGAGCCCTGAAGAACATGTCTTTGAATTCAGTACACTTTAATTCAATACGCTACCTAGAACAGGGCTTCGAAAACATACAAGACGCCCTCCCAGCATTTGGGGACAGTCCTTGTATAATTAGGAAGATGGCTGCATACACAGATAATTAAAAATGCGATTGACATGGTCATGATAAAGGTGTACCCATGCCACTGAACCACATCACTTCTGCATACATTCCCTTCCTCTCGCTAGGTGCCATGGAATTCCTGTTTCATCAGAGACCCTTCACTAAGACTCCAATTTAAAAAGAATAAAAGTATGAATTAGTGACCATTCATGGTCCCTCTCATTTCCAGGAAACTTCCAGAATATGTATCATTTCTACTTCAGTGAACTCCCTAAGTGGGGGCCCATAGTTAATAAGCCAGGCTGTGTCTGGCATTGGACATATTAAAGGAAGGAAAATGAATCAGGAAGCCAAGACTTAGTCTTGTTACTCCAATATTTTCAGTGTCTTTCTTATGAACATGTGAATAAATGAATGAATGAATGAAACAAAGGCATTCTGTGGGGAGAGTGATAGGAGAGATGAATAAAATCTGTAATAAAACTTTATTTGTGCAGCCTCAACAAGAAATAGGGGTACCATTTTCATGTATGATCTAGATAAAGAAAGCTTTAAATATACTTTAATTTTTTGTTTGGAAATAATTTTAAATGTATTGTTCACTTTGTTAAAATCTCCAATTAAGTACACTAAAAAGAATGTGACTTTTTTTTGACGCTCAGGGCCATGTTACGCCCAGCAGTCATTACACAACATTGTAATAAATAGAGTAAAATGTTCAGTGACTAAAAAGTCTGGAAGTTTTTGTGCCCTGTATAACATGACCCTATTGGCTACATTTTCTGATATGTCAGGTCTATATTTTGTCATTGTTCTCTTGCTGTTTCCAGCTATCACTTCCTCTCACCACCCACACGCCACACCCCATACCTTCTGCACCTGCACTGGCTCCCTCCCTAGGTTTCCGCTAACCCGTTTTCCATAGGCCAGATTCACGGACACAGCTTTTAAAATGACCTCCATTAGTTCTGTGGCTAGAGTTGGATAGAAATAAATACATGTGTTTCTGCATATGCATACTGCCTGTTTTGACACTTTATTCTTGGCTATATTGTGGACAGAAAATGTTTTTAGATAAAATATTTGCTGGATAATATGGCATTTCTTAATGGAGTTGGTTCACTGAAGAAACAACAGCAGAATTGATAAAGTGCTGTTGTCTGTCTGATCCCTTTAGATTCAGTGGCAAATATGTCCCACTTAATGAATAAATACATGTCACATTAAGAAGCCGAGAATTCAATTCTGTCTGTACACACAGGAAACAAAGAGTCGGGAGGGTGATAGTGAAATTATATTAAATAAAACTGTGACAAAATTGTACCCATAGACAAATAGCCCCCATATGGCTGATGAGGAGATTATGGGATACCCTGTAATGAAGAATTAATGACTCCTTTCCCAGGGAGATGAGAGTGAGAGAAAGGGAGGATTTACTTCTTATCCTTCAAGTTTCCTGGGGTTTTTATTTAAATGAATCTCTTTAGAGCAATTGTGATTTTAATTTCCTGTTCTTGAGGACCTAAGTAGAGTACTTCCATGGTCCTGCCCTCATTGAGTAGCTCAATTTTTCCAAATGACAAATAGCGTGGCCCTGTTAGATGACCTCACCCAATAATACCACACACACTGAGCTGCGCACAGGAGACCGGTATAGGGCAGGGATTATGCAGAAGAGACTCCATGAACCAACTTTATGAGAACATATTCTAGCTATCATGTGTGTGTTTTTTCTCTGCACACACTTGACAGTTCTATCTGCTGTGCTATTACCACAAATGTGTGGTATGAGATGTGTCCTCAGGAATTAATATGGGAAGTCCTGTCACAAAATTGTAGCACCAAATAAAGACACGACATTTCTGAACCAGACAGGAAGGATTAAATAGCACCTATGATCAGCTTTCCAAAGGAAAGAATGCTGTATTTTCATTTTCTCCCTGAGACAGTAAACATTTAATATTCTGTGTAAGCAACCTAATTTCATGTTGGCCAAGTCAGTTGTATTCCTAAGGAGTGCTCTCTGAAAAAAACCTGCAAAAACTCCAGTGGAGGAACAGGAAACTCCTCACAAGCACTCTCTTCCTCTTTTCTACACGTAAATGGATCCTCAGCATTTCTTCCTGCTCTTCTTATCTTCTTCTCTTTATAAGCTGTTTTACCTGATTTCTGTTTTTTTCCATCTCTACATTTCTATAGTTCATTCACTTTCTCTCTCTGCACCCTAAAATATAAACACATTGAAATGAATTGTTTCTCTTCTGCTTAACATTCTTGTGTTTTCAAATAAGAAATTTCATACAGATGGCAGGACACCTACAGTTTTAGTTGCCCACTTGCCTCTGATATACTAATATGGGACAACTAGAAATTGGTATGTTCAAGCAAAAAAAAGCCATATTAAACCACTTCTAGAATTTTAGCATTTGACACACACACACACACACACACACACACGCATATACAGGAAATTGAGCCTAAAGTGAAATTTTAACTGATTTATCTTTGTAATTGCTACAGATTTCTTCTGGGCCAAGACACACAGAAAATGAGATAGATATATTATCTAGCAAAGCTTTTCCTCATTTGTAACAGAAGTTACATGCTGCCTTATCCTGGTTCCCTTTCCCTCTCTTTTTTATTTTCATTTTTTATGTATTGATTTGGGGGGCGAGAGAGAGAAAGAGAAACATTGATTTGTTGTTCCACTTATTTATGCACTCGTTAGTTGACTCTTATATGTGCCCTGACCAGGGATCAAACCTGCAACCTTGGCTTATTGGGAGAATGCTCTAACCAACGGATCTACCTGTCCAGGGCCTCCCTCTCTCATTTTTGAAATGAAAGTTTTCCATTAAATTGCACTGACACCACCCAACTCCTCCTTGTCTCCCATCCTTGTTTCTGGGTACTGCCCTTTTTTGTGTACCAGTGTTGGCAGGCACAGCCAGGCACTTCCCCATGTTCAGTCCCGTAGCTACAAGTAGTCATTAAGGAGCAAGAACAAAGGAAGGGTGACAGCTCTATCTCATTCAGTTCCTCAGATCTTTTCATTCCTTGAGAAGCATTTTTGCTAAAACCCATGGCTGCATTTCCTCCTCTGCATCAGTTTGGGTATCAAACTATAAAGTCCTAAGGACAATGTCTACCAACCTTTGGCTAAAATGGCCTTTGTTTTGAAAAGGAAACAGTAAATCACTCTTTCATGCCAGATTTCAGTGACAAATTCATTTCACTCCATGTATGATTCTGGATATAAAAGTATTTCTAAAACATATGATTTGTACCCCACCCCACCCCACCCCACCCGAAAAACAAGGACTGCTGCCAGGGCTGGGGACCATAGCTCTAGGTCATTATGACTTTTTAGAGGAGAGAGTTGAATACCAGCTGTGAAAGAACTTAAAAGGAAACATAAACATATTGTTTCTTGATGGCTCTCTTAGAGTTAAAAGTATATATGAAAAAGCTTGTAAAACAGAACCATGTTTACTATGGTGAATTTAATTGTTATGCATGAGTTTTAATAGATCTGCTTTATTTAGAAGGAAACAGTTTTTCCTTTACTGAAGATTAAAATATAAATAATGATAGTTACAACAATAGCAGCATCGAGAGTAAAGTGTGCCAACCTTGAACACTTTATACCAGGCACTTATTTAAACCCTTTTTTTGTGTTAACTCATTTAATCCTTATAACAATCCTCTTAAAAAGGCACTGTGACCTGCACTTTAATACAGGGATGGAGTGTATGTAGATTAATGGTAAGTTACATGAAGAATTTGGCAGTATGTATATATTCAAATGGAGAACAGGAGGAGAAATTCACAGCAGTGAGAATTTTATTTTAAATGGGAAAGATGAAGATAAGCTGTGTAAGATCATCCAACTCAATCCCCTTGGGGTCCAATGTGCCCATAGTGGAGGGGAGGTGATCAGGTCCATGGATGACAGACAAATAGATGCATTGCAGATACACCACTGAGAATTAGTATAAAATGGACATAAATCCTCAAAGTTCAAGAAAAGTAAAAATTTTCAAAGTGCACTTAATTAGGGGTGGGAAAGGATAAATGAATCCATCACCATCGATTGATGTTTATTTGAGCAAAAAAGTCGTTGGATTCAGCACAAAAATACCTTTTCAGATATATATTCATGAAAAAAAAACACATGTTTCCCAGTCATTAGTCTCCATATTGGAATCATAGCTTCCATATTCTAATTTGATTGATTTTATTTGTGAATTACAATCAAGAAAGAAAGGAAGGAAGAAAGAAAGTGCATTTGAAACTTATAAAAGAATTTCCACATATGCAAGTGAAAAATTAAGGTGATATTCATTTGGTCAAAGTAAGAAAATACAAAATGTGATTGTGCTTCCCCCGTTTGCCTGTTATTGCCTGCTTTATTTGTATTAAGTATATATGATAAGAGTCTAAGCATATGGATCATTTATTGCGGCTCCAAGTTAAGATTTCCTGGGCTTGTTTTTGATACTTATGTCTGTCAGCCAGAATCCCAGAGACCCACAATGAGAAAACCTCAGTAATGTACTTCTTGCTTTTAAGCAGAAATCTTTAGCGGAGATGGTAGATTAATTACTGGAAAAATGGTCAGTGCAGCCACATTTTAATTTATTGATATAATTAATACTTACTTTAGATAGAATTACTTGACCTCCTCAACTGAAATTTCTCTTTATATATTTTGATTACATGTTATAGATGAAAAATCTCACCATCTTTATGGATTTGAATCAATAAAATAAAATAAAATAAATTTAAAATACCCAAAGGAAAAAAATGGGTTAACTAAGAGCTGAATACATTTAAACATGAAAATGTAGTTTAAAATACAAACTCTAGAAACCTTATGTGCTCTGTAAGAAATCAGGAAAAGTAAAAAAGGATATATTTTAAATGTCAGTGGAGTATTTTCTTTTTTAATCAAAAGTTTACTCAAGGTTGGTTTCTTTCACTAAGCATTCTTACGAAAAGCTAATGTTACTTCATGTTAATTTTTTAAAAATTTAAGTACAGTTAAGAGATGAGACTTAAGATATTGCATTAGTTTTACTGTTTAAGGATAAGGATAAATCTTATACAACTGGAGTATTGATGAGGATGTGACTGATAAAGTATTCCTTCTTTTGATTAGTTAAGCACTGAAAGATATTCTGAAAGTGATTTGGGACAACTGAGTCAGACCCACACACAGATATGAAACGATTAAATGAAAACACGATCAGCAGTGGCCTGGGAGGGTTGCCTGGTGAGAGATAATACTGCAGCTCTCTAATTGGCTCGCAGCAAGCATGCAGGATGACGAATTTCAGTTGTGGTATTGCCACACTGCTTCCCCCAGCACTATTATCTCAGAGTGACACTTCCATTACTCTGAGCGGAGAAAGATGAACGTCACCTGTCAGGGGCTGGTTAATTGTGTTGCTAGATGTATGTTACCAGGGCGCAGGTTGGACATTTATGAACATAACTGCTTCCTCTGATGTCCGCCATCCTTCAGGGATCGATATGGCGCTTATAGTAAGCGCGTAATTGAGTGAAGGCACTTACCACTGAGGGGCTGAAGATGAGCCCATTGTGTGAGCTTCATTGTCCATACATTTACCATAAATGAGCTGATATTTGCCATTTGTTGTGTTCAGCATTGTGGAAATGGAAACTAATGTGCCACTTTCATTTGTTTTCTAGATAAATGGCGAGGATGTCCAGAATCGAGAAGAAGCAGTGGCATTGCTCTCCAGCGATGAGTGCAAGAGAATCGTGCTGCTTGTTGCGAGGCCAGAGATGCAGGTCAGAGCAGAGACCCACAGTCTCCAGACCGAATTCCTGTCTGTTATCTGCTATTCTATATCAAATCAGTACCATGGATATTTGCAAAACCAAGTATACAAAATATAATTGAGCTATCTTTTCTAACTTACCAACCTACCAAAAATAATTGTAAGTTAAAACTCCCTTATATTGCCCCACAGAATGACAGTTAAACATCTTTTTTAAAAAAGAAAAACATAAAATTGAATCATTAGTTTCCCCTTCCACTCACCAACTATTTAAATGAATTCATAAATGAAAAATGGTTGACTCCACATGATTTGTAATTCTATGTGGATCCTTGCTTTAGGTTTCCATCTAAAAATACTTAATTGGCATATTAAGGTATCTTGAAAGAATCTCTAATGAGAGAAACATTAGCATATCTAACTATCAACTTAAATCTTTTTAGAATAACTTTATTAAATAAAATGCCTTACATAGCATAGTGTGGTTCCATGTGTTGTAAATGAATTTTTTCCAAATTTAGTGTGACAACATCTGTCTAGCCCAAAAACAAACTGATAACCTCTGAAGGGATTTTTTTCTATCTTCACAGAGGGAGATATCATGAAAGTAAAGGAGAGGTAATGGTGGACGAAACGTACTATTGGTCCTTCCTTTTATATCCTTTTATACCCTCCGCAATGCAGAAAGGACATTACACTGTCACCATTCTATCCATCTGTCAGTAGTTTGAGTGAAGTTGGTTATATCACCATTTGTCTCCTAGGTTATTGATCTGATATTTTTCAGACTCAGTAACTACATACTATCTATAAATTACATTGAGTAAGTATATTTCAGTGTCAGACCGAATCCTGGCTTGAATATAGTAGTTATAAAAGATCACCCTTTCCGCATATATTTCCTTTATGCCCTTGACCATTCTAAATGGTTCCCATAAAGCCTGCTGTAGCCTGGGGCAGAGTAAAGCTGCACACCTGAGGTCTTAGGAGTGGGGAAGAGAGCCCACACCACTGTCTGGACTGCCTGTTTGGGAGTGAATTTTTAAAATACATATGGAATTGTAGTAATTATCTGGAAATGTCACAAACCAATTAATCTCACTGATCCTGTTTTTCTTGAAAAAGAACAGAAGGATGAGGCTAAACACATATTAGTGAAAATCATGGTAAGTTAAAGAGAACTCAATAGTCATCCCTGTTGTAGAAAAGGTATTTCAATGTTATAACATAGTTTCCCTGCCCTTTCCAGGTAACTGCTAGTGAACCTCATTAACTTAGAATCAAAGCATTTCCTTCCCACAGAGCTATAATGGGCTTTGGAAAGAACAGGAATTAATGATGTAAGACCAGATCTTGTTGGTCTTCAATGGAACAGGTATGCTAGGTAACCCAGTGGCATTTTCACGTATCTGACTACAGTCCTGACCCAAAGGAAGCAGTGTTGAAGGATGAATTTTCAAATAAGATTTCCTTTCCACAGTTGATGAAGGATGGTCGCCTGACTCTGCAGGACACTGTTCTGTCTGTCAAAATCAGAATCTGAGTGAGTCCCATGCTCCGGAAGCCCCTTGGCCTTCAGGCACTGGAATGAAGCTAATTGCCTTCAGAAAATCAGATATTTAGAAAAACAAGGAAAGAAAATGCATTTTAACACCATACTTTAGGGATGTAACTTAAGCAGTACATGATATAAAGTGACATTTTAAAAAAGACCAAAAAGAAAAACCCTTGTCTTTATATCAACCATATTTTTTATCAATTTTAATATATCTTACTATTGCATTTTTTGCATGTATATTTGATTCAGGGAGAATGTGGAAGTTCTTTGAGTGCTTTTCCTAGCCATTTTTTTTAATGTTTCAAATATTCTCTACATTCTTGGAAATGATCTACAGAGTTGCTAGGGGCAATATTGTGCAACTGTGCAATATTTTTAAATAACTCATTTCTCTCATTCCCTGTCAACTTTCTTTCATTTTCTGCCCATTTTCTTCCTCAGACCATTAACGATATTGCAATTCTCTCCTCTTCCCCTTGGGACATGGGGGCAGAGAGGGCTCTCAATAAGAACTTGTAGCCACTACTTTTGAGACAGCACAGGCTGTTTCTTTCTCTGAAATGCCAGTGTGTGACCCACTCATGCAGACAGATCCCCCTGTATTATGATGACGGTCCTCGCTCTTCTGCAGCTCAGCTCAAGGGGTAGGTCTGTCTCTGCCACAGCACTAGACTCGGGCCTCTGTGAATGCACATCTAGGTGGAAAGGGATGGGGAAAGGGAGAAGCAAGAAGAACCTCCCCTTACAGTGCTGTGTGTACCTCCAGCTCGGAGGAAAGTCCAATCAAAAAAGACACACTGGCTCCAGAGGGCAACTGAGGGGTCTGCGGGGTGAGTTAATAAGAAGAGAGTTATAGGGAACCAGTAATTTCTAACCTGTGGTCTCCTTACCTTTCCCACATCTCCATTTAAATTTCAGAAGACGTTGTTCCATCATTCCCTGTGTCAGTGTCAGCAAATATTTTGCTTTGACCTGATTTAAGAAATATTCTTTGGTGTGCCTATAAAAAGTAAACATTTCTAGTTTTAAGCAATTTCTTTTGGAGTCTGGCATCTGCAGCTTCGTGAAACTTAAAAGGGATTAAAGGAAGTAAAATTTGGACAATTATAAATTGGACTGCATTTAAATTTTTAGTCAGCTTCATTTTCATAGTTCATCTGCATATCAAAGCCAGTGGGGTGGAACTTGATCAAGTTATTAAGGCTACATTAAGACAAATGAGATAAACAAATGTGTTCAGGCTTTTGGCCCCAGTAAAATTTGAGGTAATTTTAGTTCTAGATAGCCTTTAATAAATATCAAGAAACCTCTGATTGCCTGCATGTTAATGAATATAATACATATACTAGAATGTCTCTTCTGGTGCAGTTTAATGTGTTTTTGTTAGATTTGTTTTGTTTTTAAGGTTTAGATTCACTTATCTTTAAAAGATTATTTTGTCCATTTGTTTAGTGATGAAAACACCTCAAACTATTACCAATTTGGGATCACTAGAAAGCTGGTGTGTCTCTATAACAGAGTAGAGCAGAAATCTGACAATAATTCAGTTAATTTAGTAAGTGCTGAGAGCTAATTTATGTAACCCAGCTTCCGAATCCACTTGGAGAAAAATTGTCTGTGTTGGCTGTCAACACTCATCGTATGAGCAAGGTAACGGCCAGTTTTCTACTTCACTCGCACTAAGAGGCCATCGGGATGTGTTTGGTTAGATTTGCGTGAGACTCCCCAAGAAGACTTGCTTTTAGCACCCACAACCAAAACCTGCACACTCCATGCCACTCCAGCACCCTTAAACACAGCGTGGAATTGGGCCTGGAAAACGAATCAAAATAAACATGACAGGGCATCACTTTTTTTGAATTTGGTATTGAGAATAACTTAGAACTTTTTTTTTTCAGGTAGCATAAATGATGTCTGTATTTGTGGCAAGCTGCCATCTTGCTAACTTGAAAGCCATTCACTGAGAATGGCTTTCTATTTCACTGAGAAATGGAAAAGCAGGGTGAGGGCCGAGTCCGTGTGTGGGGAGTGGCACTGTGTGTGCAGTCACATTGGGGGTTTCGCTGTTAAGGAAAAAAGCCCCGTCTTCTCATGGCCCCATGTGTACCACTGCATTTCGTTAATGTGGGGACTCTCAGAGAGAATGAGCGTGACAGCTGTGGATTACAGAGTATGCCTTTCATACACTGAAAGGTAGTAATGCTCTGTGCCACGAAATCTACTGGGTTACGAGAGAAAATCTGTAGCTCTGCTTCAGGAAAGGATAAAAGGCATGAGAGTCCAACTTTTTTTTTTAACACCTTTTCTTCCTTCTGAGAGGTGAACTATCAGAGGCTGGTATTCTAAAGAGAATCATTATGATAAAAGGAACTGGTCAGCTGTCGCCATTTAAGTCTCCCCTGTTTCAGCACGGGTCCCCACTAACCTAATCTAATGCACTAATGTATTCTTTTGCAGCTGGATGAAGGCTGGCTGGAAGATGAAAGGAATGAATTCTTAGAGGAGTTAAACTTGGAGATGTTGGAAGAACAACATAATGAAGCAATGCAGCACACCGCCAATGAGGTGGAGCAGGTAGGGCCCACAATTTGAACTGCATCATCTGAAATGTTGCTGGTTCTCTTTTTTAATATATAACCATAAATGGAGTAAAAAAAAATCAAAGAGTTTGATCAAACATCTCTGTGATGGTAATTTTTTAGAGCAAATGATAATCTCAAATGAAGCAGAGGGAGTCAATACAATTTTATTCTATTAGGAATATTTCTAGTTTGAGAAGCTTAGGGACCATTGTTGATGGAGTACAGTCATATTCAAATGCTGACCCAGATACTGCTCAACCTAGTTCAGAAATTTAATAGTAAAAATGCATGTTGCTTCTCAGCATGCCAGCTGAAGACAAATATAACTCATAAGGGAGCCTCTCCCCTGAACAGTCATTTTATATGTTGGAATTAGTGTATGTATTTGAATATTTAGGAAACTAAGGGAAGATGGTGACATGATGTAAGCCAGTAAGTTTATTTGTGTGTTTCATATCATGATTACAACTTTGTACTAAAAATAGGAGCAGTTCTACTTGATATTATTGAAAACCTTTTGCCATAAGATCACATATTTATTCAACAAAAAATCCTGAGCGCCTGAAGTGTTCCCAGCACCACACTTGATCCCGAGAATACAAAGAAAAATGAGCGAAGTTCTGCCCTTAATTAATTCATAACTAGTAAAAGCTCACACTGTGCTTTGCGGCAAACCAAGTCTTTGCATTTTTGTTGTTGTTTTCCTACTGGATACAAATCAAATCAATATATCATAGATTTTGTTTATGTAAGATTCATGAGATTCATCTGCCTGATGTAATTCTATTAACACTTCTGCTGTCAGTTTACTAATTTGTTTAATTATCATCCTATTCTCAGCATTAATTCTTAACACATCCTAAAAGATCATTTTTTAAAAAAAAATCCTGACAGTTAGGCTTAGAAACATAAAACACAAACATCCCATTACTTCACCAAGCTGAATGATGAAATATATTCACATGCTAGCATCCCATAACAGAGATGTATGTGTGTGTGTGCACATGTCCATATATTAAATAAATCATTGGATTGTAAACTATAGAGTCCATGTAGCCATGTATGCTACACACTCTGTACTGATCATGGATGCTCATTAGCCACATCACAAACAAGCTCAAAAGCAATGCTGCCTCTGTATGATGGCTTTTCAGTAGAGGACAGATTGAAATCTTTATGTATGATTTCAACACTGGCCACAGATAAAGATATTTTGGGGTGGCAGCTTCTGGTTATAAGCAAGAAAGACCTTGCTCCAGGCTTTTTCTCTCTGAGATACAAAATGTGACCTGATGCAGAATTGACAAGAGGATACTGGAATAAAGAAAGAAGGGGGAGATCCTATCCAGGTGAAGTGATACAGCGCCAAATGCTGCCTCCTCATCACATGATACAAATGCTAGGTCCTTGGGGATAATGCTAAATGTCTCTGAGGTTACATTTTTGTATGGTGGGAAAATTTTTCTTCGCCATGAGACTGAAATAATGATGAGAAGTACAGAAACCTTTAAAAGTCCTTTGCCCTTATAAACAATATCACTGCATTAGAAATGTCTTGGTAGAAGCATTGCCTGCCACTATAATAATTCTGTAGGGAAATGATAAATGATAGAGGAGCATTACCTTAGAAACTAGAAATTCCAGGTTTGAGATAGAAAACTTTTATTTTCACATTTGTTCATAAACCAGCGATGAAAGAAAGGGAAACTGAATTCCAAATGAACATCTGTATTTAAAAATGCAAATACACAGCCACATGGACATTGCATTTCCCACACCGCCCTTGGCCCCATGGCTGCTGTGACACATGGTGTAGCATCTCCCTGAGTATGACTTGTCTGTATCCCTTACACTGCATGGACAAAAAAACAAAAACTAGCTTTCTAGTGTTTTTCAGCTTCTAGTGTTTTTTTTCTAGATATAGAAAAATATAATGTAAACAATGTGGCATAGAGACTCTAATGTCCAGGATCAGTAATATCCTCTGGGTTTTATGGCACGGGGCAGCTATCAGCCCATTTGATATTATTATAAGCTCATAGGGAGGGACATAGGGATTGAACAAGCTTTCCATTGTTAGTTACAATTATACTTAGTTATAACGCTTATTTTATCAATAAGACACCTAAAATCAATCCTAGTGTGTTTTTAACAAATGAGAAAAAGTACTTTAGGGAAAGAAGAAGATTCTTAGAGTAACATGGTACATGGCCATGTTCTCCCCTCTCCGTTTGTTACACTTTGTTCGGCCATTATTTCTGTGGAAGAAAGGAATTATCTGGAGAAACCCTTTCAGACCTGTCCTAGAATACCTCTTATCACCCATTCTGTCCTTCTTTAACACAAACAGGCTTGATTACATAAATATACCTGCTAGAGAAAAAACTGAGACATAAGGAAAATACAGTCTGGAAACTACCAGGTAGAAAACTATAGGAAGAGCAGGGGGAAAAGGACCTCTCCCTACTCACAGGGAAAGAACTAAATCTGCATCTTCATAGGGCACTGGCTGTCCACTGTTCTGCATGAAAGCCCAAAATTACCAGGGAATTCTATATACACATATATGTATATGTCAAAATATATTTTTGATACTCTGCCTATGTCTGGCAATCAGTGTGGCTCAGACTTCCATGGGAACTGTTAATTTATTCTCAGTACACTAAAATCTTTTTAAGTACCCCCAAATGAGCCCTAAGACACTAATGTTGCTTTTGAGCCACATGATTTGGAGATGCACTGAGGTCAAAGCACATGTGTGTGGGAATGTGGCATCCTAGATGCCGGAGGTGGCCCTGGCCTTCTTGACCCCTCTCTGTCACTAATAAGCTAAATTCACCTGAGACTAAGATTCCTCACCTATTGATGGAAGGTCCTAAGCTCCAATACTCTCCTATTCCTGAAATGGTGTGATGTTTGACTATCCATTATCAGTGTATTACTAGATCAATAAAATTTCCCTAAAATTAAAGTTCAGGAAAAAAATAATAATAACGTGATGCAGCTTCTGAGATCCAGACCTTCACGTTGCTGAAGACCATAGACATCCTGTCGTACTTGTTCTCTTGTTTATTATCACCTCGGAAACTCATACAGTCACCTCCTTGACACACCTTCACACCACAGTTTCCCAAATAAGAGAAGGCCTTAAGATAAGGACCACTTATTAAACTGTGTCCTGTTATATTTACCCCCAAGTGAATAACATAGCCACATTCAAGCAACTTTCATTTTCTTTAATTCATTGTAAAGGGCCTTGAGCTAATTGCCTTTATTTCTAAAATTATTGTGGATACTAAAATTACAGCAGCTTTCTAGGACCCCTGTGTTTGCCAAGAAGCATTATTTTTTCCAGTGAGTGTTTTCAACAATTGGTGTTTTCTTTGTTCCCTCGACATTATTTTCTCAGCCAAAGAAACAAGAAGAAGAAGAAGGCACAACAGACACAGCCACATCCTCGTCTAACAACCATGAGAAGGACAGTGGAGTGGGACGCACAGACGAAAGCTTGAGGAATGATGAGAGCTCAGAGCAAGAGAACGCAGCTGAGGATCCCAACAGCACGTCCTTGAAGAGCAAGAGAGAGCTGGGGCAGAGCCAAGACACTCTGGGGAGCATTGAACTTCAGTGCAATGAGAGCTTTGTGTCAGGTGAGTACATTGATTCCGACTGCCCTGGCAACCAAGATGAGGAGTGTGAACGATTCCGGCAGCTCTTGGAGCTCAAATGCAAGATTCAAAACCACGGAGAGTGTGACCTATATTACTCGAACAGCACAGTAGAATGCAACCAAGGGGAACAAGAAGGAGTAGAGCATGAACTACAGCTGCTGAATGAAGAGCTAAGAAACATTGAACTTGAGTGTCAGAATATCATGCAGGCTCACAGGCTGCATAAGGTAACAGAGCAGTATGGAGACATCTGGGCATTGCACGATGGAGGATTCCGAAATTATAACACCAGCATCGATACGCAAAGGGGAAAATTAGATGACATCATCGAACACCCAGAAAGGTCAGACAAGGACAGTTCTAGTGCTTACAACACAGCTGAAAGCTGCAGAAGCACTCCACTCACTGTGGACCGCTCCCCTGACAGCTCCCTTCCAAGAATGATCAACCTCACCAACAAGAAAAACCTGAGAAGCACAATTGCAGCCAATCAGTCCTCTTCTGGGCAGAGCAGTAAAGAGTCAACCTCCACCAAAGCCAAAAACACTGAACAAGGTTGTGACATGGAAGGCAAGGAGAAGGTTTTAGAAAGCAACAAGCTTTCTGATCAAGAGAAGATGGGCAGCGAACACATCCCTTACCTCTCTCCTTACCACAGCTCCTCATATAGGTATGCAAACATCCCAGCACATGCCCGGCATTATCAAAGCTACATGCAGTTAATTCAACAGAAATCTGCCGTCGAATACGCTCAGAGTCAGCTAAGCTTGGTGAGCATGTGCAAGGAGTCCCAGAAGTGTTCAGAGCCCAAGATGGAATGGAAGGTGAAAATCAGGAGCGATGGGACCCGCTACATCACAAAGAGACCAGTGCGAGACCGGATTCTGAAGGAACGTGCCTTAAAGATCAAGGAGGAGCGGAGTGGCATGACAACAGACGATGACACCATGAGTGAGATGAAAATGGGGCGCTACTGGAGCAAAGAGGAGAGAAAGCAACACCTGGTTCGCGCCAAAGAGCAGCGTCGGCGCCGAGAGTTCATGATGCGGAGCCGGTTAGAGTGTCTCAAGGAGAGTCCTCAGAGCGGCAGCGAGGGCAAGAAGGAGATCAACATCATAGAACTGAGTCACAAAAAGATGATGAAGAAAAGAAACAAGAAAATTTTGGACAACTGGATGACAATCCAAGAACTGATGACCCACGGGGCCAAGTCTCCTGACGGCACACGAGTTCATAATGCCTTTTTGTCAGTCACCACTGTATGACCGAGTGAATGGAACGCAACTGATTTTAAGAGGGTGCTACCAGTTTGGGTAGAGTATGATTGCCTCGTTCAATGTGGCGTTTTTATATATATTTTCTGACTCTTTATAGTTTAAATTTTTTGTAAGCAAAAATACCTGGTAATTTTTCATTTGTTTTTCATATACTGGTACCTTCTTTTTGGCTGAGGACTTTCTTTAACTTGTGATATATTCATATTACTCATTTATATATAAAAACAAACAAAAGGAAAGAAAACAAAAAAACTTGAACAAAAATTCTGAGGAGCCAATTAATTTCCTATTTTAATGTATCTATTGTAAGTTAAGATCTGGATTTATTTCTCTAATTTACTTATTTTCTACTTTAATAACAAATCAATGCCAAAACCTTTCTATGCTTGCTTCTTGGCATAATGTGTATTAAATCAAGCGTGTTAATAAATTATGTACCACATCTTGTCTTATACATAAAGCCGCCTCTTTTTAACATCCCATTGTACATTTAACACATGGATGGCCGTTGTCTTTGTCTCAGTCAAGTGTAGGTGGGCAATCTTCCTGTGATATGTAGTGACATTGGTCATGTAGCTAGATAACTGTGATAATTGTGACAGTAAAAAATAAATAAATTATTGATTATCCTTAAGAAAACTTATCAAGGAGTGTTTTATTTTCATTGTCCACTGTGGTTACCAGATATAAATTAGTTATATATGTATACTATTTAGAAGACTTCTAATTGTGGATAATAGAGTGTGTACATTTTCTATCACTGTTTTTCAATAAAATTATCTTGAAATATTTCCCATAGGTCATGGTGTCACATATTCTTACCAGGGATAAATGAAGTAACATATGTAGAGCATCTCACAGATGCTAACTAAAATCCTGTAAACATGAGTTCATGCTTCCCCTGGGTGTAAGGAAAAGCCAAGAAAATTTACGGCAAGATGTGGAGATGAGGATCAGTGAAGTGTCTAAGGTTGTTTATAATGACCCTGTAGGTATTAGTTGATGCAAGCTGCCAAAACTAAATACCATAGACTGTATGGCTGAAACAAATGTCCACCTTCTCATGGTGTCCTCACATGGTAGAGAGGAAGCTCTCTGGTGTCTCTGCTTGTAAGGGCACTGATGCCATGATGAGGGCCCCACCCTCGTGACTTCATCTCAACCTAACTACCACCCGAAGGCTGGTTCCACCTCCAGCAACTATCACATTGCAGGTTACAGCTTCAGCATAAGAATTTGGGAGGACACAATTTCATCCACAACACTATGTGCATTTATTTATTCAGTCATTTGGGAATAAATTTTTGGGAACCATCTTTTTCATCATTTTCCACATAGTCAACTATAAATGCCTTTTCATATAAGTTTATTAAAAAGTAAGGTTGTTAGATTATCAGGTAAGTTTTCAAACCTAGTTTTTCATCAGAAAATACATAAACCATGTCATGTCAATCACAATGCCTCCAGAGTAAAAGCCAGGTCAACCCTGTGCATGCAAACATGAGTTCAATCAAATTTTTATTAAACCCAAGAGATTGTTTTAACTTAATGGAGATACAAAGTCTGAATATTTTTGAAGCTACTTTCCTATTTAAAAACCTACCATGGCTCCTTATTAGAACTTAAATCCAGTTCTGATGCCTCAGCCTTATATTCAAGGCCCTGTATTGGCTTGCCCACCTTGCTGATTGCCCTTCTCTGTAGATCTGCTCTGAGTTATTCCTGGCTTGACAACAACCTGCCCATTCTCACTAAGTTATCTCATGCTATTCTCCTCTGTGGGACCTCTGTGCCAAGCCCTACGCCTCCCTTAGATCGTGATCATGTTTTCTCTTCAGAGCCTGTTTTGATGACACCGGATTTTCTCAGCATTTTGGCATACACTCTGACACAACTGCACTATTGTTTTACCTTGGAATTTTATTTTTTGTATTTGAATCACATACATAGAACTTATTGTCTCCCTGCATAAATTTTAAGTTCAGGGATTTCGGCCCTTGTGCCTTCCTCTGTCTTTTAAACTTCTGGTAGAATGACTAATAATAATGAATACTAGTTGAGTTCAATTATGTTATTAATTTATCTGTCTACACATGTTGGTCCTTTCGTTATTGCTTTCTTTACGCTTTTACAATTCTAAGTTCTTACCTTTTGAAGGGTTATTACATAGATGGAAAGAAGTGAATCTTATTTACATATAATGAAAAGCTGGACTCAAAAATGTTAAGATAATGATAGTAACCACAAGGCAATTGGAAATTTCATCACCTCTAACTTTAGCCTTTGTTAACCCAATCAATAAGGTTACTTTGATGGTGCTGAGAGTTAACTTTTAATTAAATGGTTTTCAGTAAGAATGCTTGTCTTTCTTAAGAGATCAGTTTTTTCCTGATCTGATGCCTAAGCTTGTTGTGTATCCTCTCGACACAACTGGGTTTAAGTATTTATTGAATTCATATTACTCCCGTAGATATATGTAATTTGGAACAAACATGTAAATTTTTTCCTGAAGAAACATGTACACATCTCACAGAATGCTGTTTCCAAAGTTACCAGCTTAATTTTATTTTTATTAAAGCCAAGTGTGCTTGCCAATTATTTAAAAATGTGATGGTGTTTTTCATGTCTGTGTTTATATAGTTCTACCACTTGAGAAATGTCGTTTTCAAAAATCAGTGGAAATCTGAAAGTGTTATGCTTTATCTTTCTACATAACATATCTTTGTGCTAAACATGTTTTTTAGTAAATGAATAATAAATCTGTTGCTCAGCAAAGAAAAACGATTGTTTACATGTGGGATATTTTATCTCAGTTCAGAAGAAATATGTGGAGGTAAAGAGGGAAAATTACTTGGGCTTGCCTTTACAATTCCACACCTTTTATTGCTTTTTATAATCAAGATGTGTCAGAAGTGGGTGTTAGGATCCGTGTGTGAATGACCTAAGGAAGCTGAAAATAATGTACGTTCAGAGGCCATTCCTTCACCGTGTGCCGTGAAGGAGGCTGACACAGCCACCTCAATTTGTGCGGACTATACCTTCACTAGCACCCGATGGGGGCTGAGAGGGCCTTTTCTGGCGTAGCCTTTCCATAACTACATGTTAATTTAACCCATGTCTTGAAGTGTCTAAATCTTCCACATCAACATACTCTTTTTACCCTCCAATGAGCTTCTGCTTCAAATTCCTTGTTTGGTGATGGTGCCACTGTTCACCTGCTCTTTCATCCCTATCACCCCAGTCTTCTGAAAATTGTCTATTATCTGATCAGTCACAAACCAGTGTTAATTTGTCTTCAAAATGTGTCCAATTATCTTTATTAAAGTTAAACTACCTTCTGGCCAGACTGTCACTGTCTCACGGCGACTTGCTCTGACAGTCCCCATGCACCCTCCCCGTTCTGTCTGCATGTGACGGCAGCTCTCGGCCTGCATCTCCTCACTGGGATGAGGTGCCTTTGGCTGGGCGCCTTTTCCTAAGAAATGGGATGAAAATCCAATTGTCTGAGATTATTGTCAAAGGACTTCCATAATTTAATGTCAGATTTTCCTGTCTGATTCACATTCTTCCGGGAGACACTTCCAACTCAGACCTCAAGAAGACTGTGTCTTGGATAAATAATTTGATGCTCCTTCAAACTGCTGTTCTTTAAATTTTAATTAAAATTTAATTAACTTTTACCTTCTATTAATACTCTTAATTGTTCATTTCTGTTATTTTTCTATTTCTAGTAAAAACCATGAATATAATTGATATAAGATAATAATTAGTAAATAATTTCTTAATTTTTAATTAATAAAGCTGAACACTACCACAGGTTTGCTGACAAGTTTAAGTTTTTTAAATTGAAAAAAATGGAAAAAATGTTTTCTCAGCCAATTATTTCCCACTTATTTGAAGTTTTTTTTCCCTTCAGCTTTCTAACATTATTTCCAAAATATAAAAATGTATGTCTTTGGAGTTATATTAACAGACTTAAAATTTAGATCAAACAAACCATTTTCTCTTGTAAATATGCATGATATGGTCTTAGAATTTCAGTGACTAGTGACAGCAGGAAGCTACTGGCAAATAATTGACCAATATAGTTATCTGTTGAGGAGCACTTTGAATCTCTCTCTCCCTCTGTTTCTCTCTCTGTTTCTCTCTCTGTTCCTCTCTCTCTCTCTCTCTCTCTCTCTCTCATTCTCTCTCTCTTTCCACTCATGTGCTACCATTTTCAGCCGAGCAAGACCACTTTACCCTGGAGCACTTCTATAAGAAGTCTTCTTGTAGAACAGAGTAAATGGGTGCCATAAAGCCTCTGCTTTAGTCAGACAGGACTCCCTGTAGTTTTTCAAACATGTCATTCTCATTTCCAACACCACTCTCTACATGTTAGATTAAATCCTCTCTCTTTGTCCATCCCTCTGTCAATATTTATTTCATGTGTTCCCATCTCCAGGAGATTTTCCCTAACTCCTGCTAACAGCTGCTCTAATTTCTGCACTCTCAAGTAGGTGATATATTGTCTTAACACTCACTTGACTTTCCACCCAATAGTGTCTAATTTTTGTTTCCATAATGTGTCTGTCATGAGTATAGTGTGCTGCACAGTTAGTCACCATTGCCACATATGTCCTTCTGGCATTTCTTCTGTTTTACTAAACAGCAGCTGCTCAGGATTGGGGGTGCTGTGCATTTTTTACATATCCCAGTCAACAGTGTTGTATCACAATAAGCATTGCTCCTCAGTTTACGGGCAATCTATAAACTAGGGTCCTGCTTGTTCTTTAGTAGCCTACTAGTAAATAACATGTTTTAAACTTATTAATAAAATATTTGAAACTTATTAATATTCACTACTCATTTACTTCCTTCAGCCTTGCCCCTTCCTACATTTGTTTTCTTGGACAAGTTACTTAAGCTTGCTACTGCTCGGCACAGTGGAGACAATCGTGGCTTTTTTTCGTAGGTTGGGGATTAAATGGGTTAATGCATATAAAAAAGATAGATGAGCGCTGGCACAGAATGGGCACTCTGTATATAGCAGCCATTATTTTTATTTGCACATGAGCAGACTGTGGCTAATATAATTTTATTGATCTGCCACAAATTCCATAGCTACTAAGCAATAGATTCTAGCTTCAAACTTGTGATGGTCCCCCCAACAAAAAAAAAAAAACAACAACTTTTTTTTCTTCTTTACATTGCTTGTGGTCTCCACATTAAGAATGAATATCAAGCCCTGGCTGGTGTAGCTCAGTGGATTGAGCTTGGGCTGCGAACCAGTGTCACAGGTTCCATTCCCAGTCAGGCCACATACCTGGGTTGCAGGCCATGGCCCCCAGCAACCGCACATTGATGTTTCTCTCTCTCTTTCTTCCTCCCTTCCCTCTCTAAAAATAAATAAATAAAGTCTTTTAAAAAAAAAGAATGAATATCAGAGTTAAGAGCAGCTTGTTCACTTAAGCTCTGTCAGTTCTGCTTCAAACAGACATCCGGGCACTGACAACACCATTTTCTATGTGTCATCAGGTGTGCTTACTTCCTTCCTTTGGTGGCACTACTATAACGACCAACCTGTTTATTTTTTTAACTTAATGTTACCTATGATGGGGAATTATGGTGGTAAATTTTGTTGTTGATCAGTCAGTGAGCTTATGATGGTTTCTCTAGAGCTACCTAGTACATCATTACATTCTGCCTCACATCTATTATCCCCCCTTTCCATGGTGCTGCCTGCCGGTCCATGATCAGGAATGTGACGTTGTTGTGAAGAAGCCCTTGGAAATCCATTTGTGGAGCTGTTTCAATAGGATGCACAGTCAAAGCTAGTTATTCAGTCACCAAATTTAATAAACTAAGACGTTTATCCCACTTCACATTTCTGGTGGCATTAAGAAGAGATTAGATAGAATGCAACTTTCCAACGTATCTTGGAACATTTGTGCAGTACTCTAGGAAGCAAAGCCTACTCAAATGTTTCAAGAAACCAACCCTACTCTAGACCTCTCTTTGTGTCCCTTTAATTTAGCCTGACCTAGTTTTTCAAACAGAAAGTGATTCAGAAAATTAATCAGATGGAGGACACACAAAAAGATACAAAACAGTCAAGAGAAGGAAATGTGTTTGAGCGCCTACCATATTCACTGTGTTAAATGCTTTACGCGGGTCATTAATAAACTTCTTATTTTGGAGAGATGAAATATGAGCATATGAAGAGAAATCTGAGTGGATAAATCAGTCAGTGCAGAGTGACTGAGCCAGCGAGGAGCTGGGGAGGATTAAGAGGAGTGAGGGCGCCCTATGCGCTGTCATCTTCGGGAAGCCTTCCCCAGTCTTGCAGCCTGGATTAACGGCTTACCCACACGACTGGTGCTCATCAATTCTGTGATCTCGAGCACGTTGCATTCCTTCTTTGAGCCTCCATTTTTCTCATCCATGAAATGAGAATATGGGAACAAATGATCCTCATCACCCATTTTATTTCTAATATTCTAAAAATTGCCAATAAATAATGAACATAATCAAATGTCTAAATATCCTTTCGTTGTAGCCATTCCCCAATTTGTTATGGGTACATAAATTCATCCTCTACTAGTAAAGTAAATGAGGACATTTTCCAAAGGGAAAATAGGATAACAATCTGTTGGTGTGAAAAAATGCCTAGCCTCTCCTTCCATTATTCACCAGTTGCCACATCACATACTTTCCTTCTAAAAGTCATTTTTCTTTCTATTTTTTTAGGTAGGAGATTCATATTTGTTTCTCCAGTGGCATAGTAACAGTTGAATACAAATTAAAGGTCTGCTTGAACAACGAAACCAGGCCCTTTGGGTGGTTCAGTCAAAGCAGTGAGCCTCCCCCAGCTTGTCAAGAGAAGTGTCCACTCCTTGGCCCCGGTTTTGGAATTTTACCAGCCTTCAGCTCATCAATAATTTTTTCAATATCCTTCAGTGTCAGATCCTCACAATAGTTGTTATTTATCTGAACCATTGGTGCATTTGCACAGGCCCCTAAACGTTCCACCTCTATACAAGTGAAAACTATGTCAGGTGTAGTCTCCCAAGCCCTTTCTGAGTGGCCTCCACTATGCTGTCAGAGTTTCAAAGCATGCAAGGTAGTAATGCAAACCTGAATGTGAGACTTCCCATTGTTCCTGATGTTACCACATCCTGAGAGACTACACGTGCTTTCTCCATTCTCAGAAAGGAGCCGTGCCCTAGAAGAGAGACCTGGATCCTCTGACACTTGCATAGTTACAGAGAAGATGGGAAAAGAAGGGATTGTCCTCCACTTGGTTAACTCTTAGCTGTGCACTCAAGACTACCAGCATGCTGGCCTTACAAAGCTTGTTGCTGGGCGACTTGTGGAAGAGCTTCTGTGGTCAGCCAGCAGACACGTTGGCAAGTTTCTTCATATAATGTGTGACTGGCATGTTAGTTACAAGAAGGGTGGGAGAGTTAGGCAGGAGCTAGGTCATGAAGTGTTTCATATGCAAAGAAGGGGAGGATTCATCCAGTAAAATTCATGTTTTTGAAAGTCTGTATATTAGTAATTTAAACCTAATATTAGATAGAGAAATATTTGGATGAAAGACAGCCAATTAGGAGGTTGTTGCAGTGACTCAGAAGAGAAAAGAGCTTGAATGATGAACCAGTGAATGTGGAGAAAAGATTTGACAAATGTAGGAACTAGGGCTGCAGATTTAGGGGAAAAAATCACACACACACACACACAGGACACCAGTTAAATTTGAATTTGTAAAAAATGAATATTTTAATAATGTGAGTACATATTGGGGACATATTTATATTACAATTAATTATTATTTATTTGAAATTTTTATTTGACTAGGCATCCTGCATTTTATCTGACAATCCTATTAAGAGGAGTAGAATAGTCAGGTCTCGGGGAATGACTGGATATACAATGGGAGACAAACAGAGGCAGGGAGAACTTGAGGATGTTGTTCAGGTTTCTAGTTGGGTAACCAAGTTAATGATAATACCACTCATCAGAACAAGATTAGCATAAGAAAAATGACCTGTAAGATAAGGTGAAAAGTAAGTCTTGGGCATGTTGATTTTAAGGTGCCGATAGTACAATCCAGGGAGAAATGTCTAATGGGAAATTAAAAATATGGACATGGAGTTCATAGTGTTAGACAGGATCTGGAGGAACACATGTGGTTACCAATGGTACCACCCACTGGTTCCTTCTCTTTCACCTCGGCCCCTTCATGGCCCCAAAGACCTGGCTACCAGAGGAGAAGCAGCAAGCAGGAAACTGCTGAGTGTCAAGGAGGTGAGAAGTATATCAAATTGCCTTCATCCCCTGGGTCCTGCCCTGCTTATCTGGGTGATGTCACATCTCTGCCTTGTGAAGAGTGGCAGGCATAATCCTTATGAGGAGTGTGAAGAGTAGGTTTTAGAAACATTCCCAGAGGCATCTAAGAAAGTACCCTTCAACCAAATAGATACACATATCTTCGGCAAAGCATATTTAAACTGTAAGTAGCCCCATGCATGTTCAGGTCAGGTTTTGCAACCCAATTATTTATGGGGAAATGTGGGATTTTCTTCTAGAAATTTATGAATTTTAGAATTTTAGCTGAAGGATTATGAACTTTATTTACATCAGTGATGGCAATACTGAACAACCCCTTTTTACTTAATTATTCCATATTAAGTTTACAAATGGTTTTTTGTTTCTTTGTCCTCCTCTTGAAAGGGAAAAGTGTTCTATTTTATTGATGAACCATAAATGTGTTACATTATCACTCATTTCTGTGTATTTTCATTGACTCTAATCTCTAACTATTGCAATCAATGCCTTAATTAATAAGCTGAGAAATATATACCATTTCATGCATGAGTAAATGTATCCAGATAATTTTCTGGAAATGGAATTGCAAGGCCAAAGGGTATGTATACTTGTGATTCTGAGGGTTATTGTCGTAAATATTACCCTCCACAGAGATGGCACAATCTGAACTCCTATGAGCCGAGTCTGAAAGGACCTATTCTCCCTACTTCCTTGCTGTGACATTTTAGGCTTATTTGCCTCCTAGGGCATCTTCGTTCCCCTACTCTAGAGACCCCGTACTGTCCACACCAAACTCTCATTTCAGCTGGACTCGCCAATGGAGGCAATTACAGGGCAATAGGGGACAGGAGGAAGGAAAGCCATGGCGTTTCCCCTTCCAGGGGAAGATCCAGGTTCTGTGGGACCTGTGGCTGAAACATTCAGAAGTTCTAATTTAAAGAAAATAAATTATGAATTCAAAATTATACACAAAAGAAAAGCACAAAAATATATCTCAATAAACTCATTATATGTGTGTGTGTGTGTGTGTGTACGTGTGTGTGTGTGTGTGTGTGTTCTCAAGTCATCTTCTCTTTAGACTGAGCTCTAAAATGTCCACGGCTGTTGTGTAACCAGCTGACATGAGGGGAAATGGGAAAGGAAGAAAGTTAAGTAAAACCAAGCAGCAGTGATTGACAAATCACAGTCACAATATCTTAATTTAACAAATTGTACAAAAGTAGGGTAACCATGTGAACACATGACCAAGCCCCTCCCAGGACCTTAGAAAGCAAATGAGGGGCAGGTCCCTGAGGCTCAGCCTCCATTGATTTCATCCTCCATCTGCCTCTGGATGCTCCCTCTCTGCCTCAGGCAGCATCTGTGACAGAAGCTGAATCTTCCCCATGGTTCCAGCTCCCACCAGACAGGTGAACCACAGTCCCAGATTCCAAGTGCCTGTGGAGAGCAGAGCCAATAAAATGACATTGGTCTGATAAAGATAGCATGAAGTGTATAAAACAAAGTGGAGTCTCTGGTGTCAATCAAGATGGCTGTCAGTCAGCCATGGCACTTTGGTTCAAGAGGGAAACTGCCTAAGTCAGATCAGACACATCTTGTAAGGAGACACACCTAGCAAGGAGACACATTTAAGATAATTGCACATATGATCAGAAAAGCCAAGACTGCAGAGTGGGGCCACCCATACATAGGCTCCTGGGGAAATTCCCCACTTGCCATTAGTGATGTCAAGATATTTATCAAAAGGCCCAGAAAGATGGAATGCACCATTTTCAAAGTATAACTGAGGCAGGCTCCAGACCACAGTGTAGACAACTGAGTTCCACACACCACAGTGCTGCTTCACGTCATGCTGATCTCCATGGCATCCACTGCTGGAGGCTCTGCCCTTCTAGACTGAGGACTTTTTCTGCTCTGCTGCCCACCTGGTTCCAGAGATCCTCCTTTGCAAGACACTGATGACTCCCTTGCCCACCGTGCTGTGTCCCAGACCTGCAGACTGAGACTCTGGGATTCGGGTTCATTATCCCCCATTGATTGCTCTGTGTGTGTATGTTCTGTTTCTCTTAGATCATTAAGAATGTGAGGAGGATATTAGTGGATGTTGATGTTCTACTTCAAGTGGACCTGCATTTAATAAAAGCTGAGTGAATAGCATAGTTACTGTGTGTGACTCTTGTCTATTCCTTGGGGCCGGGCTGCTCAGCAGGCAGGTGCACGGCTGACTTGTAGGAAAGACTGCATCACAAACATAACCTCTTGACATTTGGCATAGTTGGCACCAATGAATGTGAGAGTGGCTAGCAAAACAGATCTATAATGAGGCTGAAAGAAAGGAAGCTGAACTGTTAAAAAAAACTTGTCCAAGTATAACTAGATAAGGTGGCAGATTGAATTAGCATACACTAAAATATTATATAAGGTAGCTACCAAACTTTTGTGGAAATGTTAACCCTGGGATGGAAACTTAAAGAAAATATCTGACTCTTAAGATGGGACCAAAAACTCTCCTGCCAGTGGAAGATCCCTGGTGCAAGTTTGAGACTGAAGTCCAAGTTTGTAAGAAATTGCCCTTACACCATTGAGGATGTACAGATAGACCTCACTGTTTGAGGAAATTTGGAACCGCTCATTAATAGAGCCTATAAAAAAGAAGTGTGGCACTGAATCTGAAGATATTGTCTCAAGTATGTGCCGATAGGCACAAAGGCAAGAATTTAGTGCTCAGAATGGTACAAAGAAGTAAGCCAGCTGACAATATTAAGGTTACTTTTGATGATGACCTTCAACCTAAAAGTCCTCACCCAGCGGATCCAGGAGAATATGACAAAGCTTGCATGGGATGACTTATATGTTGCCAGACCAGTAGTTTTAGGAAAGCAAATAACAGAGTATAGCCATGGACAAGGAAGGCTACACACACAGAGGAAGGCAGAGACTACACCAGGCAGGAACTGCAGAACATGATAGTAGATTTTCAGCAAAAGGTCATGACTCCCCTTTGTTCTATATACTTTATGCTGCCTTGATCGGACCCATGCCATTTTATTGGTCCTGCTCTCCACAGTGCCCCTGGCCCGCAAACACCAGTGAGACTTATCCTGGCTTCCCACTGTTTCTAATTTCTGGATTGTCTCATTCTTGTCTTCTTTCTATTCCTTGATGGATTCCCTTCATTATACCCTGTCCATCTTATTTAAAGCAGTTTTTCTTCTCCTGCTTTTACTCCAACCAGTACTGTTCTTGGAACTAGATATGGTCCCAGTAAACCGACCCCCAAATAAGATCAGAACAGAATTACTCTCCTGTTTTTATGCAAACACATTCCTTATCTTGAATTGAAAAAGAGACCTTAGTCATGTGGGTCTGCAATATATTACCTGCAGGTACTTAAGATTAAATACCTGTTCAAATCATTATTTTAAAGAACCGAATAGTTGCTAGATTGCTATACTTTTCCAATAAGAAGGTATGATGATTACAAAGAATGTGGGGTAAGGTAATTACTTTTGACAGCACTAGGACATTCATAAGGAAAAACATTAGGGAAAAAAGGCCTGTTTTTAATAGACACGTCCATGGCCATCAGCAATGACCACTAGCAATCTTACAGTGCTTCCACAACATGTCAGACAAACTAAGCTACAGAATGCCCGTAGCATCGTGTTTCCCTTCTCAGTAGTGTTTTATTATTTAATAATGATTCATATTTTAAACTTTGGTATCAAACTAAAACATATGTATAAGACTGTATAAATTATCACAAAATGGACATACCTGAAAAAGAGCATCCCAGTTATGAAATGGAACAGGGACAGCACCCTGGAAATGTTACCCCTCCCACCTTTCCAACTATAAACAATGTCCAGGCTTCTTAAACTACAGACTAATTTTGCTTGTGTTTGGAGTTTGAATTAATGGGATCCTACAGTATATATTCATTGGGTCTGGCTTCTCTTGTTCCACATGTTGGTTGTGAGATACTTCCAACAGCTCCCCCATTTTCCCTATTCCCAGCCTCTGGCAACCACTATTCTACTGTTTCTATGAGTCTGGCTTTTTGAAATTCCATGGACAAATGAGACCATACAATATTTGTCTTTCTCTGGATGGCTTATGTCACTTAGCATAAGGTCCTCAAGATTCATCCATGCTGTCACAAATGGCAGGATTTCTGTCTTTTTTATGGCTGAAATATATTCCATTTCCTGTGTGTGTATCACATTCTCTTTATCTATGAATCTCTCAGTAGATACTTAGGTTGTGTCCATGTCTTTGCTATTGTAAAAAACACTACAGTGAACATAGGGGTAAAGGTATCTTTTCAATAAAGTGATTTTATTTCCTTTGAATTGTACCCAAAGGTGGAGTTCCTGCATCATGTAGTAGTTCTATTTTTAATCATTTGAGAATGCTCCATACTGTTTTCCACAAAGGCTATACCAATTTACATTTTCACCAACAGTACACAAGGGTTCCCTTTTATTCACATCCTCACCAGCACCTGCTACTTCTTGTCTTTTTGATGCTAGCCATTCTACTTTGTGTGAGATAGTATCTCATTGTGGGGGTTTTTATTTAATAATTAATTTTTATTTATTTATTTAGTTAGGGTTTTTTTGGATAGTACAGCCCCTACAGATTTCATTTTATTTTCAGGTATATTTTATTGATTATGCTACTATAGTTTTCTCAGTTTCCTCCCTTTATCCCCACTCTGTGCTGCACTTCTAAACCTTCCAGCATTCCCCCGCCTTTAGTTCATGTCCATGAGTTATATATATAAGTTCTTTGACTTCTCTGTTTCCTATACTATTCTTAACCTTTTCTCATCTGTTTTATGCCTACCAATTATGCTTCTTATTCCCTGTACTTGTTCCTCCCCATTCTTTCCCTCTTCTCCCCTCCCCAGTGAAAACCCTCCATGTGATCTCCATTTCTGTGATTCTGTTCCTGTTCTGGTTGTTTGCTTAGTTTTTATTTTTGAGTTGTTGTTTTTTTTTTAGGTTCAGTTGATACTTGTGAGTTTGTAGTCATTTTACTGTTCATATTTTTTATCTTCTTTTTCTTACATAAGTCTCTTTAACATTTCATATAATAAAGGCTTGGTGATGATGAACTCCTTTCACTTGACCTTATCTGGGAAGCACTTTATCTGCCCCTTCATTCTAAATGATAGCTTTGTTAGATAGAGTATTCTTGGATTTAGGTCCTTGCCTTGCATGACTTGGAATACATCTTTCCAGCCCCTTCTTGCCTATGAGGTTTCTTTTGAGCAATCAGCTGACAGTCTACCAGGCACTCCTTTGTAGGTAACTGTCTCCTTTCCTCTTGCTGCTTTTAAGATTCTCTCCTTATCTTTAATCTTCACTAATGTAATTGTGATGTGCCTTGGTGTTTTCCCCTTTGGGTCTAATTTCTTTGGGACTTTCTGGGCTTCTTGGACTTCCTGAAAGTCAATTGCCAGATTGGGGAAGTTTTCCTTCATTATTTGTTCAAATAAGTTTTCAACTTCTTGCTCTTGTTCTTCTCCTTCTGGCATCCCTATGATTTGGATATTGGAATGTTTAAAGTTGTCCCAGAGATTTTTAAGCCTCTTCTCATTTTTTTTTGAATTCTTGTTTCTTCATTCTGTCCTGGTTGGATGTTTATTTCTTCCTTTTGTTCCAAATTATTGATTTGAGTCCCTGTTTCCTTCCCTTCACTGTTGGTTCCCTGTATATTTTCCTTTATTTCACTTTGGGTAGCCATCATTTGTTCCTTAATTTTGTGACCAAGCTCAATCAGTTCTGTGAGCATCCTGATTACCAGTGTTTTGAACTCTGTGTCATATAGGGTGGCTATCTCCTCATTGCTTAGCTCTTTTTCTGAAGCTTTGATCTGTTCTTTTATTTGGGCCATATTTCTTTGTCTAGGCACACCTGTTATGTTGGGGGGCAGGTGGGGCCTTAGGTATTCACCAGGGCAGGGCATCCCTTTTTACTGTTTTGTAGTGCAGTCTGTGGGGGAGGGGTCAGAGAGGGAACAACGCGGTTCACTTGCTTGGCTCTAGCCCCACCTCCAACGAACTCTTTCTTATGAGACTGGGAGTTTCTCCCACCATGGCAACTCCCACAGTGGTTTACAGCTTGGTTTGACTGCCACCTTGCCGCAGGTCCTCTCAGTCAGCTCTACCTCACCTGTGCAGTCTGCCCCTTTGCCTCTCTACCTGCCCAGCTGCCTGTCTCCATCCCTCCTGCTGGTCTGGGTAAATGTTTCTCCAATTCCTTGGTAGTCAAAGTTCTATGCAGTTTCATTTTCTGGCACTTCTGGTTGTTTATTGATTTTAGATTGATTGTTATCCTCCTTTTGGTTGTGTGAGGAAGTGAAGGGTTTCTTCCTATGCCTCTATCTTGGTCAGAACTCTCATTGTGGTTTCGATTTGCAAGTTCCTAGTGATTAGTAACATTGATCACCTTTTCATGTACTTGTTGGCCATTTCTTTAAAAAAAAAGTCTATTCAACTTCTTTGCAAGTTTTTTAATTGGATGATTTGGGATATTTGTCTTTTGGTTTGTTTTGTTTTTACTATTGAGCAGTAGTAGTTCTTTTTATAGGTTTCTTCCTTGTATCGTGAAAACCCACACCCCTATCCATGACTGGTTGGTTTAGAGGGTAGGCATCTAACTCAAGGGTATCTAAGCTTGATGGTAACCATCTGCCTAAGGAGTGACCTAGACCATTAGCCTTGTCCCAACAAGAATATAAATCAAGTAGATCGACCAGATTTGCTAGGAATTTGAACTAGAACTTTGGGGAAATATTCAGTTAGTTACTTAGCTGATGATGAAGCCAAAAGAGAGAAAAAGAAAGTATCTCCATTATGGTGAAAACGTGAGCAGGAAAGTCACACACTCTCAAGACAGTACAGTCCTGTGAGTGGCTATCTAGTTTCTGTCTCCATCAAGCTTCACTCTGGCAGTTCATGCTTTTTTAGTGATGACTGGTAATAAAGTTTCTTCTCATTTACATGAGGACTGGCTGTGTGATTAAAATTCCTATATACTTTATCTCCCTGTGTATGTTCATGATAAGCCACCATTACTACAGTAACAGGAAGTTCCCATTCACTGCAACCAGAAGCACTCACTTAAAACAATGTCCTTATAAACTTCTTTCTATGTATATGTATGATTATATTTTTACAAAATCATATCATATGATACAAACTGTTTATGTCCTGATTATTTGATTTAACAATTTATTTTAATAGATATTTATAAGAATGTGTATTATAGCATTTTCATGTTTAGGATATACATTAAATGGATGAATCATGACTTATTTAATAATCGCCCTTTTTTCCTTTCTTTTATAATTAGCTGCTGGTATAAGTAATGATTCAATAAACATATTTGTTCATACATCTCTGTATACTAAGTTGATTATTTTCTTTGGATAAATAACCAAGAGTAAGCTTGCTTGATTAAAGTATATGGTCATTTATAAGACTTTTAAATCATATTCTTAAAACTCCCTCCAGGGAGTTATTAATAATTACATTCTCAAAAACAAAGCACGAGATTGTCCAGCCACATGAAAACAAAATATTTTCCTTAAGATCTCACTATCTCTGAGGCATATCCCCAGTTGTAGTGACTGCATACCCCAGGGGAAGCCTATTATTGAGGAAGCAACATGGATATGAATGGGTCTATTGAACATGAACATGGCCAAATTTTCAGTAATTTGTTAGATGAAAACTTGCTGGAGATACTATACATTTTAGGAAAAATAGTTTATATTCCTGGAGGGATAACCAGAGTTTCATTCAGAAGTGGGTTTTGCTTTCCTGCGTAGTTTGAAAGTTCTCACAAATATTTACTTTCTTTTAAAAATATATAAAGATATATTTTTAACAAAATGAGGCATCGTTAACTTAAGGATATTTCAACTGTGTGAATATATATATGGAAAAATACATATTTGTATACATAGTAAGTATATGTGTATGAAAGGAAGACTATATATTTCATAGTTCTAAGAGGCAGTGTGATATGGTAGAAAGAATGCTGAACTATAATCAAAGTACTAGACCCAGATCTCTGTAAACTTTGAACTTGAGCAAATTTCTTAACCTTTAAGGGTCAATAAAATGGAAAAAACTAAGCAATAAGATACTTGCTAGCTTGTAAGTTGTAAGAAATGAATTGGCAATGCATATTAGAAGGTGACTAGAGCTATGAATTTCTTGAGAGGACTCAAAAAAGTTTCAACAATTTAATTTGTGATCTGTGAAAATTATACTTAAGAAATTATCATTTTAGGTGACCATGACTTAGGATGTTGTCATTCTAGGTGACCTGACAAAAGTTATATGTGATAGCCGACAATGAGCATGAAGATGGAGGTTCAACTCTGTGGTTCCACAGTGGCTTTGGCATTATGCAGGTGTGGTTGAAAACCCATGACTTCCCAATGAGAATCAAGCCAAAAAAGGCTGCGTGAATCCTTGAGCCTACTGTTTGAATTTAGTCTGAAGATGTTAAAAAGCATGTAAATAGAAGATCCATTCATCTTCTTTCTAAATAAGGAGCCATATACTGGGCATTAAATTTTTATGCTAGAAGACAAAAAGGTTGACACCATATTTATGATGGCTGGAACTTCTTTGTCACTAAGTGTAGGAAAAAAATTGATTAGGAAGTTGAGCAGTCAACAAGCTCATGAAATTCACCAGAGATCAAAACAGCCCCTCTTGGCACTTTAAAGGCTTTTCTCTTATTTTCTGAGGATATTTAACCTTGCTGCCAATCTCAGCTATGCATAAATATTTTTGTGGCTTTGAAATCATTATCTTAATGGCATATAGATGCTATATAGTGAACAATATGAAGTGTATAAATATTCATATCAGTCAAGATGCTGTCACACCTTTGACAGGAAGAATCTCCAAAATTAAAATATAAAAGGATATTTCCATTCCCCTTCCCTTTTTGTCTTCGACTTTATATTTAAATGAATAGTGAGGATAAAGAAATGGACCCTGAAATTCATATCAAGGTTCAGGTGTAAAAAATTAAAACTAAAGACCAGTTCAACCCCAACAGTTTAATTTACTTCTCTTAAGATCTTTAATACCAAACTTATCAGTTCTCTCTGGAAGGCATTAACTTGTTAAATGAGTCTTAATTATACATAAGCAGATGGAGATTTGAATTAAAATTACCTTACACTCGAGTGGCTTCAGTTCATTATAACATATCTTCCTCTTAATCATTTAGGCAGTCTCATCATCTTTCATATAGAAAGTTATTAAAATATTCCAATTTCCATATTTCTTCAGATACAGCCACTATTAAATGGCAAGTAATACACATTAGTAGGTGACTTATACCATCCAAGAGTTGGTGAATTATTCATGCCAGGAACAATTTTTGTGCTTTTCTGTCATCTGTAGCATTTTCTTTTAAATACTTTATATTTACTTGATACGTGGAACCTCACCTCATTCAATTTTAAGTACCAATTTTAATTCCATTTTATTTCCACAGGAATGGTGAAAAAAGACACCATCAACTTTTTTCCATACTTTGGTTCTCCTCCGTGGAAAAAGTAGAGGTATAGGAGCATGTTTCTTGAAAACTGTCATAAAATGATCAAGACTAAGTTCTTGTTAATTACATCAGCCCTCAATAAGACCTCTGCATTCTAATTCAGTGTACACATGGGGAAAAAGATAAGGCTTAAAATTAGCTCCCACATTGCTAAATTTTAAAGATATGCCCAGTTGTTATTTTACCCCTAGAAATTAATATTTCTAGACTTACTTAACAACCAAACCTAAGACTTATTTTCCCCCCAAGTTGCTAACAATATTGAAGCAAGTATCCACCCAGATATTGTTCTAAGGCTAATAATGACTCCTGTGTACCATGAGGCTAACTTAGGCCAAGTAGTAGCATTTCATTATTCCTGAAAGTGAGAAATTTACAGCTATTCCCATAGGAAACCTCTGGAGAAAATTTCAAAGCCCAACACTGTCATGCCTCCCTTCAGAAGTAGGATTCCCCTTAGGCTCTTACTTTACCCAAGTAGTCAATCAGTATCCAATCATGTTCTGTCCCACAGGCGTCCCTGGGTTTACAGACAGCAGTGACAGTGGCAGTGGAATCAAACCAGACAGCTGACAAGAGTGGAGATCCTGAGTCTTGGCTGAGTCATCAAGACAAAAGTTGTTCAGTCAGTCCCGTCAAGCATTGCCATATTTTCATTATAAAATCAAGCAGAATGTTATTCTTTATGTTTGACAAAACTCAACATTCAGCACAACGCTTTCTGCACTGCTTAGCGTATGTGAGGGAAGACAAATGAGGAGTCTCAAATCCACATGTAATTTGAAAAGTAGAGTAAAAAAAAAAAAAAGTAGCCAGTCTGAGTTACACAGTAATTTGTAGTAGCTTCAAACAGAAATTCAGGAATACTGTACAAAAGAACAGTGATTCTGAGAAATTACTTTTTTAATGGGGAAAAAAACCTTTCTCCAATAAACAAGCAAGAGTTATGTTAATTTTTAATTGAACCATATTAGCAGTTTGACATCACAGCTTGCTAATGCATGCTCTAGAGAAATGAAAAGTAAAAAGTACAAACACATTTATACTTTGAAAGCAAACATTGCGCACATACGATGTAATGAAAACATTAAGTCCATCCTGCTTTGTCTTCCTGAACCCAGCATCCTCTTATAAATGCAGATGTACACACACACACACACACATTCCTTTTGCCAGTCCCCACAGATATTCACTCCTTTTCTAAACATGCCTGTTTTTTTTCTCTTTGTATTTGTTTATTTCACCTACCCTCATATACCACTGAATTCCTAGAAAAGCAAATATATTAGTGTAGTGTGCTCTCAAAAGTAATTTAAATTGATCTATAATTTTCAGAGGTTTTGACAATTGTCCAGCCAGGATAGCTCCCTGCCAAGAGTGGTAGATTTAAACATTGTCACTTGTCCATAGAAACCCAAATGCTGGGCATCCCCCAGCCAGCTCAGGCTCTAGACTCCAACTAATTAAGTTTTCTGCCGCTGCCATTGAAAGCTTCAGTCAGGTATAATTAAAACTGAGCCAATGACAGCAGTGGCATTTGTCAGAATCATCCAGTGGTTCAAATACCAGTTCTGACAGAAATGTCAAACTGATAGCACTCCCATCTTCCTGCGCATGCAAGGGAAAAGCAGGGAGGGCTTTTACAACAAATGCTGGGCCGATAACCTTTTTCAATCCCAGAACACCAAATGCTTCACATGAAATTTCATTACCCTGGAAGAGAATTCAGCTCATAGATGCTCCCTTCTCACGAAGGGAAGCTCTATCTAATTCAATGGTCTTTACTATTCTTAGGCCTTTCAGGGAAGTTTGAAATAAACAGAGAACATAACAGATAGTCAGACAGTCAGACAGAAAGAAATATTCTAGTTGCAGAGACATCAATCTCCCAAGTGAAAATTTCCTCAGAATTAATATTGGTGTTATCAAATTTCTAGATACATTGTTAGGTCAAAGCTTTGCCCTTTGTTTCTGTGACAAAAGATCACCCAAAACTAGTGAAGGTGTGACACTTGAAAGGGGAGAAGCCACCAAACCCTGGCACTGACTGTCACTGACACGTGTTATGATCCAGTATCTGACATCATTTCTGGCAGGTCTCGGCGCATGTTTTGTGAGTTTAAGAATGAACGAATGATCAGTGAGTGAATATCACACACATTCTCAAGAATACAATTGCTATATCACAAAATAAAAGTTGTCATAAGGAGAAGGTAACTTTGTGCTTATTTGTGTTTTTTAGAGGTGAAAAAGGCAAGATATCGAAAGGAGTGATTTGTTTTCCTCCTCTTTCTACACAAGCATGTGGTACTGGAGATTGGATAAAGTAGAAATGTAAAATACTTTCATTAGTCTTAAGGGCAAGAAAAAAATTTCTATGTGCACAAGCTTAACAATAGCAAATACAAAATGGTTAAGTCAAAATACTTGAGCTATTGATTTAGTCTTATAGAAAGAAAGAAAGATTTAGTATTATACACAGGGAATGTCATGACTATGTACTTTTGTCCATGTGGTGATATGTCCTTAGTTATACCTCAAGAAAAAGTGTTGTGTTCTAAGAAAAAAAGTTTTTAAATGCCCACCTTTGTATGTGGATGTTAAATTATCAAGGTGGGAAACTGATTAGAGAAAGCTACAATGTCAAATAAAGACAAATGAGAAATTAACAGAAAAAAAGGAATTCATTCAGAACAGAGCTCAGTAAGCCCTTCATGAGTAGCAGGTGAGAGCCTAGGTCATACATGAAACAGGTGATGACTAAACCACCCTCCATAGGATAAAAACAGGCAGTGTGGGAAGGAGACAGAGAGGCTCTGGAAAGAGCAAAGGGAGAGAACCAAGGGTCAGAGCCATGCAGTAGGATAGAAACCTCTCACAAGAAGTGGCCAGTGAGGAAATCAAGGAGCTGATGCACTTTGGAGAACAAGGATCTCAAAAAGTTTTTAAAATTTTACTTTTCCATGCCTTAAACTCTTCTAGTGACTCAATCAATCATTAGTGAAGTCTACCACTCACACTGACTAGGAGAGATTAACGCAGAGGCCACGACTAGTTTTAATGGTAACAGAAAGAAGAGAGCACTCTTAGAAGGTGAAAAGTGAATTAAGATCAAGACTTCAATGAAAGCAGAAGCCCAAACCAATGTAATCTCCTGGGAACTTAGGGAAATATCAGGGCAGGATTGGATTTCTGAAGAACATAAAGAATATTGAGTCAGTTGTGTATAAATAAGGGCTGGTTAATTTCAGCTAAAACCTTGGTTTTGCAGTGAGTAGTTTAATTAATTAATTGAGTCATTTCTTAATTGTGTATTTTTTAATAAATTATTATTAATGGCCACACACACAGAATTATTATACATAGATGTTTTCCAAAATATTTGCAAGAAAGACTAGTCCTTTAGGATATCAGATATCTTTTAAAAACAAAAACAAACAAAACCATTTTGGGAAGGGCAATTCAATTCCTTTGTCAAACTTGTTAGTGGATGCTGAAATGATCAAAATCATATAACATTTTACAGCAAGGTTTCTATGAAAGCCTTAAGCAAGCTAATCTCCAAAAGAGGGGCTGTATTTACCAGTGTTACCTGAGCATATTTGACCATAGGCTCCTGTTAAGAGACTCATCAGTTTTCTTTAAGAAACACTAGCCACTCAGTGTTCATTGAATCAACTCATGAAAAAGAGGTTAGCCCATTTGGGGCCATGGATGCCTTTGAGTACACCTCTAAAGCTTCAGTCTCTCCCCCCAAATGCACCCTATTCATATACAAAAAAAATACACATGACTTTGCAACAAGAGTACAGGATAAGAGATGCTGAAGTTCAGAGGACTTTTAGATATTCAGAGGATGTTCATTGTATAAGTATGCCACCATTTACTTAGACATTCTACTTTAATGAACATTTGAGTTGCTTCCAGTTTTTGTTTATGAAGAATAATGTTGCTATGAACATACATGTACACATCTTTAAATGCATAGATGTACATATTTCTATTAGAAATATGAAGTTCAGATTACTGTTATAAAGTATGCATACGTTCAACTTTAGTAGATACTGGCTAATAATTTTTCAAAAATCTTGAAACTATATAATTAGACCCATACAAGTTTAGAATTGTTGTATTTTAAGGTGGAATGGCACTTCTATGTTACTTTTTTGTTGTTTTAAAATACATTTTATTGACTATGCTATTACAATGTCCCATTTTCCTCCTTTATTCCTCTCCACCCTGCACACCTCCTCCCACCAGCATTCTCCCCTGCCCTAGTTCATGTCCATGGACTGTACATACAAGTTTTTTGGCTTCTACATTTCCTACACTATTCTTAACCTCCTGCTGTCTATTTTCTGCCTACCATTTGATAATACTTATTCTCTGTACCTTTCTCCCATTCCCCCCTCCTCTTTCCCACTGATAACCCTCCATGTGATCTCCATTTCTGTGATTCTGTTCCTGTTCTAGTTGTTTGCTTAGTTTGTTTTTGTTTTAGGTTCAGTTGTTGATAGTTGTGAGTTTCTTGTCATCTTACTGTTCCTATATTGATCATCTTCTTTTTCTTAGGTAAGTCCCCTTAACATTTCATATAATAAGGATTTGGTGATGATGAACTCCTTTCACTTGACCTTATCTGGGAAGCACTTTATCTGCCCTTCCATTCTAAATGACAGCTTTGCTGGATAGAATAATCTTGGATGGAGGTTCTTGCCTTTCATGACTTGGAATACATCTTTCCAGCCCCTTCCAGCCTATGAGGTTTCTTTTGAGAGATCAGCTAATAGGCTTATGGGAACTCCTTTGTCAGTAACTGTCTCCTTTCCTCTTGCTGCGTTAAGATTCTCTCTTTATCTTTAATCTTGTGTAATGTAATGATGATATGCCTTGGTGTGTGCTTCTGTGGTCCAACTTCTTTGGGACTCTCTGAGCTTCCTGGACTTCCTGGAAGCCTATTTCCTTTGCCAGATTGGGGAAGTTCTCCTTCATTATGTTTTTAAATAAGTTTTCAATTTCTTGGTCTTTCTCTTCTCCTTCTGGCAGCCCTATGATTCAAATGTTGGAATGTTTAAGGTTATCCCAGAGGTTCCTAAGCCTCTCCCCATTTTTTTGATTTCTTGTTTCTTCATTCTGTTCTGGTTGACTGTTTATTTTTTCCTTCTGCTCTAAACCATCAATTTGAGTCCCAGTTTCCTTCCTCACTGTTGGTTCCCTGACACTTTTGTTTATTTCACTTTTCATAGCCTTCACATTTTCCTCTATTTTGTGACCATACTCAACCAGTTCTGTGAGCATCCTGATTACCAGTGTTTTGAGCTCTTCATCTGATAGGATGGCTATCTGTTCTTCACTTAGTTGTATTTTTTCTGGAGCTTTGATCTGTTTTTTCATTTGAGCCATATTTTCTTGTATTGGTGTGCCTGTTATGTAGTAAGGTATGGAGCCTTAGGTATTCATCAGGGTGGGGCAGCCCACGTTGCTGTGTTGTGATGCTGTACATGTTGGGGAGGAGTCTGAGAGGGAACAGTGCTGAGTCCAAGATGGAACAATGCCACTTCCTCTGCTTTCAGCTGGCTTTCAGTCACTTCCTCTGCTTCCCACAAGCAAATTGGGCCCTTCTGGTGCTGATTCAGTGTGGATGGGCTTGTGTATGTTCTAGAACCCTGTGGGTCTCTCCAATGAACTCTTCTATAAGACTGGGAGTCTCTCCCACTGCTGTCTCAACCCTCACCAGTGTTTTCAATCAGAGGTTTGAGGCTTTATTTCCCCATGCTGGAGCCGTGAGTTGTGCAGTCTGTCTTGCTCCCTAGTTGTTCCTCCCAGTTTATCTGCACACCAAGGTGGGACTACCTGCTCCACCAGCCACCTCCTCACCCTGTCCTCTAGCCACCGCCTTGTTGCCTTGTTGCAAGTCCTCTCCACACAGCTGCCCATCTCCACCCCTCCTACCAGCCTGGATGAATGATTTTTCTTTAACTCCTTGGTTGCCAGACTTCCATACAGTTTGATTTTCTGTCAGTTCTGGTTGGCTTTTGTTTTTAAATTTATTGTTGTCCTTTTTTTGGTTGTGTGAGGAGTCACAGTGTATCTACCTATGCCTCCATCTTGGCTGGAAGTCCTCCTATGTTACTTTTTATCTCTAGTATTTCTCTTACCTTGAAGTTCACTTTGTTTTATATTATTATGATAGTAATAGCTTTCTTTGGTTAATATATGCAAAGTTACCTTTTTCCACTTGTTTACTTTCAATCTTTATATAATTTACATTAGACAACATATAGCTAGATCTTGTTGTTTTGTCCAATCTGTTATATCCAGTATTATCTTTGATTTTTAATAGAAATATTCAGCCCTATTATTTCAAATATAACTGGTGGTATATCTTGTATTAAATCTACCATCTTATTACTTATTTTCTGTTTGTCCCACTTGTTTTATGTCACATTTTTCTCTTCCTGCCTTCATTGGAATACTTTATTTATTGTTGTTATTTTCCCCTATGTTATTCCATATTATTTTTCCCCCATTTTATTCCATATTAATATAGAGGTCAAAGTATGCATTGTCAGCTTATTAAAGTTATTATAACTAACACTGTCCAAACCATTGAAGGAACTTAGAACATTTAACTCCATTTAGCCATCTTTATGTTGTAGTTTATATGTATTATTACATATATTTTTAATATCAAATGACATTGTTTTTATTGTCTTAATAAATCATTATTCATTTATACTTATCTATGTATTTACCCTTTTTATTATTATTCATTCTGTTTCACACCACTCTTTTCCATTTGGGATAATTTTCCTTTCACCTGAATAAACCCTTTTTGTGTTTTCTTTAGTTCATATATACTGATGAAGAATTCTCTCATTATTTTTTAATATTTGTCCATTTGCCTTTATTTTTAACAGGTTAATTGAGATATAATTGACAAAAAATCTGAATATATTCAGTTTATAGTGTGTGATTTGGTAAGTTTTGACATGTGTATACACCCATAAAACAATATCACAACCATAAAAGTAAATATATCCACAAATCCCTCTTGTATTATTGCCTTCCTGCTCTAAGTGCCCTCCTATCCTAATCAACCACTGATCTGTTCTCTGACTCATTAGCTTGAATTTTCTAGAGTTTTATATACATGGCATAATGCAAGTATATTCTTTTTGTCTGGCCTCTTTTATTCAGCATAATTATTTTATCACCTATTTTATGTTTCAGTAGTCCATTAGTTTGAATTGCTGAGTAGTATTACATTGTATGGATATATACCAAAGTATCTACCCATTCACTCTTAATGGACACTTGGGTTGTTTCCAGCTTGAGGCTAATACAAATAAAACTACTATGAAAATTTGTGTACAAGTATTTGCATGGGTCATACTTTTTTTTTTTAAGTAAATAGCTAGGAATGGAATGGTATATTCACATAGTAGGTGTATGTTAACTTTCTGAGAAACTGTCAAACTTTTCCAAAGATATTATGCCATTTTATACTCCCACCAATATTGCATGAGTGTTACAATCACACCATCTCCTTGTCAATACTTGGTTTGGTCAGCTGGTTTAATTTTAGCCATTTGAACATGTTTTTAGTGAGATACAATTGTGATTTTAATGGTCATTCCTCTAGTGATTAAGGAGGTTAAGCTTTTTCATGTTCTTATTTGCAGTTTGTATATCTTCTTTAGTAAAGAATCTATCCAAATATTTTGCCCATCCTTTGTTGGGTTATTTGTTTTCTTATTAATTTTTGAGTGTTCTCCTCGCTGCACTATGGGTTGGAAAGTCAAGCATTCAGCTGAGGTAATCGCAGTGCTCACTTCATTTGTTTCTCACCTCTCAGGGATGATTTTGTGACTTATTGTCCAGTGCCCGCAAAACTTTTGTTCTATTGATTTTGCCCAGTTTCTTGTTGTTGTTGTTGTTGTTGTTCCAGGCAGGAAGATAAGTCTGGTCTCTATTACCTCATACTGACTGGAAGAAGAAGTCCATATCGGCTTTGCTCTAATGAATGCCTTTTTTTCTTTTTTCTTTTTTTGTTGAACGTAAAAACTGTCAGCACTTTGAACATAGCATTCATTGTGTTCTGGCTTGCATCATTCTGTTAACAATCTTCTTTATTGTTGCCACTTAAAGAGTATTATAAGGTATTATAATGTTTTCCTCTGGCTTCTTTTTAACACTTTTTGTTAGTCTTTGGTATTCAGCAATATTATTATGGTATGTTCTGTATAGTTCTCTTTGTATTTATTCTGCTTTGGAATCATGGCACTTCTTGAATCTGTTGCTTAATGTTTTTCTTTTGTTTAAAAATTTTTGACATTAATCTTTCAAACATTTCTTCTCTTCCATTTTTTTCATTCAGATTCTCTCTCTGTCTCTCTCCTGTTCTCTCTCCATCTCTCCCTCTTCCCCTACCCTCCTTCTTTCCTCACTCTTTTCTCTCTCTTCCTTCTATGATTCCAATTACATGTTAGACTTTTTCTTGGCATTTAATATGCATCTAATGCTCTTTCCTGATCTTTCCAATCTATTGTCTCTCTTCACTTTAGTCAAGATCTTTTTTCTGACCCCTATTTCACTTGAATGATTTTCTCTCCAACTCAGTCTAATTTGCACTGAAGTCTTAATTTGGAGTATTTGTTTGTCAGTTGATTTTCCATTTGAGTCCGGGGAAGTTGTATGTCTGCTATCTTCTGTAATTCTTCATTTTATCATATAATTTCTGAAACTTACATTAGTTTCACTGCTTCAGTACCTGTATTTCCTATTGACCTGCTTCTATTTTTTCCTTTTGGTTTCTGGCCAGTTTATGCCATTTTTGCCTGTCATTTATTTTATTCTGGGTCACACATTTTTTGTGTGTGATACACAACAAACACACTTGAGGGTCTGGATAATGTCATATTTTCCAGAGAACATTTACTTTAGCCTCTTGAAAAAAGTTAGTTTGGAGGAAGATTACCTTAATATAATGATAAACTAAGTCAATTCAAAGCTGTGATTTTCACTCTTTATTACCATTCTATGCATGCTCGTTAGGAATTAAAATTAATTAGTTAAAATGTTTTATATGTTCTTAAAACCTATGAGGGGGACAGGGTGCAGATTCCGGGTATCTTTAAAAAAAGACAATTGTCCACCTAGCATATTATCTACAAATGTGAACTCTAGGAAAGTATGTACAAGGTCTGTTCAGAAAGTATCCAGCCATGTAATATGAAAAACAGGGACATTTACTGAAGAAGATACAAGATACAAGTCCCCTTCATAGTAGGCACCTTGGGACCTCAAACAGTTCTCCAAGCCTCTCTTCCACTGTTCAGAACACTCTGAAAAATCCTTTGTTGGAATCACCATCAGCTGCCCCATCATATTTTCCTAAATCTCATTGACAGTCTGAAATTTCTTCTGTTTTAGTTTTGGTAAAAGCCAGGAGTAACAGGGTACCAAATCTAGTTCATTGGTAGCAGTTTGAATCAAGTCATTAGCAACTGCAGCATGATGTTCCTTCTGCTCTGGTAGCAGAAGCTGCAGAACCAATTTTGCCATGAAATGTTTCATGCCAAGATCCTGTGTCAAAAGCTCAGACACAGTAGTTTTTGGAATCCCCATATCAGCTTCTAGTTCTCACACTGTCAGTCACTGATCTCTGCTGGTTGCAGCCCATACATGTTCAACATTGTCAGGTGTTCTGCTTCTTACAGGTCTTTCAGAATATGGATCACTTTAAAGAGATTCTTGACCACTTTCGATGCATTTGTGCCACACTTTTATTTGTACTACACTCATTACATCATCCCCAAAAGCTTTCTGAATCATCTGAATAGTTTCCATAGAGGAATGTTAAAGCTTAACATTAAATTTGTTGTAGATTCAGTCATTTGGAATGTGAAGGCCACACAGTGCAATGTTCACCTACAGACTGGTACAGTGAAGTCTTCATTGTTCATATATGCACACTCCAGTCCACTCTCCCTGGTTGCCAGGTTACATTGATGTCCCACAAGCCATTCTCAAGGTTATATTAACAATGCCTGGACATTTTCCAGATATACCTTGTATTCTACCAAGTCTCAAATATAGGTCTAGTTAAATGTATAAAAAAAATTGATCTGTTCAGAAATAACTGAAGAATAATGATCTTGATAATCTGGCATATTCATCAAAAATGTGATTCCAGATTTTATGGTAAAGGAATAATAAAAGAAATCCTTGTCATTTTTATTTTCCCAACTGTGAGATTCAAGTAATACAGTTAAAACAAAGAAAATGCACATTGATTCGGGAACATAATATAGATTAATGATAGGATCTAGAGCCATAAATACTAATCTCCCTCCAAAAGGGAAAATGTACAATCCACATTTATATTCAGCATTACATGTACCATTTCAGCAAGCTTAGGGACCAAGTGGGGCTCATCAGTGAACCCAGCATGAAGAATTTCAGCTCTAGAACAAAGAAAATTTGTTTTTATCTTAAAAATGAACAAAAAGATACAACATTGTAGTTTTAAGAAATGTTTTCTTATTCAGCACATCTCAGTTACATGTGTCACGGAACCCATATTCCATATTTTCCCTTTTATTTTGCCATAGAATTGGCAGTTGAGAGTCACTAATCATAGATGGAAAACTCATTTAACCTTTGGATTTAAAAATATACTAACATAACGACAGTAAACATCAATTCTGCAAGCACGCATGCTAATGGAGGGACACCTATCTTCCAGCAAATACTTTCAGAGAAGGATGGGAGTGTTGGAGCAAACACCCAGGAGCACAGAAGCAAACTACAAGCATAAGGCTGTGTCCTTCTCACAGACAGTCCTTGTTAGTTCCACATAGTAATTTCAAACATTTAAATTAGATGTACACACTTAGAAACTGGGAAATTTCACATAAATATTTGCTGTCTCTTCAGGAGATACAGACATTTCATGCATACTTCTCTGTAGCAACAATCAATCAGGGTCAAGTAGCTGCTACCTCTTTTCACAGTTCTCTGAAACCTCCACAAGCATCTACTTCACAGCTTCACTCTTTTCTAATATGTGGCTGGCTTTAGGAGGCACTGGAGCTTGTGACCCACGATGGTCAACCCCTGAGTAAATGAATGTTGACCCAGTATCACAGGACACTCTCTGCCGAGCAAGTCTGCTTTTCCCATTTCCTTCCAGACTCTAAAATTATACCCAGCTCCTTGATGGGAGATTCCAAATGCCTCTCAGTCTCCCCGAATTCATCTCCACTCAATTTTTTCCAGATAACTTCCAGCTGACCTCCCACCATGCTCTTGCAAAGAACAAAGCCTCCTAAAAGAATGGGGGAAATACTGCCATTTGCAACAATATGGATGGATCTTGACAAAAATCATGCTATACAAAATAAATCCGACACAGAAAGTTACAAACCATATGCTGTCACTCATATATGAGATATAAAACTGAAAGTAACAAATGAGCCAACAAAAACTCATAGACACAGAGAACAGTACAGTGGTTACCAGAGGGAAGGGGACTGAGGGGGCAGTAAAGGGCAAGGGAGGTCAAATATATAATACTGGAGGGAAATATGACTTCTTGGGTGGTGGGCACACAATGCAATATACAGTTGATGCTTCATTGAAATGTATGCTTGAAATCTATATAGTTTTATTAACCAGCATCACCCCAATAAATTTAACTAAAAAAATGGAGGACTGTACCTGGAACACTAACCTTATGGTTAACAATTTCCATGGTGCTCCCATTTCTCTACACCACTTTTTTCTTTCCCTGTTTTGTTTTTGTTGTTAAATTTTGACCTTCCTTAGAAGGGTTAGTACACTTCATTGGGATATTTAGTGCTGAAAGCCATGTCTGAAAGGACTATATTTCTCAGTGAAAATGTCTTAGAGATCATGGTTAGTATCTGTAGCAGAGCTGGGTCAAAATTAACATATTACAAGAGCTAATGTCAGCCTGGGTGGCAAACTTTCCACAAGAAAGGGTAGGCCGAAAGGTCATGCTCATCAGCTCATACCACAGAGAATTGCAGAATCCTAAAAGATGACTTCTTCTTTTTATAAATAACAGTCACTGATTTCCTCTCGCTATGGCCACAGCCCCCTCCTGCTCACACACAGGACTCACACACACGCCACTGCCCCTGCAGTCCACAGCTAGTTTCTCTTCTATCTGTTTCTGTGATTTGATTGCCTTGAGTCAGTACCTAATTTAGTTAAATATATGTTACATTGTGCTACTTTGTGTGTGTGTTTGCTTGCTCTGATGGAAATGATTATTTAAATCATTATCAAGTCACTAGCCCAGACCTCAGTGATGATGGCAGTTAATAACACAGAATTCTCATCTGTAATACATCCCATGTGATCCGTGCCTACGGTGTCATCTTTGCCTGTGTCTGTGGCATGAAACTTCTTTACCATCTTACCCCCTTATGTAAATACCACAGAAGTGCTTCCCTATTTCAGCCACCAAAGTGTAGACTGTGGTCCCACATTGCACATCTTAGTCCACAGCCCATTGGTGGGATTGCCAGAGTGTCTTGGGCCACAGGTTGCTGTAGAGAAAGATGCTCAGTGGATCCTGTACTCAACTACAAGCTGAGCGTGGCTTGGGCACTCAGTCAGCATGACATCAAAATGACAGGTTATTTTCTGTTACCTGTCAGCTACTATCGGCTATATTAACCCTGAGGCTGGTGAATGAACTTGACCACTAACAAGGCTGTTGCACTAATCCTTCCAGGTGAGAGTTCAGCATCTCTGAGAGCCAAGCTGTGTCCTCAGAGAACAAAAGATAAAGAGAACTTAAAGCACTTGTCCGAAGGCCTGGGCTTTTTTCCCCTTTTTTCTCTGGCTCCAGCCTCACCACCAGAGAGCACATCGAATCTTCAGTTAGAAAAGTAAAAGGTACAGCAACTAGACAACATTTCAATCTTCTGGCATCTCAGAGTGTTGCAGACCTTCATGTCACCAGACATAGCATTTGCTTAGCTATCCAAAGAAAGACATTTGATTTTGCAAAAGGCTGTCTTTCTCAGTGAGGTCCCACCCTTTGTCCCAAACCACCACCACCATCAACTTACATTGTACTGTGTCTCTAAATCACTGTTCTCTCTCCCTCTTCCTCTCCCTCTCTCTCTGTCTCTCTCTCTCTCCCCCTTTCCCTTTCTTCCTCCTTCTTTACAAAACATGCTGTCTTTCAATTAACATAGTGATGACCTATTGTTACCCGTTACCATGCTAATCCTGAGCTGGTGTGAAATTACTTTATAATAAACACTATGGAGTTCTGACTTTCAATTAATTTTGCACATGCTGCGCTAAATCAGATTAGCTCTACCCCCAGCACCACCACGTTTGACCACAGACGTAATTCTTTCCTTATAATGAAATGGAGGATTAATTTATATGAAGCATATCTGTACACATTTGCAACTAAATGTAAAGATAGACTTTGTGTCATATTTGCAGTGTGCACAGGGCTGGGTCTAATGCAGACTCTCTGAAATGATTAATTTTTTGTGTTCACTGGGGTGGGGAAAGATATTGCCAGTTGTTGTTGTTTCTGTGTTAAATTCTAACTAAATGCCTCCAGGAAGAATAAGCAAAGAAATGCTCACATATGCCACAATGCTGAGAGAGTGGCGACTCCTCCCGTAAATCGTACAATGCCGCATTAGAAGAAGCTGAAGGAAAATGTAAACACTCTGAAATGGAAACAATAATCATTAATACTAAATTGATTGGTGTTCTGCCTGGCTGTGCACACTGACATTCATCCTGAATGAATGGGGGGAGGGTAGCTTTTTAAATGACCATTAAAATGAGGGGATTTGATGACAATTTCAAGGAAATGATGGCTTGTGCCTTTTTAAAACTAATATAGCTCCTACACTAAATTATATTTTGGTGAAATAATTATTTTCCTCTAGGAAACTCATTATTAGAACAGAGTGATGGAAGATGAATGTAGGCACACACTAAGTGAACAAATTTGTGTTAAAAAAATTAATCATACTACCCCAATGCTGGGCTATATTTTTTCTTCTGTCAGTCTCCAGTGTATTTCATTCAGTTCTTTTATTACTACAAAATATTGATAGAAAAATTTCCCCAACACATATTTTCTTTTTGACACCAAATGAGAAAAACTGCCAGAAGAACTAAAGGTATGGCACATATTAAAGATAAATGTGTGCTTAGCAAATCCTTTAAACCAATCTTTTGTTAACCACAGAAGAAATAAAATCTTGTTTAGTGTTGCAATAATGAAAATACTTACCATTGACTTATTTTTAGATGGACTAAGCAAATTATGCTTGGCAAACACTGGAAATTTATTCATTCATCTAACAGGTATTTATTTGAGGCCGGCTCTGTGCCAACCACTGTTTTGAGTAAAACTGGTAAGTCAAGGAACAAAGTCCCCTGCCCTCACGAAGATTCCCACCTAGGGAGATGCAGGCTGGAAGCGACAGAATCCATCACCAGCATCATTCCTGCACTCAGAACTCTTCCTCTGCACACAGCCCTGTGCCGATTGCTTTCCTGTAATATATTTCAGTCCTCTTGTTTAATACTTTCCCTCTAGGTTATTATTATACATATTTCATATGAATAACTAAATCTTAGAAGTTAAGTAATTTTTCCTAATCCCACAGATACAAAGTGGCAAAGCTAGAATTCAAAACTGTGCTGTGCTGCCTCTGACATTCACTGTCTCAAAAGCATGCATCCTCATCTTGTACTTGTCCGAATTTTATTTTTTACACTATGATGGGTAAAAGTGAGGCAGAGGGCACAATCTCTCACCTAAGGAGACTTCCAGTCAATTGGGAGAAAATTGCACATTTATGAGATAACTATTTTCAAAATTTCTTCGTGGCAGAAAAATTTATAGTCCACGTACCTGAAGCGTGCATTTTGTTGCAGGAATGAGGTAGAATTATTTGCTGACATTTATCTCTGTTTGAATAGCACATTCAACTTCTACAACTTTATTCATTGTAGAATGCATTATTAATTTAATAGAAGCCTTAGAGAAAAACTGAAATAATTTGGCTTTAAATGTGGCCATTATATGCTATACAATGTGTCCTAATTTTAGTTCCCTGGAACTGTGAGAAGCTCGACTCTTAGAGTTGAAGATGTGCAGCAGCATAAGAATGATTTGTTCATTCAAGGTTTAAATGACTTCACCTTGAAATTGTATGGACCTAGCATATTTTATTTTTATTTTCTATTATAGTTGATATTTCATATTATTTTATATTAGCTTTGGGTGTATGGCATAATGGCTAGACAATTATTTAATTTACAAAGTGACCCCCCTTGTAATGCAGGTGCCCACCTGGGCCCACACAGTTGTTACAATATTATTGACTACATTCCTTGTGCTGTACTTTACATCCCTGTGACTGTTTTGTGAATTAGCAAAGTGGAGGACAATAGAGGTAGTTGGACCTAGCACATTTTAAAAGAGATCTTCTGGATTACTCTAGTAATCTCTTTTATGGTGTTATTAAATTTTGTTATTTACATTTCTAGATATTTTATCCAACTTTTCTAATGTATTATCATAAATGCAATCATAACACATCTTTACAATTCATTTAATCTTAACAACTTCAGTCACTTCTAAAGTCTAATAGTTTTCCCCCTATTTTTTGGTTGGATTCACTAGTATCTTATCTCCTTTATTGTTCTCCTGTTTATCTTCTTTAAGATTCTCCAAAGAATCATTGTATTCAAACAGCCAATTCTTATATTTGTTTTTCAGTGCTAGTGTTTTGTATTTATTAACTGATTTTTGTTTTATGTCTATTAATTTTTCTACCTGTTCTACATAGGTATATTTTTCTTCTTTTTATAATTTCTTAGGTTGAGTGGTAATTTGCAATTTTTCCTCTTTCAATACTGTAAATTTTCCTCCTTGGTTGTATCTCATGATTATTTTCCTAAGGATTCTGTTCTCTAAGCCGTTTCGAGCTCCTTCTTTCCTTAAAACATTTTTAGGATAATGTTTTCCAAATAATTCAGATTTTTCTGTATTATATATATATACTTTCAGTATTAATTTTCAGTTTTAATAGAAAGCAGTTCAGAATGTTGTCTAATATTTAGTCACGAAGGTACTTGAAATAAAATGCATTTGCAGTTTGTATAATGCAAAGTTTAATGAATGTCAATTTAAACAGTTTAGTTATCATTCAGATTATCTATGCCCTAGCTGTTCTGTGAATGTTTTCTCTGAAAACAACTGAGAACATTGTCTAAGATCTTCTAATGCTTCTAAATCATCTTTCTGTTCATTCTTTTTCTTACAGTTGCCCTGGTTTTTGTTTTTAAATTTCAATACTATGTTAATTAAGATGTAAATACTCAAAATGCAAAAAAGTTAAAAAAAAGATGTAAATACTCATAGCAGTTGTCTTCAGTAGTAAAACTGACCCTCAGATCTCATTTAATAAACCAATGTACTGGGATATTTCATGAGATACTGTATGTAATAGAAAAATATTTGAGACAACCTGAAAGTTCACCAATAATGGATTAGCTAAATAACTTTATATATGTGTCTATATATATTTATAAAACCAAATATACACACTCATTGAAAATAATGAGGAAAGCCTGTATGTACAAATACACACTGATATCAAAGATCTATTTCTACATAAATAAAGTGAGGTGCAGAACAATGTGTAAAGTATGTTATCATAAGTTGTCAGGTTCATGACAAGTAGGGTACCAAAGTGGTAAGAACTCCGGTTCTTGAATCAGTCTGTTTGAATGAATCCTGGCTCCAACTCTTACTAGCTGAGTAACTTTAGCAAACTACCTAATATCTCTGTAGCTTCACTTGTAAATGCAAACAAGAATTAAGTACCTATCTCCTAAAGTTTTGGGAAGGATTAAATGAATTGGTTCAAGAACAGTGCCTAAAATATGGCCCGGCATCATGTGCCAGATAAGTTATATAGATATACATATAATAAATTATATATCTATAATAATAATATATTATATATAATATTTATTAAATATAATATGTGTACACATAGTATATGTGTGTACTATGTGTAAATGTATACTATATGTACATATACTATACATATATGTGTATATGTGCACATAGTATATATGTATACAAAGTATACATGATGTATACTTCGATGCTCCAGTGGATTGATAGTAGAAGTGCCTCTTATTCTTACCCCTCCTTGTACCTGTGCCTTTCCAAGGTGATCTTACAGCTCTTCTCATCAAGAGGTGAAACCATCTCCTCACCCATTGAATCTGGCCTGGCTTTAAATACAGTATGTGGCAGAGATGGCAGTGTGTCAGTTCAGAGCCCAGGCCTACCATGAGGCCTTTTGTGTTTCTGCTCTTTGTCTCAGACCCCTGCCATTGCCACTATGAGAAGACTCCTGGGTCAACCTGCTGAATTGGAGTCTGCCTTAGAAATTCCAGTTTTCCTACCTGTTTCAGTCAAGGCCATCATAGGTCAGCTATGGCCCACGCAACCCTCTTAACCAGAGACACGTGACTTATCTCAGATGAGACGATGTTGGGAACCGCCCTGCCTGGTATCAGAAGCTGTAACCCCCCACCTAGGCTAAGGCTAAGGGAACGCCCTTGGAACCAGAAGCCAGCAAGGAGACAAAAGCTTATCTCCCTGGCAGGAGCGCTGCTTCTGCTGCTTCATTCATAACTGAACCCCAAAGCTTGGTCAGTTAGCCAAAGACAGGTAAGATTCCCCAAGAGGGAAATGACCTAAGACAGGCACGATCACGTGGGAGGCCCCCCAAAGAAGGACTTTGGGTGCTACAGCAAATGAGGGTGACGGACCCTCGCTCCTGGGCTTTGACATAGCCTGATTCCTCACCGTCTGGGAGAAAATCTCCTTATCTCTTGGTTGTCTCACTTCCCTTGCTCCACCTAAGCTTGAAACAATGACAGGGTGGTGCAGCTCTGTGGTGAAAAGGGCGGGTTCCCCGGGTGATCAGGCCTAAGAAAGAACATGTAAATTACTGTGAAACCTTCTTTGTTTAGAATGCTCTCAGTTGAATGATAAGGGTCCAAGGAGGAAGTTAGTTTGTTCCTTAAAAGTCTTACAGCTCTTTGACCCTGACTCGAAATAGGCCCTCAGACTTCCTTGTTTTCTATTGTTTGATCCTTACTTCCTAGCAATGAGTAATGAGCTTTTACCTGAATTCTTATGCAAACAAAACCAACAAAAAGCCTCCCCAGAGAGGGAACGATGTGCTCTCCCCACCAGGGAGGGTGGCCAAGCAGCACCCTCCAGGAGAGAGGGTGGCCAAGGCACTCCCCACGTGAGGAGTGGCCCTGCAGTTCCTATTCCCCGACAGGACCTGGTTGTCTCTGTGTATGTTTTTCTCGAGTTTCGACCAGCCATCCACAGCATTCCGTGATCACTGCTGGCCGGTGACCCACGCATCAAGACTATGAAAGTTCTCCGCTGCCTCATAAAACTAAATACTATTTTAAGCGACTGGGTTTGGGGTAGCTTGTTGTGTGTCAATAGCTAGCTAATACGGAAGGATACATGAGACCTGTCAGTGAGGATTATTTTGGGGTGTGAATTTTGGTTGGTATGTGTCAGGATGGCCTGAGAAATATTATTTCACTATAGAACTTTCTAGATTACTATTTTTATGATGTGCAGGTATCACCAATTTTTATGTATAATTTTTTAAAAGAATGAATGAACCATGCACTAATGCTCAATTAGATCTAAACTAGATAGCTGGTATGGTTCTGAACCAAGGTTATAGACCAGGCTCTATGTAGACTTCTAAGATGATCTTGTGGTGATAAAGGTGCATGTCATGAGGGAAGAGCTCCTCGTGGCCTCCATTCCCACCACAACCATACAATCTTATTCACAAATGATACACTGAAGAGGCAAAGATTAAGAGTTTGCATCACTCCTTGGATGTGCTATCATAATGATAGTACAATTTCATATATGATTAAAAACAAAGGAAGAAGAAAGAACGCATGAGTTTTGAGTATTTTAACTTATTGATCTGATATAGTTTTATATATTGCCTGAAACTTTTTATTTTGATGCATTAAACAAAGTTCATCTCTAATATCTATTTCTCAACAATTGAGTGATTGCTACACAGTAGAATAAGATGAGCACTGTGAAGTATTCAGAGTATAAAATATGATCTTTATTTTCAAGGAACAATAATAGAAAAATGAATCAAGTGGATAACCATAAAAAAGTCATATTTAAAGTCTCGTTTATTCAAGTTTCTTCTTAAATATTTGTCATTTTTAATCTATAGTTTTATGTTCTTTTGTCAGCTTTATTGAGGTACAGTTGATAAATAAAATTGTAATGTATTTGAAGTGCACAGTGTGATGATTTGATATATGTATATATTATGAGAGGATTCCACAGTCCAGTAGCTGACACCTAATCCATCTCATCACTTTTTTTCTCTTTTTGGTAAGAACACTTAAGTTCCACTCTCTTAGCAAATTTCAATTATTCAATACAGTGTTATCAACCACAGTCACCATGTTAGACATTAAATCCTCAGACATTGTATATTCAGTCCTCAGGCCTCATTCATTTCATAACTGAAAGTTTGTACCTGTTTACCAACCTCTCCCCATTCCCCCACCCCTTGTCCTTGGCAACCATTCTGCTCTGTTTTACACATTCAACTCATTTTTATAAAGGCTATAACTTGTAGGAAAAAATGCTAGTTAACTAAAAACTAATGAATAATAAAAAAGAAATCACAGAATATCTAAGACTTGGTGTTAGGCATTATATAACATTTAAAAACCAAGAGTCGTATGGCTGTTGCCAATAAATATTGACTGAGCTTCTTCTAAATGTAATGAACTATAGTTCAAAAGTATGAGACATGTTTCTCCTCTTAACGAGATTAACAATCCAACATTATCATGGGAAAAAATAGCCTTTTTAGCATTTTTATATGCCAGATGAATAGTGCCAAAAATAACAGCTATAAAAGTTAAGGAAAAAGAACATTTGCTCAGTTTGGAGGAGGAGGGAAAAGCTGAGTGTACAAAAGTAAGGTAGGATCAGGCAAGCAAAGCGATGAGGGAAGTGTACTGCAGGCTGAAGGGACAACGTGGATCAAAGACACCAGGTAGAAAAGTGTGTGTTCATATGTGTGCACATGTATGTGTGCATGTTATGAAAATCCATACATGTATGTATGTGTGTTGCTTAAATATACATGTGCATATACATGAAAATATATTAAAACGTGCATCCATTTATGGTAAGTCATTAAATTCACCCAACAATCCACTAGACTCAGCTGCTTGATACCTGAAACCCTATACTTGTCAGAAACTGACATGATACATACTAGGTGGTCAATAAATATTCACTGAATGGAAGAAAGGATGAGTCAATGGACACTGTAGCTTACATATGAAAAACTTAAGGTCCAACATGTAGCTTTGTCACATCAAGAAATTAGTAAAATATATTTATGACACTGTTTCTCTATTTCCTTTTTACTCAAATTCACGCATGGACCAGCAGCAACAGCATCACCTGGGAGCTGAGAGATCCAGAAATTCAGGCCCCATCCTGGACCTGACTCAGAATCTTCACTATAACCAGATCCCCAGGTGATTTGTCTGTACACCAAAGCTGGAGAGGCACTATTTTGCACTGCATTCTAGAAGAACAATATGAAGAAGACAGAAGGTTTGTGAGAGAGAGAAATGGAGAATAAATGTGGAGACGTGGGAGTGATGCCCTATGAGGAAGGCCATGAATCTGAAGCTGAGGCATTTGTCTGATAAACTGGGGTTTCCAGAGTACAGTGTCCTGGCCACAAGAGATATACTAAACAATCAATCCACGAGGATGTGGGAAGAAAATTGAGAATGCATTAATATTTATTTTGATCTAAAAATAAGAAAGAAATTTGACTTTACTACTATCTAATGCTGCACCCTCACCTGGTCAGCTTGCCAAGTTGCAATCCAGATATGCAGTAGGGAACACAGTACTGTGTCCATGAACATCACGGCACATCGGACGAAGGACAGAAAGTGCAGCACAAGTGAACAAGGAAACGGCAGGGCTGATTCCTCCCTTAACATCTGAGAAAAGCTCTCAGCCACATTACAGGGGAGATAATGACAGTCTCACCAAATCTAACAAGAAGACAGCCAACAAATGAAAACTAGGACTGTTTTTCCAGAGAGACTTATGTTGTGAAGCCAGCATGTCAGAAATGGATGTCTGGATATATCTCCATGGACTGTGTTTTTGTTGACCATAATAATGTAAATACGTCTTCTATAAAAATTTGCAGACCTGCCTGGTATAGCTCAGTCAGTTGGAGCATCAACTTGTAACCAAAGGGTTGCAGGTTCCATTCCCAGTCAGGGCACATGCCTAGGTTGTGGGTTTGTTCCCTGGTCCAGACACATATGATCCCTAGTCCGGGCACATACAGGAAGCAACCAATTGATGCCTCTCTCTCACATAAATATTTCTCTCTCTTTCTACCTCTCTCCCTTCCTTTCTAAAAGCAATGAAAAAATGTCCTCTGGTTGGGGTTAAAAAAATAACTTGCACATTTCCATATTTAAAAGTCTTGGAAACAAATTTTAATGTTAAAATATAATTTTAAATGCAATTACATTGACTTTAACCCAGTGTAAAAATTCACCATCTTCTGTTTAGTTTGTAAAAACAACTGATTGACATAGGGAAGATGAAAATTTATGAGCTGGCTTTAAGCAAAATCGTTGGCCTAATTGTTGGTTAAAATTGGATAACGATTATTGTGATTAAGTGTAATCTACTTTGAACTTTGGTTTAGATGTACATATCCTTGTGAAGTATCTTTCTCAAATGTGACATGATAACAATTACTTAAATAAACTGAATTTAGAAATGATTGTTACTTATAAATAAGCCTAAAGTTTTTTAAATAATGAAACATATTCAGCCAAATTATTCACTTTATATATATTATAAGGACTAAGGAGTCTTATGTTACTAATAAATTTTAAATTAACATGTTTAAATATTAACTTTCTCAACACAGAAATTAATTTTTACCTTTGTGTATATTTTAGAATGTTTGATATCACCTGTTACAATGTGTCACCATATTTCATCAAATATAAGTTGCCCTCAATTAAAATAGGTTACATAATTATATGTTCCACTAAGAGAGATGAGAACACTGTAATTATAATTGTAAGATGGCATTAATTGTAAGAAGCATCCAGATTTTAGAGATATTAAAATCTGACGTGGGGGGAGAAGTGCATCTAGAGTAAGTATGATTAAGTGTGGCAGCTAATAAGGACAACAAAACAAAAACAATTGTGGTCTTAAAACAATAAAGGCCTTCACACAGATGTGCAGTGAATGTGCAGTCCAGGCACGCCCCGCCCCTTCATCTTGAATGCACCAATCTTTCCACTGCTTTGCCCCTTCCACCCGTGCCTCCCTGTGCTTTTTGTCCATGGAGCTCTCTTCTCACCCATTCTGGATTCATTTCTTCTCAACCACCAGGCCTCAGTTTACATTCGTCAATGACGACCACTTTGACTCACAATCCAAGTTAGCTCATCCTCTCTGTTACCTCCCATATTCTTTTCCTTTCTGGCTCTCATCACAGTTTGTTGTTACACTTGTGTAAACGCTCCTGTGCGTTTGTTCTCTGTGTGTTCGTGTCCGTACCCCTTGCTCCCCCTAGACGACAGGAGCTGTACAGCTTTGCTTCACTCTCATGCATTCGTTGTCCATGACAGTGCCTGGCAGGAAGCACCTGCATGATGAGCAGTTGCTGAAGAGCTGCACAGTTAACAGTATTGAGCCCTGACTCTTGTGCTGGACACTCCTCTGAGATTTACATCACTTAATGCCCAAACTCTACTAGGTAGTTACTATTATTAGCTTTATTTTACAGATGAAGAAATCAATGAAAAGAGGTGAAGGTACAATCCAAGTTCTGTGCATTCTTCAAACATTTTTTGTACATTTATTGAACACCTCCTATTTCAAGCACTTGGACTACATCAGTGAACAAAACAAACAAAAATCCTACCCTCAGGAACCTTACCATCGTGCAGATAGTAAATGATGGACAGTGAAGGACAAGCCAGGACTTGGAGGCAGCAGTGACTCTGGCTCTGGGGAGCGGGGAGCTTATGCTTGCCCCACACTCCCTGCTCTGCCCCCTCCTTCTGAATGAATACTATAGAGAGATTACAACAGCCATTTCATTTTAAAAACCACACTTACCTAAATTCAAGTTATTCATTTATTCTACTTTCAATTGTTTGTTCTTAAGTTTCTCCTAATTTCTCAAAGAAAAATGAAATGTGAAACTTATTGTAATTTCCCGCAGAACCAAGAAGACTTTATATTCCCAGTACCTTGCATCTGCTAAGCACATGGTGCCACCAAAATACACATGCATTGAACGAGTGAATGAGAGAGTGAGTAGCAATAAATTGTTCTTTTCTATGCACATTACCACCTGGTCGTCTGTGTGAAAAGCTCTTCTTATTTTTTGGCTTGATTTTCAGGCAATAGACTCAATACTCAACTCACTAAGACCACGTCTTATCAAACACATGAATATTTAGAGTGATAATCAGTGCAGTTTTCACCCCTGCAGGGAAGACAAGAGCATTATGGAAAGCCTCAGGAGAGGACAGAGGCATTAATCTGCAGCTGTATTTGACAACAGAAACCAGGTGATGGGGAGTGGAGGTAAGGGGAGAACCAGAAAGGAGAGAGTGAGAGAGAAAAGAGGGGGGGATGCGGGCAACAGAGGATATGTATGGCACTGCATAATGATCTTTTTATAAAAGAAAAAACTGGTTACAGAATATGTACTTTACATCCTTTCCTTGATCTTTTCTCACTAGTAGATATAATTATTTACATTTAATTTCTTATCAATCCAAGGTTCAATTTTTATGCCTAATAAAGTATTACCACTTCAATAAATAATATTTAATATTTATTATAAAGGAATCAAAAGGTATAAACCATTCACTTGATTGATACAATGTTTTTTTCATAATATTAAGAAAAAAATCACTAACTAAAAGAAGCTTCACTCCTTAACTATATTCCCATCATACTCAATATACATGACTATCACTATATTCTAAAAAATGTCCTGGCAAATTTGTCAGATAGCTTGAAAGATAGGGGAAGAGGGACATGAGGAAAGGTGATCTTGCATACCAGGAATGCCTTCAAGCCATATCATTTCGTCACTGTCTACCCAGGAACTCAGCCTCCATGGGAGCATTATATGACAGTTACAATAAATCAGATCTTTCCCTGTCCTCTCTCCCCTGATATTCTCTTAATGATATCCAGTGTGAAATGGGCTAATATGCTATCAAATCCTAGAAGAACAGAATAGCTTTGTATACTTATTAAAAAATATTCCTTTTGTTATTGATGTTACTATCTGATTTTAAACCTGGCTTATTTGGTATAAAGTACACATATCATAACATATAGGTGACGGTAGGTTAAAAGCAAGGTCCTGGCATACTGTTTGTATTTGCATAATTCTAGAGCAAAGTTTTGGAACACTATTCTAGCGAACCCCTCCACCCTTAGTTACATGCATATTACTTTTTAAAGTATATTTTATTGATTATGCTATTACAGTTTTCCCAATTTTCTCCCTTTATCTCCCCTCCATCTTGCACCCCCCCCCCAACTCTCCAGCATCCCCTCCTTAGTTCATGTCCATGGGCTGTACATATAAGTTCTTTGAGCTCTGTTTCCTATACCATTTTTGATCTCTCCCTGTCTATTTAATGCCTACCAATTATGCTTCTTCTTCCCTGTACCTTTTCCCCCTTATTCCTCCCTTCCTCCTCCCACCTGAAAACCCTCCATGGGATCTCCATTTCTCTGATTCTGTTCCTGTTCTGGTTGTTTACTTAGTTTTTGTTTTTGTTGTTTTTCTTTCTTCTACTTTTTTAGGTTCATTTGTTGATAGTTGTGAGTTTGTTGTCATTTTACTGTTCAAATTTTCCATCTTCTTTTTCTTAGATAAGTCCATTTAACATTACATATAGTAAGGGCTTGGTGATGATCAACTCTTTTAACTTGACCTTACCTGAGGAGCACTTTACCTGCTCCTCCATTCTAAATGATAACTTTGCTGGCTAGAGTAACCTTGGATGTAGGTCTTTGCCTTTCATGACTTGGAATACTTCTTTTTAGCCCCTTCTTGCCTGCAAGGTCTCTTTTGAGAAATCAGCTGATAGCCTTATGGACATGCCTTTGTAGGTAACTCCTTTCCTCTTGCTACTTTTAAGATTCTCTCTTTGTCTTTAATCTTGAATAATTTAATGATGATGTGTCTTGGTGTGTTCCTCTTCTGGTATACCTTCTTTGGGACTCTCTGAGCTTCCTAGACTTCCTGGAAGTCTATTTCCTTTACCAGATTAGGGAAGTTTTCCTTCATTATCTGTTCAAATAAGTTTTCAATTTCTTGATCTTGTTCTTCTCCTTCTGGCACCCCTATAATTCAGATATTGGAATGTTTCAGGTTGTCCCAGAGGTTTATAAGACTCTTCACTTTTCTGAATTATTTCTTTATTCTGTTCTGGTTGGGTGTTTATTTCTTCCTTTTGTTCCAAATTGTTGATTTGAGTCCGGGTTTCCTTCCTGTCACTGTTGGTTCCCTTAATATTGCTTTATTTCATTATGGGTATCTTTAATTTGTTCTTTCATTTTAGACCAAGTTCAATCAGTTCTGTGAGCATTTTGATTACCAGGGCTTTAAATTCTCCATCAAATAGGTTGGCTATATCCTCATTGCTTAGCTCTCTTTCTGAGGTTTTGCTCTGTTTTTTCATTTTGGCCCTATTTCTTTGTTCAGGGCCCCTGTTAAGTTGTAAGAAGGCAGGGCCTTAGGTATTCACCCAGGCAGGACAACCCTCTTTGCTGTGCTGCTGTGCTGCCTGTGGGGGAGGGGCCAGAGAATGAACAGTGCAGCTCACCTGCTCGTCTCTGGAGCACTTTCCAATGAACTCTTGGGTGAGACTGGGAGTTTCTCTCACCGCAGCAATCACCATAGTCCACAGCCACCTCTGAGTCTCAGTTTCCCCTTAAGTCAGCCCCACCGAAGCAGTCTGCCACCTTGCTGCAGCCAGGCCCGTCCCCAGGTTACAGTTTCTCTCCATCTGCTGCCTTGCCCTTCTGGTTGTTCTGTTTGACTTTCTTTAATTCTGTGGTTGTTCGAGTTCCATGCAGTTTGGTTTTCTGGCATTTCTGGTTGTTCATTGATTTTAGATTGGTTATTATCCTCCTTTTGGTTGTGCGAGGAAGTAAAGGGTTTCTACCTACACCTCCATCTTGGCCAGAACCCCTCTACATGCATATTCAGGTCATGCCTATTTCCACCCTTGGACACTGAAAAAGACTTGTAGCACCATATTCCAACCTGAAACTATAAATTTCAGAAACAAAATAGGTGAAACTCACTCTTTCATGTGGCACCTCATCCCCCTGCAAGGACCATTGGGGGATCAGGGAGAGAGGATTGGAGATCGCAGGGTCTTGCATCACAACAACATCAATGACTTAGCAGCCCTGGGAACCCACAAGGGTCATTCCTCTCCACACTCTCCCTTGACTATAGAAAACATGCCAAACACAAATAGCCAAGGTGATCCTGGATTTCCTATGTTCTCATCCTTTCTAAGATGTCACCGTAGAACATACACAGCTTTGATAAAATGACAGGTAAATGCATGTGACAATCTTCCTCAAAGGGAGGTCAAATCTTTTTTCCTGAACAAGAGGCCTTCAAATAATAGGCAGAAAGTGCAGCCTTAAATATTTCAGGCAATGCCTGTAACCTTCACAGAGACTTTTATTCCAGCTGTGTTCACATTTATTATAATGACTCTGGAGAACAGCACTGACTCATTTTAGATGATGACTCCATAACTATTCATTTATACTTAATGAGTTTATTCCACCAGGTATTTGATGAACTCTAAACAAATAGTGTCATTGAATCACACATGTCAATAAATTTGAGTACTAAACTGATTCCACCTAGCAAAGGTAAAGATAAACTAGGAGGAAAGAGAGCTGTGTCTAATTAATGAAAATGCCCTTTGTATTTTGTAATGGTTAAAACATTAACTTGGAAATGACTTTCCCTGCAATAATTTACAGACAAGCACTCTTTAATGGGAAAACAATTCAAATTTATGTGCAATTGAACTACAATTATTTGATTAACTTTATTAAATTCTTGTTGATTCTACAGTCTGGATGAAGTGTATCATTTTTTATAAGTTTCACATGTTGCAGTTTTAGTTTTTAAACCTTGAGTTTCCATTGATCCTGAAGATGTCCGTAGGAGCCTGCTTTTGTGCCCAGTGGACAGAACTGCAATGGCTGAGATTCATCATTCGTCTCTTTCCATATTAATAATCTTATTTTCATATTTGAGAAGCACTTGAATAAATTTAGTAGCAGAATTCACACAATTCTTTGCTGCTTTGTGTGTAATTGGAACTCTGAGAAACACTTGACTGAAAGAAATTTTTTTCAAATTAATGAAATCCATATCTGTATGCTTAGGTTTAACTAGGTAGTACTGTCAAATATTGGCTGCTGAATTTTCATGTGGCATAAAAGGCTGCATCAATAAAAAAGAGGGGGAAAGAGAGGAGAAATCCCAAATCAATAACCTGAACTTGCACATTAAGAAACTAGAAAAAGAGGGCAAATTAAACCTGAAGCCAGCAGGAGAAAAGAAATAAAATAGGTAAGAGGAAAAAAAAATAAAAATAAAAACAGAAATATAGAGAAACAAATAAAACCAAAAATGTGGTTCTTTGAAAAAAAAAATAAAATTTATTAACTTCTACCTAGAAAAAGAAAAAGAGAATACATAAATTAGCAGTATCAAGAATTAAAGAAAATACTCTTTACAAATACTACAATACAAAAAGACAATCAGAGAATATTGTGGATAACTCTATGTCAATAAGTTAAACAACTTAGATAAAATGGATGAACCCCTTGAAAGAAATGAACACTCAAAACTCATACAGAGCCCTGGCCTGCATGGCTCAGTTGGTTGGGCATCGTCCCACAGAGCGGAAGTTTGCCTATTCCATTCCTAGTCAGCGCACAGGCCTGGGTTGCGAGTCGCTCCCCTGGTTGGGGTGCATGTAAGAGGCAACCCATCAATGTTTCTTTCTCACATCAATGTTTCTCTCCTTCTTTTTCTCTCTTCCTTCCCCTCTCTCTAAAAAAAAAATAGATAAATAAATAAAATCTTGGGGAAATAAAACCCTCACTTAAGAAGAAATAGGTCACCTGAATAGTCCTGAATCTATTAAAGCAATTCACTTTGCAGTTAGAAGCCTTCCAACAACAATGGAAAACCTCCACACCTAGATGATTTTACTAGAAAGTTTTATTGAACAATTAGAGAAGAATTAATATAAATTTTACATAACCTTTCCCAGAAAATGCAAGAGAAGGGAAAACTACCCAACTAATCTTGTGAGGCCAGCATTACCTTGAAAACAAAAGCACTGTAAAAATACTACCAATCGATATTCCTCCTGAAAATGGGCCAATGTCTTTAATAAAATGTTATCAACATTTTATCAACCAATATGTAAAAAGCATAATGCATTACAACAGAGTGTGGTTTATGCTAGAAACACAAGCCTGGTTCAACATTCAAAAATCAATGTAATTTGGGATATTAACAGTTGAAAGAAGATAAGCCACATGACCATCTAAATATATGCAATAAAAACATGTGACAAAAATTCAAAACTCACTTCTAGAGAAAGAAAAAATACTCTCAGCAAACTCTGAATAATAGGAAGCTTCCTTGTCCTGATAAAGACAGTGTCTGTGTAAATCGAACTCTAACGTTGCATGTCCTGGTGAAACCCTGAACGCTTGTCCTCAGAGTGGGGCCAGGTGAGGAGGCCCACCCCTGCCGCCTCTACTCCACACCATGTTGGAAGTGCTAGCTAGTACGATAAGGCAACAGAAAATTACAAAGAATCTACGAAAAGTCTCCTAGAATCTAAGGCTGCAGGATACATGGTCAATACTTCAAACATCGATGATACTTCTCTTTACTAGTATATAGTATGAACAATCAAAAATCAAAACACACTCCTTAAACGCTAATTAATCCATCACTATGAGTAGAACCACCCTGTTTTCAGTCCTTGATTATCTCCCTATATGACATCTTTTTCTGATATTCTCCATTATCACCTTCCCACTTCCAATTAATTACCAATTTGCCGGTTTTTCCTATGTAATATCTTTCACATTTACCATCTCTTTCTTGTTTCTTTTGTCACCATGTTTCCCCATTTCACCAGTCACTATATCCTGCTAGCTACTTTGCTCGTCTAAAGCAAGCCCTTTGTCCTTTTGTAATGTTGCCTTTAAATATTGTCTTCTCCCTGATCAGAAATCTTCAGTAGTTCACCATTTTCTATCATATCTGTTCCCAATACCTCAAAATTTTTTACTATCCTACATACCCCTCTGTACCTTTATGCCTTAAAAATCACTTTTCACTCCAAATTCACACTAATCAAAATAGTACCTATCATTTATTTTTATTATATTCTAGGCACTATACTAAATTATCTCTTATTATTTCTATTTAATCCTGACCAATCCTATGATGTAATGTGTCCCCACTTAACAAATAACAAAAAAAAAAATGAGGTCCAGAGGAGTAATTAAGTTTCCTAAGATCAGACATCAAGTAAATGGCTAAAATGGAATTCAAACCCAGTCTCTCTGACTCCAGGTCCTATACTCATAATGTCTAAATTCTTTATAGTCCTTCAAATTTTACTGTATTTGCTCTTCTACTATGTGTCTTTTCAAATCCTTTCTTCTCCTTAAAGATTCCCTTCTTCCCAGCTGATCCTTGCCAAATTCTTCCAAAAGAGTTCCTGACTATCCCACACCATCATTTAATTGCCCTCGAGAGATGTTTTAAATATATACTTCCTTGCCATAAATCATACATTGTTTCATAATTACTCTCCCAGATATTTCACTGGTGTATGTTGTATTTTCTCCCACCCCACAATCTCAGTCATTCATTCACAGGAGAAAGTAATACAGATTTAATGAGCATCCATTATGTGCCTAGCAATGAGCAGGGTAGTTCACTGCTTCAAGAAGCTCGCAGCAAATGGAATTATGTCTTTTACCTTTTATTCCCCTTCCTCCCGTCGCCCCCAAGAACCTATTATGCTTTCAAGATAAAGGAGTGAATGCACTTGGTCACAAATACACAACATCGGAGAGCCAGAAAGGGCTGTCAGAGCCCTGGGAAATTTTATGTTGAAAAACTGCTAATGATGCCATCAGGCCCAGTGTCCTTCAGAGGAGAAAATGAGCTTTTGAGGCAAACATGTAGAAGCTGCGAGCCGTTTGTAATCAGAAAGTGAAGTACGCAACAAGGGAAGCTTGCCAAGCTCAAGGACTCAGTGGCTTTAATGAAGGGAAGGTATTACCAGTGGAAATCAAACTTGCCTACCAGCTGGATTATCTCATCTTCACAATGAGCTTTGCTGGCTGATAACCACAGGATCCTGAGAAATTAAGCAGACCCACAAATTACCTGCATAACATTCTGGCTAGATGTTAGAAAGTTGAATTAATTGCCTGAAAATAAATAAATGGGGTAGGGCCAAGAATTGCCTCATTAGTATTCAGCAACACTGCTGCCTAAGGAAGGAAAGGAGAGAAGGCGAAACAAAGGGAAGTAGGGAGGGGGGAGAACTGGGAAGAATAATGAGGGAAATCGTTATTTTACAAGTGCATTATGGGCACCCTTTTTTTTTTCAGATTAGTTACAGAATTTCCTAATCTAGTTTAGTTCACAACACCTAGTTAGACTCCACCCACGCTTTGAGAGGGCGCAGACACTCTGAAAGCCCAACAATTAACACATGTACAAAATACAAATCGATGAAGCACATGGACACTTTCCCGTTATTTCCCAAATGACAGTTGGCAGCATTCAGGTGTTTTCTTTGGCAAGAAAGAGGAAAATGGAGAAACCAGCGCCCGCCAGGTGTACCACTCAAACATTTTTATCAGCAGCTTGGTTCCAGCAGACACTACAGCTAAAGCCGCCGGAATTCTCCAGGTGTGATTACGCTTTCTCTTGTAACATGTTTAATTTCTTTGATTGATAATTCTGTTTGGTTTTAAAAACCCCACTGCAAAGCCATATCTTGTGATAACTCAATGTGCACCGCAAGTTCTTCCAAAACCTGCTGTTAGTGCATCTTTAGGGGGCGCTGTTCCCGGGCAGCCTGTTGGGAAAAAAGCCATCAGGCAAAGTTCTTGAAGGGGAGGTTGAGGACACCTTAATGGCCAGACGCTGAGACTGGTAAGTAGCTCCTCCCCTAAAAGAGTCAGCTCACCATAACTTAACAACTATTTCTTCCTGAAAAACCTGTGGAAACTTCCTTTGATCTTTGCATTACAATCACTTGCTGAAGTCCGTTTTGTTTTTTCAGAATCACTGACATCCTTTCAACTTTTCAAAGCCCTTCTGCACTGATTTTTTCTAAACCTTTCAGATGTACCCTGAAGCCTAGAGGTAAAAACCCCGACAATTCCGCTTCATTCATTTGTGGGCGGCTTTCCTTTGCTGTCAGGAGCGGTATCTCTTTTTATGATGTGCGTGCTTTCAGTAACTTCTAGCTGAAATGCTTTTCTTCATTCTGAGTGCTGAGAATACGCCTGTCCAGGAGACTTAGACATGCATTTCTCTTTGCATTTCAAGGAAGACTTCATCTAATTATCCTCCCTGCAGCTCTTAGACCATAAATCACCTGAAGATTATGTAAAAATAAATTTCTCATTATTTGTATGTTCCCTCTAAGTACCTTTGTCTTTCAAACATCAAATTGCCTCTTATTCTGCTCACACTTTTGTTCTACACTCCCAAGATACAGCTATATGCTAGCGGTCAACTTAAAAAACAAAATTCTCTCTCATCTATGGTTTATCTTGGGTGAGGATGTCTGCTTTACTGTCTTTATACCCAGGAACATAAAAGTGAATGTCTCTTTTTATCATGTATAGCAAAAATATTTTTAACCTCACTTCAAAAACAAAGGTGGTTTTGAAGTGAGAAATCAATCATTGCCAAGGATAAACTAAGACTCTGTATTGGGCACTGGCCTGTACGCTCTGAGATACGTAATTACAAAAAAAGAACTAGAAATTCAACTTGTGTTATGGATGTTTCCTTCTTTTGCTTATTTCAAAGAAGTTGGACCCAAATGGTTATGCCCATAATTCATAAGTTGCTACATATTTTTTCAAGTAACAATATTTTCTGACTCTTAAAAATTCCTATGGACAGAAAAGGAGCCACATGCTAAACCTGACAAGCTCAGGGGAGGCCTGCGTGGTGGCCTTACACATGCAGAGACCATCCTGAAGTAACCACACAGGATGGTCTGAAATTAACACTTCCTAACTAAAAGTGGCAAGTATTCATGTGCTAGGCCAGTATCTCCCTTGGCAAAAGCCAGTCTTTACCTTAAGTGAGGCTGTCTATTGTCTTTTTGCATCTCCAATAACATACTGTTGGGAATGTCAGGGATCCCCTTTTTCCCAGAACCCCCCGAGCACAGTCTCCCACCAGAGCAGAGAGCACAGAACCCCTCGTGTTATTTTGCCCCCACGTACCATCTCTGTGTGCTGTAAATGTTCACTGTTAACTGTGCCCTCCAAAGGAAAAAAGGATGTGTCTGTTTTACTCTTTATCCAATCTCAGAGGCTTCCTCCTTCGCTTTCTCCCACCTCTCTAATCTAACACCATGGATTTCATGTAACTCCCCCTTACGTCTTTTCCTTTGATTGTAATGTATAAAATAAACTGCAAAACTGCCATTCTCCAGAGCATTTTCTCAGTCCATGGAGATTTTGCTTCCTGGCAATTGTCATCAGTTTGGCTCAAATAAACTCATAAAAATTCTCTACAGGTTTGGATGTTTCTTACATTGACATTCTCATTTTTATGGAGAGTCTCTCGGCCCCAGGAGATGACTTAAGTTTTCATGTTAACCCTTGCTTTTCATATTACTTTGGGCTTGCTGAATTCATTTATCAGTTAGAATGCTTTGGGGTGTAAATATAAGAAAAGCCATCCTAAACCAACTTAAACTTGAAGAGCATTTATTAACTAAAGAAACTGCAAAAGTCCAGAGTCAGAGTTATAGTTGGGCTTGTTTTGAGCAGAACTGCAGACTACTTGCTCTGATTTTTCCCCACCTCTGTTTTCCGTGTGGGCTTCAGCCTCAGAATGGAAGAGAGCATCTTCTCCCACCTGATGGCAGGGGTTGGCCAACTATGGCCCTCGGACCAAGTCCAGCCTGCCAATGGTTTTTATTAAGAAAGTTCTATTGGAACATAGTCATTCTCGTCCATTTATAACTGCTTTGACCTATGACAGCAATATCAAATACTTGTAACAGAGACCACATGGTTCACAAAGCCTAAAACATTTACCATCTGCCCCTTTACAAAAAAAAATTGCCTTTCTACTCTCTTTGTGGCTCTTTCTTGAGAGCTAAGAAACTTCTTTCTCATAACTGTTGGTAGACTTTGTCATTTGATTAGGTCACATGGTCACCACTAAACCAATTCTGTAGCCAAAATAATGCCAAACTCTGGTTGAGTTAAACCCACCATGGCCAGAGCATGGGATTGCTTAGGGATTAATCACATCAGTAGCACATTAATGGTCTGCATGGGAGAGGTCTGTAGTAGTAGGTATGATTGCTATATCATCAGGACACAGTAAGGAGAAAATTCACGTGGTACTTTGAGTTGAATGGTGTCCCCCCCCAAATTTGGATGGTGACATTCTAACCCTAGAATGATTGTATTTGGAGATACGGTCCTCACAGAGGTAATCAAGTTAAAATGAGGTCATTAAGGTGAACCCTAATCCACTGCCACTGATGTTCTCATTAAACAGAAGAAGCTGGAGATGGACTCACAGACAGACAAAAGGAGAATGCTATGTGAAGATGAAGACAAGGATTGAGGTGATGCTTCTAGAAGCTAAGAATGACAAAGATTGACAACAAACCACCAGAAGCCTGGTGAGAAGCATGGAGCACATGGAGCAGACTTGCTCTCATGGCCCCCAGAAGGAACTAACCCTGCTGACACTTTGAGCTTGTACCTCTAGCCTATGAGGCCATAAATTACTGTTATTTCCACCACTCAGTTCATGGTACTTTGCTACAGCAGCTCCAGTCCATGAATACTCACAGGAAAACAGTAATGACCACTACCACGTCATAAATTTCCCTCTCTGGAAAGCGATCTGAAACACAAACAAGAAAAACCTATCTCTTGAACCTATATGTAAATGACTTTCATGGTTACCACAGCCTAATAATACCATCAAAGCAAAGAGAACTTTCAGGAGGAAAAGAATTCAGCTTGGGACAGACTAATACACAGATAGACAAAGGAAGAGCATACCTTTGGCATAAAACTAAGTGGCCCACCCTGGCTGGTGTAGGTCAGTGGATTGAGTGCAGGCTGTGAATCAGTGTCGTAGGTTCAATTCCCAGTCAGGGCACATGCCTGGGTTGCAGGCCACGGTCCCCAGCAACTGCACATTGATGTTTCTCTCTCTCTTTCTCTCTCCCTTCCCTCTCTAAAAATAAATAAATAGAATCTTTAAAAAAAAAAAAAAAAACTAAGTGGCCCAGAAATGCTCCCTGCACAGTGGATCTCTCCAGTTGCCTTCTCCTTAACCCTTGGGCATGATCTATTTTTTTTTAACTATCATTTATTACACTGTCAAAATCCACCAGAGATTTGTGTGAGTATAAAGCTCTATTTTTTAAAAAATAAATATCCTAAAGGTTTTCTATCCATTACTGCAGACACTGTTGACATTGAAAAAGAGGATTTGAGGTTTGGGAATGAGAAGGAGCTGAAGCCAGTAAGAAAGCCAAATGCTCCTTCTGTATTGCAGACTCGAGTAAGAGGAGTGGAAAGCACCAAGCCATTGATTCTGTAACCCTGAAATTTACTCATTTGACTGCTCATTCAATAATTACTTATGGCACTTGTATAGCCATATTAAATGCAAAGGATACAAGAATAAACAAAACAGGCATGATGTTTGTGCTCACAGAGCTTAGAGTTTAATGAGGGAGAAAGGTACAGAAAATTATAGTGTGACAAGTGCTAATATAGAGGGCATTTAGGATTTTATGGGTACACATAAGAGGCACATAATCTGATTTAGAATGAGTCAGGGGCAGCTTTCCTAGAATAAGCATTGGCTAGGCTGAGACTTGACAAATAATTAGGAAATAGTCAAAAGCCAAAAGAACAGTATGGGGAAGGACATGGGAGGTCATAGATAGTGGTAAAGGCCATCTTAGAAATTATAGGTTTTATCTGGAAGAAAATGGGGAGCCACAAGAAGGAATATAATCAGATATGCAATTTAGAAAGATGATCAGCTACTCAGAGAGGTAAGGACATCCCACTAGGGTTGGCTTCACTTTAACCGGGACTTATTTCTGGGTCAAGGAAAGGAGGTATGCCTGCCTGCATGGAGCTTTATTCCTTAGTTAAATCAGGTTAAAATTGTCCACTGAAAATTATTCAAAACTTCACTCACCTAAAATAGTCAAGTAAGCAGTCATTTTAAGCAATAAAGTAACCATAGTAATGCGGGAAAGTGTTAAAAAGGAGTTTTCTTCAGGAATGAGAATACCATGATACAACCCCTAGGCAAAATAATTTAACCTTGTAAGTGATGATCATTTTTTTAAAATACAGCTATTTAAAACATGATTTTAGAAATAACACTACACATAGAAGGTGTAGGTACTAAATTGGCATGATGTGGTCTAAATTCACTGAGGTAATTAGTTACATTAGTATCCCCTAGCGAATCTCACCCCCCACGAGTTTCCTCCCCTTGAATTTGAGAGAATGTGGCAGATATGCTGTTTCCCCAGTTCTGGGTCTGACAGCCTCGGTGCCTGCAATCGTGGAAACCTTGAGCTACCTCATGAAGATGTCCAGTGCTCTGCTTAAGAAACCCTGGTGGGTAGGCCATGTGGAGAGACCGCCTGGAGAGGAAGTCCCGTGATTACAGGAAGCCAGAGCTCCTACTGTTCCAGCATCCTAGCTAAGTCTAACTCCAAATGGTCCACACCTGAACGCAGTCAGCCACAGGAATGACCGCTGGAAGAGCCACCCACTGAGCCCAGTATAGAGTTCAGAATAGTCACAAATAAAATGGTTGTTGTTTAAAGCCACAGCGTTTTGTTATGCATTACTATATAACAGAAGCACTTATCTTCATCCTTTTAGAGAATGATTAATACTATTACTTAGTCCAATTTTTGTGTCAGAGGAGAAATCTGAGAAACAGAGAGATTTAGTGACTTGTTCTGAGTTTCACAGCATCGTCCTCTGTAACACGTAGCTTCTAACAAAACGTTAATCTCAATGTTCTAGTGTAAAAGGTGATGAGAGGAAAAGAAGGGGATAGGAAAATGGAAAAGGTCTAGAATGAGAGGAACAATCCTAAATCCTAACAAGCCAAGGATGAGGGACACAAAGTCTAGCATCTGGCCTTGGGAGTAATGGAGTACTCTTTTAGAGTATTCCAGTGTATAGTGTATGTGTGTGTGTGTGTGTGTGTGTGTGTACACATAGAACCAAGGAACCTGGGAAATCTTTAGTGTAACACATGACTGTTAAGGACTGGAAGTCATTTCACCTAACTGCATGTCGCTCTCATCTCATTTCACACTGTGTGTTTCTGAGAAAATATTTCTCAAGTCTTACAGACTCGAGCTGATCAGAATCTATAGACATTGACAGGTACCCAGGTGACTTCCAACCAGGGTGCACACACACACACACACAAATTCGTCATGATTCTTCAGTGGGTTAGTTCTCCCAGGTGAGGCTTTACTCGAGATGCTTAACAGGAAGGTCTCTTGGGTTCTTTCACACTGGCCCACATCTCGAGCCTTCTGAGGCATTTTATAAATGTTACCCTATTCTCAAAAGACTCCAGATGGAAACACTCTAATAAAGCAGACCTAATTTTTCAATCTCACCTTTGTAACTGGGTATGAATGAGCTATTCTTCATCTTCCTGTAGCCTGACAGGAACAAGAAAGTGTACCAAATCATTAATTCTCTAATTTGCCCACATAACATAAAACCAGCTGGCTTTTAATATTTAATTAAATTAGTGTGCTCCCCGACTGAGTTCTAATATTCCAATTTCAATTTTCAGCACAAAGCTAATATGAAACCAAAGAAGCACTGAGTGATGTGGAAAGAAAGGGAAAAATGTGCCCTCAGTAGGACAGTGTGAAGGCGTCTACAGATGAAAAGAATCCCACTTCATTTTCTTTTCCTTGAAGAATATAAGATGTCCAAAGTCAACATCCTGACTAAAAAATACTGCCTTCTCTTTTAAGAAATTTCATCATGTGGTAAAAAAAAAAAATATATGTGCTGGTTTGGGGACAGTTTCCTTTTTTACTAATTAATTTCTTCACCCACTCTTTCATTTCTCATGCCTGTTGCATGCTAAGTATTGTGCTGGGAGTTCAAGTGCAAAGATAAAACACATGCTCCCTACCCCTAGAGGAGCTCATTTCTATTTCTCACTGGGGACCTCGCAGCCAAGTGTGTGTGTGAGATCTTGAACAAACTTAACCTTCGAGCTTCAGGCCACTGTCCATAAAATGACTACATTAACAACACGGCTCGAGTGATTCCTGTGAGGATCAAATGAGATCCCATCTCGTGAAAGCTCTTTGTACATGGTAGAGCAGCTGTCGCGTGATGAGTCCATACCATGAGGCATTTTGTGTAGGTTTTTTGTTGCTGTTTGTGTGTAGTCGTATTTATGAAAGTCAGTAGGGAAAGGATTCTTCTGTGACTATTTTCTAACAGGTCAGTTCTCAGTCACACACAGTGAAACGTGCTGAAGTCTGGCCTGCAGAAATTCAGCCGTGGACCCTTATCTGCAGTTCTCCTTCTGAAGTATTTCCTGCCTTGAAGAGTGGATTTAACATGCAGGCCCAGGCCTTTTTTCTTTCTTTTTTTTTTTTAATTAGATTGGATTATGCAAAATTTAGGCTAAAGGTTTTCCTTAGCTTTTTGTGATTTTATCCCTGTATGTTTTATCATAGCCGCTGATTCTTTTGTTCCTCTTTTGTTGTTGTTGTTTCTATTATACTAAATTGGGCTGCTTTTCTTGCTTGTTAGGACTGTTATGAGGCTGGCTTGGCTGTGCAAGTGGTCAAGGAAGATGCCTGAAAACTATTCATTGAGGGAGGGGAAAGGCAGCTGGAAGATTTTGAGCACCAGTGTGTCTGTTTCCAGCCCCATGGGACTGTTGAGGAGCAGGCCAGTACCAGCATTCAGAGTCAAGGCCAATACATACAGTATACTGAAGGTGCACTGTGAGTCACAACTTGTACTTTTAGAGCTTTAAGCACATTATTTCACAAGGCACCCAAAAAGATGCCTTTTAAACAAAGGCATCTTTGTTTAAAAAAAAAAATTAAAAAACAAAAGCCCCACAACCTACAGGTCATTCCTTACTCAGTCAGTGATCAAACTGCCCAAAAGAAAAACAGGAGCAGAAGCAGGCCAGCGGGCACTGGCCCTTTCTTCCAGGGTGGGGTTTCTACTTTTTCCTGTCTTTTTTGTTTGGCTGATGATAGGCATCCTTGATTCCTTCCACGCTAGGAACCAATGAATTCCTCTACCCCTCTTACCTCCCGGGTAAACTTCCAATTTTACCTCAAAAAGCACTTGGCTTCTGTTCCTTCTTTTTCATTCTATCAGTACCTCAGGCTTGACCTTCATACATCACAACTGCACTATTTCAACAACCTACAGACCTGCCTACCTACAGTGTAATGCCTGTAGGATAATGTACAACTCCTTAGAATGAAATCTTGCCCTTATTAAAGCCCCAACCTGTCTTTCTCACTTATTTTCTACCAAGTACAATGCCTCACTCCAGGTACTAATTGTGAGGCTGCTTCAGGAGCCTCTGCTCAGGGGGTGCCAATTGCCTGGAATGTCGATTTCATTCCATTCACTGGAATTTCACTCATTGCTTCTAGCAACTCCCACTTATTCCTCAAGGATAAGTTTAAATGCTACTTCTCTATAGCCTTCCAGGACCCTTCGAGGCAAAGCCAATTGTTCCTGGCTCTGCTCCTGCATCCACACACAATCTTTAAAAAATATATGTACCAGTCATTTCAATTAAATGGTGAAGTGTGGGGGAATAAGAATATTCTTTTGAAAATCTATCCCCAATTTCCAGAAAAGGGGCCTGTAGCCTAGCTCAGGTGGATGTTTGGCAAGTACTTAAATTGAATTGCTAAATTGCTTCTCTTTTTTAACATCAGCAGATAGCCACAGTCATGACCTGAATCCACTATTTCTGAACCATGTAGTATTATGATTCATTGTTTAAGAGGAAATCATTAGTTATTTTTTTCTGATTATAAACATAGTAGTAACTCACTGTAAAGATTTGGAAAATACAGACAAATGCAAAGCAGAGTATTAAAATCACATGATGAATCTGCCATCAGATAGTTAACATTACTAAGTTGATGAATTCCCTTTCAATATACTTATGATTATATGCTAATTGTATGCTAATTTTGTAATACCACCTTTACCATGATTTAAGATATCAAATTTTCTCTCCTTGAAATGACAATGCATGTGCCATTGAGGGCATCAGCCCTCAACTTATTTCAGCTCCACAGGTCTTGAAATCAGTGCAAATCCTCAGCTTCTACATATTAAGAGAGACTGGATCACAGATGCCACCCTGAAGGGAAGCTGGTTTCTATATACATTATTTTATATAAATTTGAAATTGTATTACATAAATAATTTTTAACTTGTTTTTTTCCCACTTCATATTATACCATTAACCTTTCCCCATGCTTCCAAGTATTCTTCCCAACATGACTTTTAATATTGCATGTGAGGGGTGGAGTTGTACCCCCCATGCCATCAAATTGTATAGTCAAGTCCTAGTGCCCAGTGCCTCAGAATGTGACTGTATTTGGAGGCAGGGCCTTTAAAGGGGCAATTAAGTTAAAATGAGGCCAACAGAGTTAGCTCTGATCCAATGTGATTGGTGCCTTTAGAAGAAGAGGGAATTTGAGCACACAAAAGGACATCAGGGGTGCACATGCACAAAGGGCTGACCATGTGATGAGCCATCAGAAGGGGAGCCATCTGCAACCCAAGGAGAGAAGCTCCAGAAGAAACCAAACCTGCCAACCCCTTGACCTTGGACTTCTACCCTTCAAAACCATGAGAAATAAATTTCTGTTGTTTAAGTCACCCAGTCTGTGATGTTATTTATGGCAGCCCTAACAAACAGATATACTGTATAATATTTAATTATATTGCTTCATATAATTTATTTAACTACTCTCCTATGGTAGGATGTCAATTTATCTTTAATAAAAGCTGTTGTTGTGATGGACATCTTTGTAAAGAAATCCTTACCAGATTAACTGACTATTTCCTTAGAAAAGCTCTAAAATATTTTGCAATACAAAAATAACATGAATTTATTTAGAAAATTTCAGAAAATAAAGCCAAAATATAAAAAGTAGCATGATGCTATTATTCAAATACAAACATGGTTAGTTACTGTATTGTCTTCCAGTTCTTTTTCTCTCCCTCACTTGGGTGCTTTAAAATATGGTTGCATTTTTGCCCTGGCTGGGTAGCTCAGCTGGTTAGAGCATCAGCCTGATATGCCAAGGTTGCAGGTTTGATCCCCAATCAAGATACATACAAGAACCAACCAATGAATGCTAAAATAAGTGGAACAACAAATTGATCTCTCTGTCTCTCTCTCTCTCTCTCCTTCCCTCCTCTATCTAAAAATCAGTTAAAAAACTATGGCTGTAGTAATATTTATAATTTTTAGCTTTGTTTTTTAAATTTAACATTAGCATTATTTCATAGTTTCATACTTTTAATAAGTATTTTAATGGCTCCATAATAGCTGGGTTCATTAAGAAAAGAAATTGTGACATTTCCCTGACTACTTTTTTCCTTTTATCTGGTATTTCGACTTTACAATAGAGTGCAGCATAAGCTGCCAGGAAGGGAGGAAGGAAAGGAAGAGTAAAAAAAGAAAGACAAGGCAATACAGTGGCTTAACCAAGATGGAAGTTTACTTCTCTATAACAGTACAGTCTATAGGCGTACAGAAATGCAAGATTGGTACTACGGCTGGGTCGTCCTCAACATGGCTTCTACTTGTGTGGCTAGGTTGTTACTCTAGCTCATGTGACCTCGCAGACAGCAAAAATGTGGGGGGGGGGGGGGGGGGAAACAGGAACCTGTCCTCCCAATCCATTTAATGGAAAAACCCAGGTGTGGTATGTATCACTTCTACCATGTACTATTGGCATTAACCTAGCCTTATGGCCACATCAGCAACAATGGAGGCTGGACACTACACTTCCTGACAAATAAAAAATATGTTGAAACAAATGGTGCTTATTAAATGCTCATGTTGTGTTCAGGACTTTCAGCATTTACTTTATTTAATATTATTTTACTAGGTATTATCATCAGCCTAGTGCTGGGGGTCACTGAGGCTGCAGATAGATTAAATAACCTGCCCAAGGTCACAGCCCCTCTGTCATCCTGACAGAACCTAAATCCATGCCTGTATGACTCCAAAACTGCTACTCTTCTTGCTACCTTATTATTGTACTTGTTACTGGTGTTGGGGTTCTTGGGATCCCCAAGACAGAAATTTAGGGGACACCCCAGAAAAACTTCCAGTTAGATTTTATTAAGCTTATACTCGAATACAAGGGAGGCAGCACAGAGGAAAGGAAGGTCCTCTGAACTTCATTCAGGGGCTGGTTGATTTTATAAGCTGGGAATGAAGTGGGCTTGTGTGAAAGAACAAGCTTTCAGAAAAAGGCAGGCTTGCCGAATTGTCCACTTTTGGTCAGGTGACTTCCTTTTCCAGCTGTGTTGCCTGGTAACTGTGTTTGGGGCTGCATCTTGGGGCAAGATGCCAGGCTGCTTATGAGCACCACCCTTGGAAGATGGACTAACAGTCAGCCCTTCGTCAAGTGCGCATGCAGAGTTTCAACATCTGCAAGGAAGCGGGCTATCAGAAAGGAGATCAAATCAACTGCTTCTGTGTTTGTGAGTAGGGAGTGGAGGGGTGGTGAAATTTTTTCATTCCTTCTGGCCACCTGGTCTTCAACTTGGCTTCCTGGCCATCCGGTATTTTCCCTTCCTAGGTCTAAGTCCCTATGTTGTCTCATTTCCTTATTAAACTAAACATTAAAATTTAAAAACATATACAGGGTTTCCTTCTAAGACTTATTTTTAAAAATAATTCTTATTGAAATTAATAGTCTCTGCTATGCCTCAAAATATGGGTTTAGTAGAAAATATTGTTAGGTGGTTTTAGAATAAGTTCAGTCTGTAGATTTCCAGGTCTACCTAAAGTAAATTACCAGTATTTGAAATTCTTCAATTTTTTCCCATATAAATCATGATCATGACAGTTACTGTTTTTCAAATGTTTCTAGATCTTAGAGAATAGACCTTTCTGGGACAAAATGAACTGGAAAAACACACTCCCCTATACTATTAGCACAACAATGATGATCTTGGTAGGGGCAAGGTCAAAGTCATAATTAAAGGAATTCTACCCTTTCTTCATATCATGAGAAAATAAATAGAAACATGGCAAAATGTACTTGCTTTTTAGGAAGACTAGGGAGGCAGTGGGCTGCACTGCTTTCTGATGGGCAGGTGGAATGGGAATAGGAGCACCCAGTTTCTCCTGCACATACGGAAGTGATGCCTTCACTTCTGACACTCAACTTTGAAAGACACAATATTCGGTCCAAAGGGAGGAACATCTTCATGCCACAGTGGAGTTTCCCAAACAGTCACAGGGTTTCCCAACTAGAAGATATGAAAGAGACCAGAGAAGGAAGCATAAGGATTATTCTCCTTTTGGAAGGCATAAGCCATAAACAAACCCTTCCCTTATATAGTTCAAGAGTATGATGAAATTGGTTTAGGTTGCAACCTCTTCCTCCCACACAATGTGCTGCTTTCTTTGAGAGCTGCCATAGATTTAAAAAATAACTTCATGCACTTCCTATATGGATGGTTTAATCTGGGGAAAAAGTGTTAGAAGAACAGTACCCTTAAAGAAAGAATGGTAGCTGTTCTCCAATCACCTCTCCAGGACTACAGTAGGAGGACAAGGCTGGAGATCAAGTCTCTGGGTACAACCCCTCAAGACTCACCTTCCTCCTCCCACCCCACCACTCATGGTAAGCAGGGAACTTCCTTCACATTAGAAAAAGGGAAGAAACATTCATCCAGACTGGTAGCGGGGATGGAGATGGACAGCCAGAGTGGATAGGACTCATGGCAAGGCGGTGGCTGGTGGAGCAGGCAGTCGCACATTTATGTGCAGATAAACCAGGAGGAACAACTGGAGAATAAGACAGACCACGCAACTCAGGGCCCCAGCATAGGAAAATAAAGCCTTAAAACCTCTGACTAAAAAAACCTGTGAGGGTTTAGACAGCACGAGAAACTCCTAGCCTCACAGGAGAGTCCATTGGAGAGACCCACAGGGTTCTAGAACATACACAAACCCACCCCACCAGGAATAAGCACCAGAAGGGCCCAATTTGCTTGTGGGTAGTGGAGGAAGTGACTGAAAGCCAGCCAAGAGCTGATCAAGTTGCATTGTTCCCTCTCGGACCCCTCTCTCACATACAGCATCACAACACAGCGATGAGGGTTGCCCCACCCTGGTGAATACCTAAGGCTTTGCCCCTTACTATATAACAGGCACACCGAGGCCAAAAAAAAAAAAAAAGGCCCAAATTAAAGAACAGATCAAAGCTCCAGAAAAAAATGCAACTAAGGAAATGAAGAGATAGCCAACCTATCAGAGGCACAGTTCAAAATACTGGTAATCAGAAAGCTCACAGAATTGGTTGAGTATGGTCGCAAAACAGAGGAAAAAATGAAGGCTATGCAAAGTGAAATAAACAAAAATGTACAGGGAACCAATAGTAATAGGAAGGAAATGGGACTCAAATCAGTAGTCTGGAGGAAGAAATAAACATTCAACCACAACATAAGGAAGGAACAAGGAATCAAAAAAATGAGGAGAGGCTGAGGAACCTCCAGGACAACTTTAAACATTCCAACATCTGAATCATAGGAGTACCAGAAGGAGAAGAGGAAGAACAAGAAAGTGAAAACTTATTTGAACAAATAATAAAGGAGAACTTCCCCAATCTGGCAAAGGAAATAGATTTCCAGGAAGTCCAGGAAGCTCAAAGAGTCCCAAAGAATTTGGATCCAAGGAAGCATACACCAAGGCACATCATAATTACATTGCCCAAGATTAAAGATAAAGAGAGAATCTTAAAAGCAGCAGGAGGAAAGGAGACAGTTACTGACAAAGGAGTCCCCATAAGCCTATCAGCTGATTTCTCTAAAGAAACCTCATAGGCAAGAAGGGGCTGGAAAGAAGTATTCCAAGTCATGGAAGGCAAGGACCTCCACCCAAGATGACTCTATCCAGCAAATCTATCATTTAGAATGGAAGGGCAGATAAAGTGCTTCCCAGATAAAGTCAAGTTAAAGGAGTTCATCATCACTAAGCCATTATTATATGAAATGTTAAAGGGACTTATCTAAGAGAAAGAAGATCGAAAATATGAACAGTAAAATGACAACAAACTCACAAATATTAACAACTGAACCTAAAAACAAAAACAAACTAAGCAAACAACTAAAACAGGAACAGAGTCACAGAAATGGAGATCACATGGAGGGATAGCAACAGGGGAGTTGTCAGGAGAGAGAAGGGGAAAAGGTACAGGAATAAGTAGCATAAATGGTAGGTAGAAAATAGACAGGGGGAGGTTAAGAATCGTATAGGAAATATAGAAGCCAAGGAACCATATGTACCACCCATGGACATGAACTAAGGGGCGGTGGGGAATGCGAGTGGGAGAGGGTGTGCAGAGCAGAAGAGAATAAAGGGGGAAAAATGGGACAACTGTAATAGCATAATCAATAAAATATTATTTAAAAAAAAAAGAAAAGAAAAAAGGGACCTTTCCACACCAGGCTGCATATGCGTGTGGTAACCTCCGCAGAAAGTAATGGGTAGGCACACGAACAAAATGTTGAGGACTTACAATACTGGTTGCCCCTCGGGAAAAGTGGCAACACTTAATGGAATAGAATGCACAATTATTCAGTAATATAAGCTTTTTCTTGGTAATATTTAACATTAGCTTCTAAAAGGCTTCTGCTGATTATGTTTTATTACCTGGTTTGTTAAGCATCTATTATAAAGTGCTGTTAATTTACAATGAATTAGCTTTCCTTCCACAGAACTGTCACCTGAACATACTTAACTGGCTCAGCAGCACCACAAATGTGTAATTATTTGTTTTACTAAGCTGTTTTGTTGCCTTTTACATGTTACAAAGTGCTTTTTCATTAGTTTTACTTGAAAAAAAAAGTTAAATTGTTGTAAAATACAGAGTTCTTGGCTATTGTTGTTTACTCACAAAATTGCAAAGTTTTAAGTTTCTTGGCCTTCTGATACTTCTTAGAATTCTACACTTGATCTGCAAATCAAACACCTAGTGAAAATCTGATTAAAGCCATGAAATTTTTTTCCAGATAAACAAACATCCAACAGAGACCGTTACATAAAGCCTCGGGGCTTTTGTGGATCCCCAGAAAACTGTTCTGTGAGCATTCTGGTTAGGAAACTGAGCTAAAGATTTTTGAAAATTCTTGCTAAATTATGTGAAACAATGAATTTTCTGATACTCTATCTACACTTGACTTTTTCAGGTATTTATGCAGGAAAGAAGCCAAAGACAAAAGGCATAATGGCAGAGAAGACAAAGGCAATTTCATCTTTATTGGTTACAAAAATAATGTAATGCTCCATTCCCTTAATCTTCCCATATCAATCAAGGATATTTGGTCATATTTTCCCATATGAATTTTACATTAAAAAGAAAATTACTTCAGCCATTTTAACTAAAAAAACATGTCTGGTCTAAAATTATTGAGTGCTTACCTGGTCTAAAATTATTGAGGCCGGACATTGCGCCAAGTGCCTTCTATGCATTATCGCATTTAATTCTTACAACAACCATATGAGAAAGCTACTATTTTTTATCTCCACCTATAAGAAAGTTAAGAAGTATAGTAACTTGGCTGAGGTCACGATGTGGCTGGGACCCAATTTTTTATCTCATCTGGCAGCCAGGCAAGAACCGTAAGAAACAGGTGTCTGTCATCTGAAGTTCTGTGAAGGAGGAACAGTTTTGATTTCAAAGCAACAAATGACCTAAATCAGTTTGCACCTGCTCTTGATTTTGTGCAAATTTATTTATAATGAATTGTGAAAGAAGAGGAGCTAGTCCTAAATTCAGGAAAATCTAAAGTCTTAAGTCAAGCAAGTAACATGCAGTCACATTTGTCCAGGAAAAAAAAAGAAAAAGGCAACAGGCAGAGCAGTAAATCTTTTCCATAGGAAAATTATCACAAGGCTACATGGAGCCTTCCAAGCTTCACTTTCCCCTTTGAGTGGAAACTGCAAATCACTGGGTTTTCATATGGCGTAAGCAGTGAGTCCATTAATCTCTTTTGCTCTTCATTTGCCTCGGATCTGATTTGACTTTGTGATAATGCATTGCTCTGATCACCCTGTGCCCTCCTTGATATGGAGTCTCTGGAGAAAGCTACAGACAGGGAAGGAAGACTGGTGACTCCATCCTAACAGAGTCTCAGGATGAGGAATAACAATGTTTGGAAGCATCTTGAACATAATTGTGGTACCCAAGAGAACTTTCAAGATCTAAGCCAGCAATAAAATACTTGTAGAAATGAATAGTAAGGCAGAGACTGAAAATGAATTACTATAACCGCTCCAATTCAGTGCAAAGTTTTGCTCCTAAGGATATAATACTCAGATACCTGTCAAGCATATAAATATGCACTACAGTTATTAAGCAAGTTAAAATTCAAGGTTTAAGTTCCTATATGAAAGGCTAAGATCCAAAACAGTTGAATTACTTCAAGTCTCACTAAAAATTGGTATTGGTTGGACTTATTTCAATGTCTATCCTTTGTTCCATCTCTAGTCTACCCTAGATCAAAAAGTTTACAGGTCAGTAAACTTTTTCTTAAAAGGTCAGATTATAAATATTGTAAGCTTTGCAGGTGATTCTGTAGCAACTACTTGGCACTCTGGGTATAGCAAGAAAGCAGCCACAGACAACAGCAAGGGATGGGCATGTGTTCTATCTAATAAGACAAAACAGACGGCTGGCTGGATTTGGCCAGCAGATGGTAATTTACCAACCCCTGTTTACACTGCACATTCCATGTCTGCCGTTTATTAATTATAGGCTTTGATTTAGTTGTACAGTCTCTCCCAACTTCATTTTCTTCCCCTAATGAAACACACTCTTTTCCCAACAGTAGAAGCAACTTTTCTCAGATAAGTTTATGGAAAGTGGTTTTCATAGAATATAGTTTGGGGGATACCACTCATTAGGTTTATAAAAATCATATATAGGAGTGCGTGTATATGTGTATAATTTATTTAATACCTAGTATGTGTTGGGCACTATATTAAATACTTTACACACACTGTCGAGTTGCACAGCTCCCAAGTGGTAGAACTGCAATCAGTTGCTTATAGAAGTCTCACTTGTGCCACTACACTGCTGTCTTTCCACTGTTTTATTTTATTTATTTTACTTCATTTTATTATTTTATTTTATATTGGAAAGAAGACTTAAGATCCTCTCTTTTAACCAGTTTCTAAGTGTACAATTCATTGTTGTTGACTATAGGTACAATGTGATGTGGCACATCTCTAGGTCATGTTTATCTTTCTTACCTGAAACCTTATGCCTACTAAATACTAACTCCCCATCTCTCCCTTCTCCCAGATCAAGTAAGTCACCCTTCCACTCTTTGCTTCTATGAAATTGACTATTTTTGATACCTTCTATAAGTGGAATCATGCAATATTTGTCTTTCTGTGACCAGGTTATTTTCCTTAGCATGTTGTCTCTTGATAAGGACCTGGTAGCAATCTTCTTGAAGAGTCATGAGGATCCCATAAAAACACAAGTCATTTTGTGTGGGTACAGCTGTCTGCCCAGATCCAAACATTTATTGGCCAGTGTTTTACTAGTGGGTGAAGTGGCCATACTAAAGTGTAGGGTCAGTGTCCTCTCCTGTTCCACTTCTGCTCTTTATTTTTGCCTTTAGCACCAGTGGCTGGTAAGAAGTATCTGGTCTTTTTGACTTTTCAGAAGAAAGTAAAGGCTATCTCCCCTCTTATCTCTCAAAGGTAGCCCGGTACGGGTTACAGCCAGCCCTTGTTTGCGTGGGTTTCACAGTTGTGGATTCAACCAACCATGGCTCAAAAATTATTTTTTCAAGAAAGCTGCAGTGTTGTTGACATGTACTATGTAATTAGGCCTACAATGTCTGTGTCTGTACTGAACATGTACAGACTTCAGTTTCTTGTGATTATTCCCTAAATAGTACAGTATAACAACTATTTACAGAGCATTTATATTGCATTAGGTATTATAATAATAAGTAACCTAGAGTTACTAAAGTATACAGGAGAATGAGCATAGGTAATATGCAAATACTACCTCATTATATATATGAAACTTGAGCATCCACACATTTTGGTATCCGTGGGGGAATCCTGGAACCAACCCCTGCAGACACTGAGGGATTCCTGCATTTGCCAAACACAGGCTAAGCAGTGCAAGACCACTCAACTCCAGGCATTACTGCTACCATTCAACCAGGTGGGGTTCTGTAGCCTGCTGCCAATAAATTCCAGGGGCAGAGGTTTGGTGAAAAATGAAAGAGGTGGTTTATTTAAAGGATATACAATTTTGGCCAAGCTTATTCCCTTTAAAAAACCCAAAGACAAATTACCCCTTGCCCCCTCAGTTTCAGGATGCATCTGGAATCCCTTCTCCCATTAAAAAAAAAAAAAAATTACCATCCTTTGGGAAATAGAGGCAGCTTAACTGGCTCCCAGTCCAGGTGTCTTCTGGAGTCTGTGCACACCGGCATCCTTCTCGCAGTGCACTGCCCTGCCCATTTCCTCCTGCTCCTGCCCACTGCTTCTTGCACTTGCAGAGAGGTGGGGGAGCTTGTCAGACCATGTAGTTTGCAGGGTTGCCACCCTAGAAGCCCTATGGCCCCTGGCCCCTGACCCCTGACCAGGCTTGTGAAGGGAAGGAAATAGCAAACGCTTGCATGTGTACCCTCGGTTTTTAGTCCCAGCACAAAAATCACAAGCGACAGGAAGTATCCTAATTCCCAGCCAATTACAGCCCAATGTCCACCATGCACCTCAGCCTACACTGTGTCTCTTGCCCCTCTTCCCACCAACACGATCCAGAAGCTGGTAGAGGGTTTTCTGGCTATGCAAGGGGTACTGCATATCTGCTCAGGGTAGGGTGTCACCTCACCAAACACGAGTTATTACTTTTTAATCCCCTCACAGGCTCTGTGCACGCTACCTCTGGCTGTGTCACGCCCTGCTGCTCAGTTGCCAGTGCAACACACACTGTATCACTTGTTAGCTTATTTACTGTTGCCTTGGGGTATGGAATCCCTCTGCAGCTCCAGTTTCGATTTCAGGCTGCCTTTGGCACTTCCCAACCTCTCCCAGGGGCCCTTCCCTTCCCCCAGTAGTGCAGCTTCTCCTGCAAGATCAGGGTTCCCTTGCCTCACAGTGATCTAGCAAGATCCCCCTGTTACATTAAGGCAAATTTGTACATTGTTGCTATCTTGATCCTTTTACTCTTGGCCTAATAGATAAACTTTAAATTCACTTTTTCTTGCAGTGAAATAAGATCCATCTTCAAGTTTGAGATGTATAATAAGCATAGACAAAAGGAGAAGGAAGTAGCAAACTCAAGTATGGCTTTAGAATTAAATTATATTCTACAATATTAATTTTGTCAAAGCTCTGCTTGAAGGGGCATTGGAAGTTTTCTGAGATTAATAAAAACAATACTTTCTTATTTTTAACATTGACCACAGCTCTGTGTATGAGACCCCTTGTCAGGGAATGCCAAGGAAGAGGAAGGAAGAGGAGTACTAGCCTGGAGGTTCGTGTAGGATTTTTATATGTAAAACAATCTACACACACACACACACACACACACACACATACACACTCACACACAAACCTTCACCTACACCCTTCATTAAACAGTCCTCATGGATTCTAGTTCCTCCATTTTTTTCATATTCCTCAGTCATTGGCTTCCATCCTTATATTCCAGGAAAACTTCTACCATTAAGTGGACCAATGGCCTCTCTCCAAATCCAATGGGCACTTTTAGTTCTTAATCCACTTCACCTTTCTGGGTGATTCTTCTTTTCTCTTTAGAAACCCTCTCCTACCTTTGACTTCCTGGGAGCACTTTCCCTGTTGCCCTATTTCATGAGGCAAACTCAAATGTCTACAGAAGCCAAGCCCATGACATAAATGATGAAGTGGTCTTTTACGTTATGTTCTTTTACCAAAGATACATTTGTATATATATATATATATATATATATATATATCAAACATCTAAGAATATTCTTATCTCCCACAACTGACATGACCTTGCACATTATTCTTGAAACTTGTGGCCCAGGTATCCTCTTATTTCCCCACTTTTGATAGAAACATGGACACAAGAAATGTTTCACTTTCCTCTCACCTCTATTAGAAGAAAAAACGCTGCCACCTAGATGATAAGTAGCCCCAGACACTTGGTGCCAGGACATGCGTCATGGCGGAGACAGCCCCAAACCTGACCCAAATATCTCACCTCAAGAGGAAGCTTCCATCCAGCTCCAGCTTTTGGTTCCCAAGTCTCCTGATTTGCAATAAGTGATAGGAAACCAGATTTTATGTAGATTTCTGAATTTTAAGGTATTGACAACACTGCAGGCGAAATTCAATACCTCGAAGTGTGAGGTTCAGGTTGCAGGATTGCTGTATCTGTGGTCAGCGCCACACTGTTTTTCCGCAGAGTCCTTTTCCACCAGGGTACCTTCCGGTTCTTCCTTGGAGCACATTCTCTTTCCAAACGCTTTCCCTGGGAAAGCCCACCTCCTCTGCCACATCTTCGCCCTGTAACATTTTGTTGTAACCTTATTCTCACACATTATAGTCCTCTTTGTATAATAGTCATTTATAAAATTGTCTCATCTGCCTCATATGCTAGTAAGCACATGATGGGTAGTGGCTGATTCTTATGCATGCGTTCTCCATGCCAATGAGACCCATTGCTTTGCACCTGAAAGTTCTGTCATAACTATATCTTGATTCATTAAGATTTAGATTCTGAATTTCTGTAAAGAAAATATTTTTTAATGGCCTCTGTGTCAAATGGCCCCAGGGTTATGCAGGTATGCAGGTTCCTTCCTCAAATCCCTGCAGCCCATGCAGAGCCAGAAGCGGCTTTGCTCCCCAGGAGAGCAGTCTTGCTAAAGGCACAAGTACTTTGTGAAGAAATAAAAATGGGCTCCACGGCTAAATCAGTTTGAGAAATTCTGGGTTAAACAATATTTAACAGATTTCTTTATCGCTGCCCTTCTTCGTGTTTATTGTGCTAAAATGTACTGTGACTATCCAAGGGAATTGTAGAGTGCTTTTCAATATTTTTTTTTTACTCTGAAACTATTCTGTGAGGATCATTATTAAGGTCTCAAAGGACTAGAACACAGCTTGACTAGAACACAGTTTGGCTTAAGAGACTAATCGCTGGGAATGTCAGGTGCTCTATGACCTGTCCCCCGTCCATAATTTTAGTGTGTCCTACTAAACAAACCCTCCATCCAGAACTGTGCTGTTCTCTGTTTGCCAAACATGTGCCTTCGAGCTGCCACCAGCATGCAAGGCCATGCCAAATATGTGCCTTCCTACTTCTGCACATTTCCTCTCAAAATTGCCATGGCCTGAAATATCACTCAGTCATCACTAAACTGAGTTATCGATCCTTCAAAACCCACTTAAACACATAATTTCATAAGAGCTCATTAAACAGCCCACTCTCACCTTTGTTTCCCTCTCTTTAAGCACAGCTTTACTAATTGTCTTTATCAAGCCTTTGATACGCAGGAGAGCTTACGGTTTGATTTTCCTTGTCTGTATCTTCTCTCTTCCCTTTAGATTATTATCTTCTTAAGAGTTCTGTCTTGTTACTCACTGCCTTCTTCATAGAAGAAATTCAATCAGTGATTTTCATGATATAAAATAAAATAAAATACAGTAATCGCCCTTATCTTTGGGAGATACATCCCAAGATGCCCCAGTGGGTGCCTGAAACCACAGATAGTACTGAGCCCTATAGACTGTGTTTACTCATATATATATATATATATATATATATATATACATTAATTTATAAATTAAGCACAGTAAGAAATTAACACCAATAACTAATAATGAAGTAGAGCAATTATAACAATATCCTGTAATGAAAGTTATGTGAATGTGATATCTCTGTCTCTCTCAAAATGTCTGAGTATCGTACTCACCCTTCTGATGATGATGATACGAGAGGATATGATGCCTATGTGATGAGATGAAGTGAGTTGAATGATGTTGGTGTAGGCATTATGACATTGTCACGCTACTGTAAGTGTTCCTTGAACACAAGCCTGAGACAATGTGACAGTAGATCTGATAACCAAGGCGGCCACAAGTGACTAATGAGGAAGGAGTATCTGCAGCATGAAGAAGCTGGACAAAGGGATGGTTCACATCCCTGGCGGGTCAGATCAAGATCTGAGAAATTTTATCACGCTACTCAGAATGGCACACAATGTGATACTTAATGTGGGGTGACTGTAAAATAATTTGGTCACTTGAAGTACATGTGATTAAAGGTCCTGAGAAGTAAAGGGTAGGAAGCCACTTCAGTTATAACTAAAGTTTTGTTATATAATTTTCCCACAATCATGTGCATAAGAGAGCTTTACTTTCCTGTAGAAACAGTGGAGACATGGAATTAAGACTTTCCTAATAACAGAGAGAGGACTCCTAGAAGGGGCAGGGGGAGCCTGCTTAAATAGCAGGAAGTCCTCTCTCAGGAGAAAGTATATGTCCAGACACCTTAATCAGAGCCTCGGCAGTTTCATAAAAGGCTATGAGACAGGGTGGAGTCACACAGTGATCTCTTGCTACAGTGCAGCCTGCTTCTTGGGGGGATTTAGTACATGTTATCTTAAATGGAGTCAAAGCTGAACGAGTACCTTCTGGGACTTTGAAAAGGCCAGGCAAAGAAAGTTTGAGAGACCTCTCACACAGTTTCCCCTCTACCTGTAAGAGGTGGAGGTCTCTGCAAACACAAACACCTGGGAGCTATGACTGAGGACGAGTAACAGTAAAGTGTGGGTCATCAAGACCCCATAGAAAGGGAACAGCCAGGGAGGGATCACTGGGTCAGGGATGGGAGAAGGCTCTGGGAGAGCTGGTACCCGGGACCAAACCAAAGACCATCTGGAGCCAAACCTTTGAAGTGAAGCCCTGACTGTGTTTCTCATAGCCGTTATATCCTGGGGAAAGAAAGTTATACTAGAATGCAACACTTTATTCCCCAATAAAGTAAATTTGGCAGAATCCAGAAATTTATTTTGCTTACAGTTTGATTTCCTGGCCTGTTAATTTCTCAGAAAGAAAAAAGGAATTTGAAAGTGAGAAATATTTACTTATGTGGGAATAAATATGCATGAAAATGCTAAACAAAAGTACAAAACCAGTATTTATGCCTATTTGCATGAATTTTAAAGCAATATGAATCAAGAAGGCTCTAACATTATCATTCTGACTATAATGGGGCAGAGAACAAAGTAATATATACATTTAAAATTTATTCTATGTATGAATAGATGCACATTATGTGGATGAATTTCTTTATGAAATAATTGACTATTTTTTTCTTGTAAACCTAATAAAAACAGTTTGAGAACATCAAAATTAAGAGATCAAGCTAGTGCATAACAAAGTGAAACATTCTAATCTGTGTATGTAAATGAGGTAACAGCAACACATTCAACATCTGTTAAACTCACAGCATATAATATTCATTTCATGAGGTTTGAAATACAAGCATGGGTATTATGCAGGGGAATCTACTTGCCTGAGAGGACGCTATGTGACATTTTTCATTTCATGTTTACACTCAGCCATAAGTGTAAATAAGCAGGTATTTTAATATCTCTACCCGATGAAAAAAATCTGTATTATATATTACACTAGTTTTAGTTTTGATGCATATGGTTTATACGTGTAGTTTAATTTTGAAGCAGAAAATGATGGCGAGCCTGGAGATTGTCAAAGTTATACCTGGAGAAATGAGAAATTATCACCTTAGCCATCTTCCCTGTAGCATAGAAGTCCACCTGGAAATGCATCCGTTTTTATATCTACAGAAAACACACCACACCCTAGGAAATAGTTACATATTATACAGTGTAGATTATCTCTAATTAACAAAAAGAAAGGCATTGCCTTTCAAAGTCTGGGAATGTTGTCTTGTGATTTTGTCACAAACGATCTTTATTTAATTGTCCCATTTAAGGATTATTTATCTTGTTTTCACCCCTTTAATTGCTTCCTTCTAGTGCCTTATAAATTGAAGCCACCATTAGCAACATCACTAATTTCCCCTAAAGATCATCTGAGCTTTCAAGCTGAAACATTGCACGCAGTTTTATTTTTCATAAAATTGAAATGGTTTTAGCTGGCTAATTTTTATCATCTTTAATTCTAGCCTCAAAGGTAGCCAATTTTTTTTACAAATAAGTAATTGCCTGAATTGAAAAATTTAACTGCAATATTTCAGAGGGAAAATAATGCTGAAATGGTGTTGGTTATAATAATTAAATCCTTTGTTCAAACAAAAATAGACTCTTTAGCCAAAGGCCACTAAACTTCATGAAGTATATAACAAATCATGTTTCAATTTATTGAACACAGATTTTTTTCCTTCCTTGTGTTTAGTATTTGTTATTTAGTTACATAAACATAGAACTAGATTCTGAATAAATTAAGCATAGCGATAATTTGCGGCAGCTCTGATAAATCATACATATATGCACTGTGATTACATGAAATGAGAGGGCCATCACACATAAGGCTGATGAATTGCTCCAAGTCCAGAAAGGGTTTGCTCTGCAGACCAGCTCTCTCTTCTTTCTCACTCAGGCAAAAACATTAGCTATTTAATTAAAAAATCTTTACCTAATATTTCAAATGCACTTTAAAATATGACCAGTGCTAGGTGATGTTCAGTTATTAGAATTAGACACAAGATAACAAATATTATCCAAAAGATAGAACTGAAAACTAAAGGCGCATTACACACTTCAGTAACGAAGGAAACTTCTCTGGCTGAAGCAGAGAGAAAAGAGTATGATGTCATCGTGAAGGATGATAAAATTGGAAACTGAAAATGGCAGCCCCTTTGTAGGGGTGGAAGGATGACACATTTAACCAATAGGTAGCGGGGAGCTGCCTTTGTCAGCTGGGCTTCTGTAACACAGGACCATAGACTGGCTGGCTTATGCACAGCAGAAATTTATTTCTCAGGGTTTGGGAGTTCTAGAAGTTTGAGATCAGGGTGCCAGTGTGGTGGGATTCTGGTGAGGACCCGCTTTCTCCTAGTTCTTGTTGTATCCTCGCACGGCAGCAGCAGGGAGAAGCAGCATGCTCTCTCACCACCCTTACAAGGGCACGAATCCTGCATGAGGGCTTCGCCCTCCTGCCTGCATCTAATCCTAATGACCTCCCTGGGGCTCCATTGCCTAACGGCATCACGTTTGGTGTGAGGGAGGATTTCAACATGTGAAATTGTGGGGGAGGACACAAATATTTAGTCCATAGCCAGATACTGTGGATTTTGCTCAGGGACTTGTGTGATGTGGGCAGCACTTTCTAAAGAGTGACCTGGCAGCAGCTGGCCAGAGAGACCGCACAGAGAAGGGTGTGGACGTAGCAGTACACTTGAATAGCAATTGCAGTGATTCAAGAGTGAAATGAGAAGTTGTCAAACACAGCTGTTGGCAGTAGTCATGGCTAGGAAAGAATACTTTGAGAGGTACTGTGGAAGACACACAAACAGGGCTTTCTATCGAATATATATGAATGCTTTTCAGGGGTGTCCAACCTTTTGGCATCTCTGGGCCACACTGGAAGAAGAGTTGTCTTGGGCCACACATTAAATACATTGTAACACATCATCACACACACAAAAATCTCATAATGTTTTAAGTAAATTTGTGCTCTTGTGTTGGGCTGCATTCACAGCCATCCTGAGCCACATGTGGCCTGCAGGACACAGATTGGACGTCTCTGCTTTAGATGACTCTAGAATTAACAACTGGGGAGGTGGACTTAGGGACAAGAAAGGTTATTTCTGCGTATCAGTAGAGATCCTCTAAATTGTGCTACAATTAGTCTTCATATTTCATATGCTTAAAACACCAAAGTTGTTGTTGCTGCTGCTGCTGCTGCTGCTGGTTGTATCTCCCACTCACACTCCACGCCCACGGTGGTGAGCTGGGTGTCTGTCTCCTCCTCGTCTCAGCCTCACTCAGGGACATGCAGCACTGCTGATAACTACCACAGAACAAAAAGAGAAAGGGGAAAGACACGTTGGCCCTTAAAGCTTCCACATGGAAGGGACATGGGAAACTTCCTGCCATGTTTCATTTATTAAAGGGTCTCTGCCTGACTTCAAGGGGATGGGTATTGGAGATTACTAGTATAACCTATTACTTTATCTTTTTGCAATAGACCTGGGCATTTCACGTGTCAGAACATAACATTTTTTTTCTATTTAGACTCTATTCTATCAACATGAAAAGCAAAGTTATTTCTTTTTTCTCTTAGATGACAAATATGGGCCAATGTAAAAGGAAAAGAAATGTAATTAAATAATTACAGTTGGTTTTATAAATACACAATCTCTAATATATTTGGTTTGCCACTTAATAGGGCTTCCTACGAATTAGTTGCTTACGACTAATGCAACAAATTTCCACAGGCTTGGTGGCTTAAAACAACATTTATTCTCTTACAGCTCTGGAGGTCAGAAGTTCAAAGTCAGTTTTCCTAGGTCAGCAGAGCCACCCTCCCCTGGGAGGCCTTGGGGGAGGACAGGTTACTTACCTCTGGCAGTGTCTGGCTACCAGCATTCCTTGGATCTCAGCTGCGTCGGTCCAGGCCCCACCTCCATGGTCACTCTGCCTTCTGCTCTCCTGTGTGAGTTCACCCTCTGCCACCCTGTTATAAGGACTCTTATGATTGATTACACTGGGCCCACTCATATCATCTAGAACAATTTCATTATTTCAAGATTCTTAATTTCATCTGCAAAATCTCTTTCACCAGATGCGGTAATACTCACAGGTCCCAGGGATGAGCACATGGCTATGTTTGGGGACCGTTATTTGGCCTATGATTTGGTGCATTTATTCTTGTGATCCCCATTGTGTTTAGATAAGCACATGGAAGAAAATCAACCAAAGCATAAGCCTGTATCAAAAAAAAAAAAAAAAAATACCAGGTGTGGGAAACTCTAAAGGAATATTCTAACTTGGGGAAGGGGAATGTAATTTGTGTAGGACGTTATAATCTCATCAGTTATAATCTTATCTTTTTTTTGCACATAGAAAGTTCTTTAAGGAGAAATCGTCAACAAAGCTTTGGGAATGTCTGGTCAAGGATGGTTCCTGGAAGACGAAGGATTGCTCCTGTGGATTAGCAGGCAGCGTTCGCTCAGCGTGGCCTTTATCCAGATGGGTGGGAACAATCAGGGGTGAAGATCGTGTGCAAGATCACCGTGCAGATGAAGAACAACTGTAGGTAAAGAGACTAGGTTCAAGGGCCACAATGAAAAATACCGCATTTTCTGTATTTTTTACAAACATAGCACAGACAAAAAATTAATCTGTATTTGTTCATAGACCTCCAATTATAGAAGGGTCATTGTCTAGGAAAGGGAGGGCCCTAGCTTACTCTCCAGGAGGTTTCTGTGAAGTTTTGCTCTCTTAACTTTTTGTCTTATTGTCCTGAGGAGAAAAAAAGAAATGCAGAAAAGTCAGACATTTATACATATACATTTGTTCATTAGAAAGGCCAAAAAGAGCTTTCTGTGCAAGAAAATAATAGATCTAGAAAAACAGAGTAAAGGGAAGAGTGAGGGCAGGTTAAAGAAAAAATGAGAGAAATGGGGAAAGATGATTTTTAATAATTTTTCTTGTTAAGAATTTTTATTTACTCCTCTTCTAAAGACTTCACAAAATACATAGATTTCCAAGACTCAATGCAAATTCCCTAAAGAGAAATTTCCCACTGATTGTCTCTTTTTATATACTAAAATCTGTGGAATAATATGTTCCAAATTCCAGCAACTCTTCTCTTGAGTATTTTTATGTGATATGCTGGAGGTTACATTCTTCCTCATTGGACAAGTGTTTTTCAGTTATAATCTTATCTTTTTTTGTACATAGAAAGTTGATAGTGTTTGTGTATAAAACCATTTGGAGCATGTCACTGTATCTCAATCACCACCTTGGAACAACCAGGCAAAGATCTTAACAATTACTTAGCAAGTGCTCATAATTAGAGCTAAGGGGAAATGAAGCAAAAGATCAAATGATAACTTTGTGTAAATAGACAAACTATAAGATTTCATTTGTTCTTGGAAATTCTAATTGTCTGGAATTCAAAGGATGCTAGGGACTATTATATTCTAATCACATCCTAAACAATCTCTTTCATCTTCTCTAAATCTTCACATGAAATATTGTTTGTGGGTTAAAGACAATCAGACTCTGTCCAGGTCCGGAGGGAAGTCCACTCTGGGAAGTAACTGGATCACTGGGATCTTCAACTACAAGTGATAACATCTATTATCCTTTTGGGTTTTTCTAGAGATTTGTTTCCATCCTTTGATAATTTCTGTCTTGTTTGCAGTTCACAAAATATCCCCCGGCGTTAAGAGTAGCCATTGCATCCCATTTCATTAAAAAACAGTGCTCAGAAACGTGACATCATTTTTGTTCATTGCAGAGCAAGTTCTAGAACCCAAGCGTCCTTCTGTTCCCACATTGCCTCATAATTAACCCTCTAAAAAAACTGACATTGTCCTGTTCAATGGCTAATAATGCATACTTACAAAATCCCAAGGGCATATATCAATTTCACAATCCTTACAACCGTTTTGAAAATTTTATTTGATAATTGGTCTCTGAATGTAAAGGCAGTGCTGGTCAGAAGTACACTCTGGGCTGGCAAGCTGCTGAAATCCAGTCTCATATTTTATGTAGAAGGCCCTTGTGCTATCTGGCCTGATTTTCCATGCAACTCAAGTGAGTGTTCTTTACATGCAGATTTTGAATCCAGACAAAACCCAAGAAAAATGTGCAAGCAGCATTTTTCAGGGTTAGTGATAGTAGCCTGTCCATATGCCACAGAAACTCTTTGACAGATTGTCCTGAATTTATTAAATATTTTAAAGAAAATGACAATTTAAGAATATATATTTAAGATAAATCATTATTTAATAACACCATGCATTCTTAGCTTTATGATGTAGTCTCAAGGACATTTTTGGGGGTCATTTTTCACATTAAAGCCTTGAACTTTCCCAATTAAATGTGGATGTGGAAATACCTCTATGGGCAAACACCCAATAACTGGGAGCGGGTGGCTGCTTTAACATGAGGTGGATATTCATGGTCACGTATTGACTCCTGCTTATGCACACGAACACCACACACACAATCCCTGCCCCATTCCCTACTCTATTTACTGTGCGGTATATTTTCTGCATCAGTTATTATATACTAATGGGCTGTGTAATATCCTTTCCAAATTTCACTGTAGGTATTTTATAAAAATGAATAGATTCAATTATAGAAAAAAATTAAGTCCTTGCCTATTGCTGTTTATTTTAATTATAAGCAGTTAAGACTTTACAATTTGCACTCTTTGGTTTGCATCTAAGCTATGTGTGAGATCTGATTCTCTTTGGTGACCCTCTGTATGTTACCAATGCATTATAGGTAGCCTAAGTTGTAAACTTCTGAGGTCATGTCTTACACTCTCCATTTATAACATTCTAATAAGCACTTGTTATCTTCAGATGTTATAGTTGGAGAGAGGAAGTTTTATCCATTTAGTCATTCACTCCACAAAAAATTCATTGCTTGCCTACTACATACCAGGTACTATTTTAGGCACTGATGATAGATCAGTGTGTGTGTGTGTTTGGGGGGGGGGGGAGGGTAAATATCCCTGTTATGATGAAGCATTCATTCTAATGGGAGAAGACAAGCAAATGATAACTATATTAAATACATAATATATAAGTTAGTACTGCATAGTATAAAAGAAATTAAGGAACAGAAAGAGCTGGGGAGTTCCAAGGGTAGATAAACTGTTACATTTTTAAATAAGTTGATGATCTTGCTAAGATGATCTCCTTTCTGAATAGACCCAAGGAAAATGAGAAACCAAGCCATACAGACATCTTGGGAACTTCTGCAGAGGAAACAGAGCAAATGCCCTGAGGCAAAAAGTGGGTGGTGTCCAAAGGCTAACCCAGAGGCAGTTGCCTGGGGTAGAGTGAGCAAAGGGGAGGGTAACAGGAAGTAAGGGCAGAGATATAATGGTGGAAATTATATAGGGTCTTGTAAGCTACTCCGAGGACTTTGGTTTTTACTCAGAGTAAAATACAAACACATGGTCTGACTTACATTCATTTGAAATTTGATGTAAGATTGATGATGCTCCCAGAAGCTAACTGTTTTCTGCATGGTGATTCAGGCTGCCTCTATTTGTGGCTTTATTATTTCAAACTCAGCTGACATATTTACTCACAATCAGAAAGTGAACTAGATGATCCACAGGGGACTTTTGCTTCTACTCACACTCTATGGCCAAGAACTAGTCAGAGCCCAAGGAACTATAATCCTCCCAGGAAGAAAGGAAAACCAGTTTCAATAAGCAGTAGTAATGTCTACTATTATTAGCAAATGTAGAACCAGCAAAGACAAATAAGGGAATATTGCAATTATCCTGGGAAGGAGATGACAATTACTTGGACAGTGTTGGTAGCAGGAGTCAGGTTCTGGATATATTTTGAGTGTAGGAACAATAGAACATGCTGATGGATTGAATGGAGGATTTGAGACAGGAGACGGATTGGAAAGATGGAGTTGCCATTTACTGACTAGAGAAGACATTAGAAGTAACAAGTTCAAGGGGGAAGAGCAAGAGTTTTGATTTGAAACACGGAAATTTTCATGGGACATCCAAGTAGAGATGTTGAACAGATTGTTGCGTACATGTGTCTAGAGTTCAGGAGAGGAATAAATTTAGGAATCATCAATATAGCGATAGCATTTACAGTGATGTAACTCAAAAAAAAAAAAAAGATACCTGAAGAGTGGGAGTAGATAGAGAAAAGTTCCAAGGACGGAACTCTGGGGCTCTCCAATGTTTATGACTATGGCAAATGAGTAGGACAAACAAAGGAGCTTAAGGAGGAACAGCTGGGAATTAGGAGAAAAGTCAGCAAAGTGTAGTGTTCCAGAAACTACATGTCAAAGGCATTACAAGGAGAGAGTTATTCACACTGTGAAATCCTGCTGTTGGAGCAAAGTTAGATTAGGACTGATAATTGAACATTGGATTTAGCAACATAGAATTCATTGCTAACCTGGGCAGAAGTCATTTAGTAGAATGGTGAACACCAGAAAGCCAGCTGAAGTTTTTCAGGAGTGGAAAAATGGGTCGGTGGTTGGAGTGGGAGATGGGAGAAATTCAGCATGGCTGTATGCTGGTGAGAATAATGCAGCAGAGTGAGAACAGAGAACCACACAGGAGGGTAGGGGAAACTCCCCATGATGATGTCTTGATTGGATTTAGAAGGAACAGGATCCGTACATTTGGTAAACGGGCTCTTCTCGGGGAAGAGCGTAGTTGTTTCCTCTGTTAAAATGGAAAGAAGTCGGAGTATCTGAGCACAGGGGCAGGTGGGAAGGTATGCTGGTGGGACATAGGGGACACCCCTCTGAATGCTTCTATTTTCTCAGAGAATTAGGAATCAAAGTCATCAACTAGAATTAGAACATAGGAGGTTCGAAGAGAGAAGTGACATACACTTACCATATGGAGTGTACATCAATGGACAGACTGGGTCATAGAATATGACTTCCAGGCAGCTCAGAGGGACCACTTAAGGTCATGAACTTCAAGTTAGACCAGTCAACATGTTTGCATGTTTTCTCCAGCCACAATCAGCTGAGCAGGTACAGGTGTGAAACAGGGAGAACGCTGAGCTTTAAAAAGTCTCATCATCATTGCCCATAACCATACAATCATGATTCATGATTAAATGTCACTTTCCCACATAAGCTCTTGAGGTTGGTGAATCGCTGTGGATGCCACCTTCCACATTTCAGTCCCTATTCACTTGTTCTCACTCCTTCGATTCTAAACCTATTGTCTACAGCTGGCTCCTCCTTAGCACCCACCTCCTCTGTCAAGACTTTGTTATTCCTACTCAACCTCTGAAGAACATGCCTCCAATTTCCTCAAGTGCAAGCTCAGAAGCCCCTGGGCCAGCTTCCCATTTCTGTGCCTCCCCTTTGCTAAACCCTCTCTGCTGCCGCCAGTCTGGGTTATACCCTGATGCTGGGAGTTCCAAATATGGATCGGAGCCAGGTGTCCTACCACAGAGACCGTCCTCTGATAAAATAAGAATGAACAGAATTCCATCAAGGGGAGAAGCCAGACATCTCAGGATGCCATCTTACCTCATCTGCCTTTCTGCTTCATCCACAAGCCAATTCAGAGACAGTTTGGACTGTGAGTGACGTGGAGTGACAGACTGCATCACAGAGTCTGTGCTCCTCACCTCGGATTGGACCAGTTCCTTCACAGTCCAGATGGTTAGCCCTGCTGTGAAGACCTAGGCGCCATGTTGATTTTACCATCCCCAGTATCTTGCTCCTGGGGAAATTTGAGAAACTGTTGTCTAAACAAATAGAAGGTCAGCTTATTTAGCTAAAAGAGAGAGAGGAGTGTCTCTCTACAGAAACATTTGGGCAGATTTCAATTTAAGCAAAAGGCATTTCATTCATTTCATTTTAATGGTCTCTGTTGAATAAGCATGAAAAATGGTTTTCATTAGCCCTTCTTCCACATTATACCTGACAAGCAGGAGGAAAACATGAATTTTTCCCGTACTTAACAAATATTCTGTAGTGATATGGAGCAGCAGGAGAGATGCAAAAGGAATAGTAATGTTGCCAAATAAAAAGGCTTAGGCCAAAACAGATCATTTATTCCCAGGAAGGAGCAAGAATATGCTAGCACATGATAAAAATAAGCCAACAAAATTTCTAATACTGGAGATTATGATAAAGACAATTTATAATCGGTCTGAAAATGAGGTGGGGAGGAATGCTTCATTTTTATTATTGGTTTCAACCTTATTTATTTTCTCATGCCCCATTCATTCAGCAGGGGACCCCCAACAGTCTCTCCATAAGTGGAACTTTCTGCCTCGTACCCTGGCTAATGTTTGCTCACACACAAATAGCTTATTTCACAATCTACCTTTTTTTTTCTGTGTCTAGGATTTTAACACTAATGTTATCTCCTTTCTTTTTAATGCTCTGAGATTAATTGTACTTGTGGAATATCTAGCTTTGAAATGTAAATGCCTTTGACATTTTATTTTAATTCCAATTTGGATGGTAATTTAAGGGCTTAATTAACAATGAAGATGAATCAACCTGTAAAATGAACACATAAACAGGGAGCAGCAATTTACAAAAGTGAAAAGACGATTTTTCTAATTCATTCTCTATAGATTCTTATTCACGTGGGAGAGGAGTGTGTGTTCCTGTACTTCGTCACACAATTAAGAATAAAAGGACCCAGCTCAAAATATTGCCTATTCAAATAACGTTTTAGACCAGTTAGTGCTTTTGAATATCAGTAATAAAAAATAGTGAAAAGACCAGCTATTTTGAAGAAAGAGTGAGTAACGCAAATGAAGCCAAAAGCAAAAAATAGACTACATATATTGGAATTTACCTCTCAGCTAAAACTATTAAATTAGCCCTTCTTCAAAAGCTGCACTGGGACACCAAGGCTACCTGGCCGTAGCCACATAGGCCTGGACGCCATCGGGGACTGAGTACACCAGACTGCTAAAGCTTGCATAAGACCTGACTAATGAACATAGCCCATGACCCTGAACTCCTTATACATGATTGCTCATGATTTTTGTTCTATAAAATCTCCTTGTCGATTAACCTTCGAGGGGTTCCGGGTTCTCCAGCACACACTGCCAATTCTTCATGTGTAGAGCCATCCAGGGAGTGCCTCTTCTTTCACTGCACCCCGGTTTCAGTGTATCAGCCATCTGCAGTACTGGGAGGCCGAACTCTTGGCTTCATTACGCAAACAAGCAGTTAAAGTCTACAAGGAATGCCTCCCTTAAGTTTGCATAAGCAAAAACGGGTAACTCAGTAAACGTAACAGAGAGTTTGTATAGAACAGTAACTGAGAACCCAGGAGTGTGCTAAATACTTTACTTTTCTTGCTCATGTGCCCTCATACAACTCAATGAGAGAGATCCTCTTATTATTCCTAGTTCACAGATAAAGACTCTGAAGTTCAGAGGCACAACATCCCACAGCTAGAAAGTGCCACAGGCAGGATTTAAATTCACATCAGTCTAACTCTAGACTTATTTTACGCAGAGATCATTTCTTAAAGTATATTTTTTCTTTATAAAAAATCCTCTTAAAATGTATAGGGTAGTATTAAGTCTGATGATGAGACTGCAAACCCATTAAAAGTCAGGTATATATTGGCACAAGTTATGCACAATTTGAAAAGAATTCCCCCTGAGGTTGCAATATCACTGCTCAACTTCCTTGTACCACTTAAACTGTACCTTTTAGAAATTCACAGGAAAGTGGCAGAGATGGCTACCAGCCTGCTTCAGATACTGCAATTTTCTTACCAAAACAGCTGGAGTACCCATTCTGGAACTGAGTCATATTAAGTGCATGAAGGAAATGACCTGATCTCACCGTGAAGACATGCATGTTCTAATTCTCTGGGGGTGCGCTGGCAGAGTGTACTCCTTTGGACTATTACGGTAAAGGGGAACTAATGTAATATTTTCATCTAACACAAGTAAAATTGCATTTTCTTTGTGTACATTGACACATCAACAAAGGACTCAGCCTTTTCCCTTAAGAAAGCAGGAAATGAAGAGGAATTTTTAAAGCAATGTGGACCATAAATGGGAAAAACACAGTAGTTGCTAAGTTATAAAGTATTCATAAGCTCTTGTATTACTATGAACCCTTGACAGTTTATACATGGCTTTCAAACAAAGTTCATTTATTTTGATAATGACCCCCAAGTTGGGTGGGGCAGAGGGGAGCGTGATCATTTAACAGAAGAGACAGAGTCTCAAGAAGGTCAAGTCTCGCTCATCCAACATTACATGGATTTTAAGTGATAATATTGGGCTCCAGCTCATTTCTTTTGACTCTGTCAAGATTTAGTATTGAGCCCTGGCTGGCGCAGCTCAGTGGATTGAGCGTAGGCTGCAAACCAAAGCATCGCAGGTTTGATGCCCAGTCAGGGCACATGCCTGTGTTGCAGGCCACGGCCCCCAGCAATTGCACATTGATCTCTCTCTCTCTCTCTCTCTCTCTCTCTCCCTCTCTCTCTCTCTCTCTTTCTCCCTCCCTTCCCTCTCTAAAAATAAATAAATAAAAATCTTAAAAAAAAGATTTAGTATTGATAAAATGTTTACTACCTGGAGGCTTTTATAGACAATTATAAACAGAATGCTCTCCCTTTTTTCTGAAGATTAACACTTCTCACTGCATAAATACCCATATGCAATAACATTTCACAGTATGAAGTTCCAACAATAGGATATCATCATCACCTTCATCGCCAGGATCACTGCAAATATCAACTAGAGCCTATAATGGGTTCTCTGTGTCAGACACTTTCAAATATTAACTTTATTAGTCATCACAAAACCCTAATGAGGTAGGTGTCATTCCCTTCCCTACAGAAAAGGCTCGGAGAAGAACTCATTATGCTAACAATGCTATTAGATAACTGTACCAGTCAGGCTGCTCTGTAGTTAAAAACAAAACATAAAGACACACAATGAACCTTCTGTGAGCTTTAACTGCAGAGGTTCCTTTTGTGCTTGCTGGCTGCAGGTCTGGTGGGGCTCTACTCTCTGCCCCCATGAGCTGGATCCGGTCTGCCAAAGCAGCCCTGGCTGGGACACTGCTGGTCTCATGGCAGAAGCAGAGCAGGGCTGATGGCTAGTTCCCTAAAATCTGATCAAGAGGAAGAGGAAGGTGAGGAGTCCAGCAGCTTGGAGGCCATTAAAAACTGATACAAAGTGGGCATTGGAGAGGGATGCGCCAGAATCCATTCATCAGACAGTGTTGAAGGATCAGAAGAAGGTAAGGCCCAGAGATTACTCAAAGCAAAGGAATTCACCAGTGAGGATGAAGCTGAACCTTCTGGAAAGAGAAAAGCAAAAGATGATAATAAAGCAAATAAAAAGCATAAGAAGTATGGGGTAAGTGATGAAGAGGAAAAAGATTATGATTGAACTGCCAAATGTGAAAACATGTTATATATTTTATTGTACAGTATGTTTTATAAATGTGATGTACATATGAGTTATTTTGATAGCGATGACGAATACCATATGATTTCACCTTTAAATGGAACCTAATCAACAAAACAAACAAGCAAGCAAAATACAACCAAAGACATTGAAATTAAAAACAAACTGACAGTAACCAGAAGGGAGGTGAGAAGGGTTAATGCCGGGAAAGGGGGAAAGGTTTTCAGGAATGACCATAAAGGGCACATGGACAAAACCAAAGGGGGGTAGGATCAAGGGTGGGAAAGGGGGATGGCTGGGGTGGGGAGAGTTGTGGGGGGATGGAAACAACTGTACTTAACACTAAAAAAAGTTTTGCTTTGTGTGATTTTAACTGTAATATTTTTTTTAAACTCACACTCTTGATGATGTCAGTCTAAGAACTCCTAGCAAAAAAATAAAAGGCAGACTGACACAGAGGTATTGCTTGCTGTGCATTTCCAGTCTCTGTCTTTGTCCCCATCTCTTGGTGACAGCGGAAGAGGAGAGAGGATTACAGTGTTTTACCAACCTGGCAAGACAAGCATCTAACATTCTCTCATTATCTCCTAGGTTCCAGGCTCTGCAACATCATACAAGCTTTGCCTGAAGTAATGAATAGTTGAGAGTCAAATATAATACTCAACAAAACAACTTAACAATACTTGCACACTGAAAATGATCAGTTGTAGAGAACAGAAATGAGCCCAGAGCAACCTTTGCCAAAAAAGAATATTGCACTAAATGTACAGCGAAGCTCTCTTTTTTATGTGAAGAAACTGGAGCTCGGAGGGATAAGAGAACTTGCTTGGAATCACACAGTCAGTAGGCCAGAATCTGGCCAGTCTGGACCCAGGGTGATGTTCTTCATCAGCATGCTAGTCTTGTCAAACGTGATTCATGCATAGAATAACTGTATGCCTCTGTCTTCCATGAATAGCCCTTGTTCACATCTGTGCCCAACACAGTGTTTAATATTGCCCACTTTGACTCTCAAAAGCCACTTGATTTAAACAATAATTAGGTCACTCTCCATGGACCACAGTGTCAGAACTGCCTAGGAAGCCTGTTAGAAGTGCAGCTGCCTGAGCCTCTCTCCAGATCTGGATGTCATCTGAGGGCTGGGCTGAGAATTCACTTACAGGCATTTTGAAATTGTTCTATGGAATCGCCAGGTGAGTATGAAGCCCTCTTAAGTTGATCAGTCATTTGTCTGTGCTATTCTGCCTTCCCCGGAGGCCAAACCTAGTCCTGAGAAAGGATCAGTACCCTCACCAGATAGGAAGGATAGTGCTCCAGGACAAGTAAACTCTCTGAAGCCTTGGAGATTCTGAGCAATCTCATGCTGCCCGCCATCCCCCACCCCCAGCCAGGACAAACTCCCTGTGGTATGCCCCACAGGGAGTAGCTACTTGACTAAGGCATTGGGTGGGGAAGGCCAGGTATGAGGGCACAGGCAGCGTGTCTCCTGCCTCCAGCCTGCTCTCCACAAAACCTTGAGATCCTCAAGTCACAGATTCCATATGTGAGCTCATGTGGTAGTGAGGACCTCACAGTTTCCATGGCAGGGTAACCACAGGCACATGAGGTTCCAGGGAAGCTTCCCTACTAGTTCTCTGCCAGATGCCTGTCTGTTTGAAATGCCCGAGAGAGAGACAGAGAGACAGAGAGAGAGACAGAGAGAGAGACAGAGAGAGAGATAGTTGACCAGATCTTGAACACTCAGTGTAACTTGTCCTCTGTCCCCTGGGAGTGCAGCATAGCAGGCAGGCCTATGTTGGGAGCCTGCACAGGAGGCATTGGTGCACACACCACCTCACCTGGCTGCCACATGATGCTTTGGGGCTTGTACATCACACCTGAGAACTACCCTAGCTGTACATAACTCCGGTGGCCTGGGGCCCCCTTAGGGACCCACAGTGCTCCTGCTCACTTCTGAGGACAAGTGCCATGTCATTCCTGGGCAAGCATTCAGGAAGTTTCTCATCTTTATCAATGTAATCTTCCCTTATGGATTACAAGATACTTCCACTCAGACCCATTACTGTTTGGCCTTGTAGCAAAAGCCAAGTATATTTTTGTTGGCAAGTGACAAGCAGAGATATCTGAGGAAGAATTACTGAGTGCTGCTCATCAACCTCTCTTCCAAACCCAGCCACCTTCACTGAGCTGTCATGTAGACATCCACATGGGTCCCCTCAGATACACCCCAGACTGAGCCTCTGAGTCCTGGGGGAAAGGGTGGGCTCCATCCATAAGAAGAACAAAAGAGCTCAGGGTGGTGATGAAGTGATTCTGAGACTGGAGGGCTGAGGAAATGGTATCCCAGAAGGTTAGGTTGATGTAGCCTAGACTTGGGACCCAGAATCTTAGCTCTGAACCTGCTGGTCGCTCTGCCTGTTTAGGCCTTTTTCTGATAGAGATAACAGTACTAGAGGACTAGAGTTCAGCATGGTTGAAAAAAGCAGTACAAAAAAATCCTGAGAGGACTTGTCAAGATGAGAGGGTCTCTGAAACCAATTTGTATAAACTTATATTTTTCTGAAACTTAGAAGGCATTTTCTTAAAGCCTCAGAAGTGACAGACTGTAAGAAATCTTTTCTCTGTTGTGGGAGAGATGGAGAGGATCCTAACGGCAATTATTTCCAGGCTCTGTTTTCTCTGGGAACTGGGAAGATGTTCTGGTCTCTCGCTGTGGCCCCACGCTCCACAGAATAGCTTTTTCAACGACACCCCTTCTCTAGCAAACTCATAGACGTGATGGGTGAAAGCTGTGTTTTGGATGCCAAGCAGATTAGAAGGCTTCCAGCAAGAACCTGGGAGAGACATGAGAGAAGACATGTCTAATCAGGACAGTGTACAGCCCAAGTGACTGATCAGGTCTGATTTTATTTCCAGCGGCAATGGCTCCCAGATTTCCTTCTACGCCTGGTCACTACCATGTGCCCTACCCAAGTTGTGGAGAAACCCAGGCGGCCTGGCATGGGGGTCATACTGCCTGGTCAGTGCTACAGGTCCTATGGAGATGCTCTTTTGACCACCAAAGCATAGGAGGAACCACAGAGGCTTGCTGGCTGAGGTACCCTGCAGAGAGGACAAACATTTAACAGCCTAAGACAGCTAATGCCTCCTCCTCCATTGCTCACCACTGGCCATCGCAGCAAAACTGTTGCTCCTCCCCCCACACATACTCTCAAGGCCAGGGAAGGTCCTGACCACAGAAGTTTTCCTAGCCCGGGTTGGAGAAAGGAGGCACATGCACTGGGGCTCCCAGGAAGTTCCCACTGTGAGTCTCAGTTAACACATGAAAGACAATTAATGCCTCTTCCTGCGGAGACCACCCCCCTGCCCACCACTGGAGAGCAGAGCCTTAGTGTCTATCTCTGATACTTTCTGTGGCCAAGGCTGACTGCGGCTATTGGCAGAGTTGGATGGGTTGGCACTTCCCCAACATGAGGCAGATGGTCTCGGACTCAGTTGGGGACCTTAGGAAAATTAGAGATTCCCAGCACCCACACCAGTCCGATGAATACATTTTTAGGGCGGGGTCTGGACATGTGCACTTTTAAAAGCTTCCTGTATCTACTGGTTTATAGGAAATACAAGGAACAGAGTGACATGTGAAATGACACCATAGGATGCAATAAGCAAATTCCAAGACAAAATTAGAAGACAAAAAATGTGATTTATTTTTTCACAAATAAATCGCAAGGAAAAACTTTTTGTTAAGATGGAGGATAAGGTAAACGCTGCACTCATCTCCCTCCAGAACTACATCAAAATTACAATGGAACTACAGAGCAGCCTCCCTTGAGAACAGCTCAAAGAGTAGCTAAACAGAAGTCCTGTAAAACTGAGGATATTCTGAGAGATACTCAGAGAAAGCCATACTGATGCTGGTAGGAGGGTTGGAAATGCAGAAGGTGCTGGCCCCACACTCACAGTGTGGTAGTTAAGAAACAGGGATGGGGAAATATCCGGACTGCAGAGATGCCTCTCTGGGAGCAAGGGGTGCTGGTGCCAGGAAGAGAACCCCCATAACTTCTGGTGTGAAAACCGGGAGGGAATGTGGCTGAAAGAAAGAGAGGGCTGCTTTCTGGAATCCCAGGTCACCTTAAGGGGCCGGTCAATGTTATTTACTCACTGATGGACTCATCTGCTCTGAGCTCTGGCATCGGGGCAGCAACTTGAAAAGCACCAGGGACATACAGGGGGGACCTGCATCATCTGACTTCAGAGCTAAGGCTGGAGGAGCAGCTTTCTCCCAGACAGAAGTGCAGGTAGAAGCTCTTGCTTTTTTGTTGACCCTCCCCCACTCAGCTTACACACCTATCAGTAATTGCTTTAAATGCGAATGGTTTGAATGCTCCAATAAAAAGACTAGTTTCCATTGATACACAAATGAATAAAGAAAAGATGGAACATGGATACAATGGAATATTACTCGGCCATAAAAAAAAGAGTGAAATCTTGCCACTTGCAACAACATAGATGGATGGACCTAGAGGGTATTATGCTAAGTGACATAAGTCAGACAGAAAAGACAAGTACCTTATAATTACCTTATTTGTGGAATCGAAAATACAAAAGAAATGAACGACAAAACAGAAACTCTTAGATACAAAGAACTAATTGATGGTTACCTGATGGGAAGGATTGGGGGGATGGATTAAAAAGCTGCATATCCTAAGAGGAAAAAAAATGACCTTCAAGAGAATTAGGACTTATTTCTTAATTTCATTGACTTCAGAGACAATTGCAGACTTGCAGTTTAAGTGTTGGAATTTCACAAAAGACATAGAACTTAACTGGAAAATGAAAAAAAAAGAAGAAACTAAAAAATCCCTCTAGGTAGTTTAGGTGAAAAATGTCTCTTTTATTTTGGCTTTGGTTTTGATTTCAGAGCATAATGCTTTGGGGTTGTTTTTCTTTTTTGTCTTTTTACTATGTTTTTCAGATTTTAAAGTCCATAAGTGTGTACAGTTTTCTCTAACTTTTAAACCCTTCCCTCCCCCCATTTTGACATTTGCACTTGGAGAACACCTGAGTTTCAAAGGTGTGGGCCTCCAACCCAGAAAGTGGGAATTTGGTTTTTCCCTTCCAAACTGGAAGAACATTTTTATGAAGAATTTTTGCCTTGGAGAATTTAACAGTGTTATCCAATGTTGTGTCTTTAAGGGTGGTTCATTTTCTCTGACCCTTTGTTACTCAAAGTAAAATACTAGGAGTCCTAAGATATGTTCTGTTATTGTACATTATATTGATTAAATCAGGATTAATTTCATTTCACAGCTAAGAACAGTGGTAAAACCTTGTTTTCAGAAATGCATTTTAGCCCTGGCTGGCATAGCTCAGTGGATTGAGTGCAGGCTGCGAACCAAAGTGTCGCAGGTTTGATTCCCAGCCATGGTACGTGCCTGGGTTGCCGGCTATAACCCCCAGCAACCCCACGTTGATGTTTCTCTCTCTATCTCCCTCCCTTCCATTTCTAAATATAAATAAATAAAATCTTTTTAAAAAGCAAGTATATTTTTAAAAAGAAAAAAGAAATGCATTTTGGGAGAGAAAAAATATTGTTTACTGAAATACATTTTGGAAGAGAAAAATATTATAAAATGTGTAGTGAATGTTTCTTCAGTTTCTTGTTCAGCCAGTGAGGAAAGGGCATTGCCTTTCTTTTTACCATTAATCACTTCTCAATAAACATGAGATCCTGTTGAGCATCAAAAAAAATCAATTAATTAACTAATTAATTAAAAGGTTAAGTGTAGCTCAATAGATTGAGCACAGGCCTGCAAACCAAAAGGTCACTGGTTTGATTCCCAGTCAGGGCACATGCCTGGGTTGTAGACCAGGTCCCCAGTAGGGGGCAGGTGAGAGGCAACCACACATTGGTGTTCCTCTCCCTCTCTTTCTCCCTTCCTTCCCCCTCTCTAAAAAATAATAAAATAAATAAAATCTTTAAAAAATAGAAATAAAAAGGTGAATGAATTAAGAAGTAATTAAGAAAATGCCAGTCACAAAATTAGTCAAGAAGATACAAAGTACATCATATGGAATCTAGTCAATAATTTTGTAATAGCTGTGTATGCTAGCAAACGGGCCTGGACTTATCAGGGTGATCAGCTTGTAAGCTATGTAAATGTCCAATCACTGTGTTGTATCCCTGAAACTAATATAATAGTGGGTGTCAGCTGTAATTGAAAAATAAAAACATTATTTTTAAGAATTACAAGGAAGAGGAGACCAGGGATTAAGAGATATACTGAGGCAATTCGATGCAGGGGGGGCCTTTTCTAACTATAATTCAAACAATTATTTAAAAATCAGGCAGTCAGGGCAATTGATCATGATAGGTAATTGTGATATTAAAGAAGGTTTTGTTTTTTTCTTGTCTCCGGGCCCTCCGTATGTCCTCCTTGGAGAAGTGTCTGTTTGGGTCCTTTGCCCATTTTTTAATTGGATTGTTTGTCTTCCTAGAGTGGAATCGTGTGGGTTCTTTGTATATTTGGGAGATCAAACCCACATCCAAGGTATCATTGGCAAATATATTTTCCCATAGAGTTGGTTTCCTTTTCATTTTACTGATGTTTTCTTTAGCAGTGCAGAAGTTTTTATTTTGATGAAGTCTCATTTATTTATTCTTTCCTTTTTGTCCTTTGCTCTAGGGGACATATCAGTGAAAATATTGCTGCATGGAATATATGAAATTCTCCTGTCTATGTTCTCCTCTAGGACTTTTATGGTTTTATTTATTTCTTTTATCCACCCTTGAGTTTATTTTTGTGTATGGTATAAGTTAGTGTTCCACTGTTTTACGTGTAGCTGTTCAGATGTCCCAACACCATTTGTTAAAGGGGCTATTTTTACTCTATCTTATGCTTCTGCCCCCTTCGTTGAACATTGATTTACCATAGAGACGTGGGTTTATTTCTGGGCTCTCTGTTCTGTTCCATTCATCTATGTGTCTGCTCTTATGCCAGTACCAGGCTGTTTTGATTACAGTGGCCTTGTAATACAGTTTGATATCAGGTATGGTGATACCTCCAACTTGTTCTTCTTTCTCAAATTGCTGTGACTGGAGTCATTTATGTTTCCATATAAATTTTTGAAATGTTTGTTCTTTATCTGGGAATATGTTATTGGTACTTTAACAGGGATTGTTTGAATCTATAAATTGCTTTGGGTAGTATGGCCATCTTGATGATATTAAGTCTTCCAATCCATGAACATGGTACATGCTTCCATTATTTGTGTCTTCCTTAATTTCTTCTTCAGTGTTGTGTAGTTTTCTAAATAAAAGTATTTTACCTCCTTGGTTAGGTTTATTGCTAGGTACTTTATTTTTCTTGTCACTATATCAAATGGGGTTTTTCCTGGTCACTGTTTCTGATATTTCATTGTTAGTCCCAGAAATTTCTGGACACTCTCCAATCCTTTATCTTTCATCTTACAAATCAGCCAGTTCTGTTCCTGAGCTCACCTTTTATACAAGTACCTTGTCAAATACAGCACAAGCAATAGTGACCCATTTATGGCACAAACATCTGTTTTCCCACTTTTTCACCGAAAGCTACAAGTTAGTTTAAATACATTATCGTTTTCCAAGGGACTATGGGCAGCTGTTTGGCTAAATGTTCTACTGAATTCTGTGGTCTTCTCTGCCTGCACAAACAGTTCCTTTTCTACCCTCTAACCAGCCACAGAAGAAAAATTTTATACACAACACCGTGCGTGAGGCACACACACACACACACACACACACCAGGAAGTTCCACTTCCAGGACAATTTTTTAAATTTTATTTTATATCATTCTGAATAGTTCAATGGTGAGTATATCCCCAAATCTCCATGGATTACACGAACAAAATGTACTCAAGATTATTTCTCTACTTATGTTAATGTAATCGTGGCCCTGCTCCACATCCCCTTCACTCAGGAATTCGAGCTGAAGGAGCAGCCTTTATCTGGGACATTGTTTGGTCTCACAGCAGAGGAAAGACAGCATGTGTGGCCTGACCATGACATGGATCTTAAAGCTCTGTCACTTCTGTTCACATTCCCCTGGCCTACGCGGATGATAGGACTTGGGTATTCCCCCATAGTGAGAGCCCACAGTGAAGAAGCTAAAAGAAGCAATATTTTTGAAATAATAAATAACACAAGTTATGACTAGGAGAGTCTGTCTGACTCTAAAGCCTGTGTGCTTAACCACTATATTATACTACCACCTTCCAAAATGGCTTTGCTTCATTTGTTGTTAGATTAGTGGCAAAAGTTCAAAAATGCTTTGTGACCCAGAGCAAGTACAATCATGCTTTAATTGCTAAAGTTTTCTGAGCGACACAAAGGTGGTAACTATCCAAGCTAACCGGTCACAGCTACACTTTCTCAAACTAGCTTGAGACAAAATTCACTTTGAACAAAAAGATTTCAGGGAAGAGGCTTGCTCACAATAATATAAGATGTATTTTGCACTATCTTAGAGCCTTGAAAAGTTAGTCATAAAATTATGTCTTAAGTGATGTTTTTCATCCTCAGAGATTACTTATAATTACTTATCATTAGGTATGATTTAGAACAGTTAGAGAAATAAACACTTTATCCCTCTTATTTTGTAAGTTGGAAAATGAAACCAGATCTGTCATTCATACTGGTACAAAAAAGCAGGACTTTAAAACAATTATACAGACAACTCAAAAAAACACTATATACTTGTATTTCTTTGAATATATAGTATATTTTGAATAAACTATTATATTTATATATTAATATTTTATTTCATATATCTCATATTAACATACTTGTATATACATGCATACATATATTCTTTGAAAAAAATATATATTACCTTTTTTTTCCTCTTTATTTAACTAGGATAAATTCAGCCTGAAGATTCTGACTCTCGAAATTGTCTTTGAAAAGGAAGAAATATGGACTGCATGTTGAAGCACTGTTTATTGTTTTTACTGAAGCCTTAATATTGAAGCCACAGTGCCTCAAATTCCTCTCCCTACTTTCAATATACCCAGGGTATATAATATAATGTGGGACTCAGCAGAGGCAGCAGGGAACTGAGAGTTGAACTCAAGATCACAGTTAACTAAGTAGGCAGCAGGTTCAGTCAATGGTTATCATGAGAACCAAGGTTATGCAAGGATAAATGTCACATTCAGACATCAGAGGCTGAGTATCTCCAATGTATCTCCAATGTCTTGGAGATACTCATTTGACTATTTTTTAAGCCTGTGAGCAAAAAAACTGGGAAGGAAATTGTTATTTAGCATGGTGGGAGAACCGATGTCCTAGAAACACAATCAACCTATTTCACTATATAAAATCACTGGTTCTGCCCCCCCCCAGTGTAGCTTAGTTGGTAGGGCATCATCCTGCAAACCAGAAGGTCTCTGGTTTGATTGCCAGTCTGGGCACATGCCTGGGTTGCAGGTTTAGTAACCAGTCATGGCACATACAAAAGGCAACCGACAGATATTTCTCTCCCTCTCTTCTCCTTCCCTTCCCCTCTCTCTTAAAATAAATAAATAAAATAAAATATCTGGTTTGTTGGTTCTACTTTGGTCTCCTGATTTCCAGTCTCCAGTTTCTGTGGACTTCTCTCATTTCCCGGCCTCCTTCCTTGAGCCAATCCTCTGGGAAAAACAGCTTGGTCTCCAGGGCAATTATGTAGACATTTTTATTTACTAACCTTTAATTATGTCTTCATCCTTATCTAAAACAATTTCTAAACCTTAATTAACTAATTGCTAATATAGCTTCTACAAATGGGCAGTACATATTTAGAATTTGATGTGCTCAATAGGCTATTTAACCCCCACACTTAGTTCCTTTAGATCATAGACTGCAATAACTTATTAGTCAGAATGAACAAGAGATATGTGGGAACAACTAGAAGTTTTAAAGACTATTCATTGGAAAATATCTTCGCCCTCTTACAGGTCATCCCTTACAGTCGTTTTAAGTGGTCCAACCTTGGGCCATATGGTCAATTAGCTAAATCCAGGGAACCATGTTATATATTTTCCCTAGATTAGCAATTCACAATGTGAAATTGTTAGTTTCTACATAGGCACATCATAAAGTTAAGTAGAAATCTGAGGTAATTATCCAGAAACTTAAAACACTAGCTTTCTCAGACATATTCTGACTAAAATATTAAAAGCATTAGCATACAAGTAAGTGAAAATTTTAATTGACACTAAGTTCACTAGTGGAAACATTAAACACATTGGCCTCACAAATTCTGGGCCTTGTGATTTCCAAATATATTCCAAATATAATTTCTGCATCCTTTCCACAGCATCCTCATTGCTTAAAATTACTTCTTCTGCTCTCTCAAAAGGCTCTTCTCTGACCATCACCTCTCATCATCACTTCTCCCCTTCATTTCCAAATCCTAGGCCCCTACCTTTTCTTTAAATCCACCATACACCCCAATATCCACCTTGGATCCTGTGATCATTTCCTTCTAGTTTAGTTTTAATAGCAGTTCAAATGGCCTCCCTCCTTATGTTAAAACTGCAGTGTAATGTGGGTCTAGACTAGACGCACAGTAGCATTACATTGTGACAGCATGAAAATAACAAATCATTCTGTACAGGAGCCCAAAGTACTCACAAGGAGAGAAAGCGGGCAGTTAAAGGAGATTTTAAAACTACAGCCTTGAAGGAAAGAAAACTTTTTTGTTCAGAAAACTGGAGAGAGGAGCAGGGCGGGGGGGGGGGGGTGGAGGGAGAAAGAGAGAGAGAGCTGAGATGTTTGGGCTCCTGTAAACTGCACTGAATAAGGAATGAATTAAGCCCTGAAGAACAATAGATTGGAGTGGAAGAGCATCAGTCTTTAGCAGTAGATTACAGTGCCAGGTAATGACTTACTGAAACCACAAAGCCTCAGCTCTCAGTCTTCTTCTACATAAAAAATTTTTCAAAGTTAAGGTGGAGGTAAGACACCGCTCCACAGGTTGTTGATCTAATAGCTTGAGGACAACAGTATGTTGCATTATAATACCTTGCCTTGGTTTCTAACCCAAATCTACAGGAAGGAGTAGGGTCTCTTTGTAGGAATTCTCACCAGCAGTGCATCTGTTGTTTGTCTCCAGCACCCCTGGGTCAGACCTAGTGAATGTGCAGCTATTATGGAGAACTTACATGTACATATGCATCACAGGGCATGGGACAAGGCTCACACAACAGGGATATGCACTGGTTCACAACTAGGTTCACAGTTACTAGACCCTCTCCTGCCATTTATTGTCAGAGTGTCTCCTTCCGCTGGATCTCCCACACACTTCTTTTTCCACAGCTTGAGTTTGTTCTCAAACTGATCATTATAGCATAGTTGTTATTGAATTCCATCATTTAAGAGTATAATACTAAAGACATGTAAGTGTAGGAAGAAAGAAAATTGTTTTTATGAGTACTTGAATGCCTTGGAGAGATATATTAATAAATAACAATAAATTAATAATCTGTACTAATCAGAAAAGCAGAAGAAACGGAATGAATAATATACATACATATAAGTACATAAATATAAATATATATCTAAATACATCATGCATACAAGTATACATAATTATTTCATATGTGTATTTATATGTATGAATGACATTTATTATAAGGTGTTGACTTGACAATTATGGAAGCCGAGAAGTCCTAAGATCTGCAGTTGGCAAGCTGGAGATCCAGGAGAGCAGATGTGTCATTCCAGTCCAAATCCAAAGGCCTGAGAACCAGGAAAGCCAATGCTGCTCTGTTCTTCCTGAAGGCCAGCAGGTTCAGGATCCAAGAAGAGTCAATGTATTAGTCTGAGTTCAAAAGCCAAAAAAGACTAATGTTCCAGCTCAAACAGGGAAGCCAGTGGAATTTCCTCTTATTTAGCATTTTTATTCTACTCAGATCTTCAACTGATTAAATGAGGCCCACCCACACTAGGGAGCGTAATCTGCTTTACTCCATCTACTCATCTGTGAGATTTAAATGTTAATCTCAACTGTACTTGAACATTAATTTAAAAAAAATAAAAAAGAAAGATAATTTAAATGTTTGTCTCAATCAGAAACACCCTCACAGATACACCCAAAATTACACTTGGCCATTCTATGGCCCAATAAAGTTGACACATAAAATTAACTATTAGTTAGCCACCTTCTACTCCCCCCCCACCACAATCACCACACTGTTCTCCATGTCCCAAATGGTAATGAAAAAAACACAATAAAAAATATTGGGTTAGACAAAAAGTTCATATGGTATTTTCATAAAATAAAAGATACATTTTTAATTTTCACCAATAACTTTATTGATTTGGATATTTTATTTCAGCTATCTCCCACATGGTATAATGTTAATTCTTCTCAATTAATGTCTTGATTTGATTGCTAGCAATTTCAACTGGTCTACCTGATTGTGGTGCGTCATCCAGTGAGAAATCTCCAGCATAAAACTTCACAAACCTCTTTTGAAACTTTTGATCAGTCACAGCACCTTCTCCATACACTGCACAAATCATTTTTTGTGTTTCAGTTGTGTTTTTACCTTCCTTGAAATAATAAAGCATTATATGCCGAAAACGTTGTGTGTCTTCTCCCATCTTCAATATTAAAATGGACTACACAAAAATTCACCATTTTTGATCAATGTTTTTTAAACACACGCTGATATGACAGCTGTCACAATACAATCTAACAAAATTGTTTCTAATGAAGTTTAAGACAATTGACTGCTACCAGAGCGATCTTATGGAAAAAAATTTTTTTGGAAAAGCCAAAAGAAAAAGAAAAGGAAAATGACCCTCTTCCCAAATTAACTATCAGAGGATCGTTGCAGCAGTTACTTAAAAATTAGAGAATTCAAAGTTTTTTTAAATTCAGTGTACGGAAATTTTAGATGCTGTAGTATGTGTGTACCTTATGTGAAAAGTAGATAAAGGATCTTTTGAATACAGTCAGATTCCTATCCCTCCTAAAGGACTGTGTTCTACATTAAACATATTAAGAATAAATGAACATGCTTTAAGCTAAAAATATTTGCATACTTTAATTTTTTTTAGTATTCTGCACATTAACAGAATTTTTTTTCAATTAACCCATCAAATGGCTGTTCTATATCACACCAGTTAAGAGTAATTCTGCATAAGACCATAAAATTGATAGTACAGTCAAGGAAATGAGACACTGTGAATGTCAGAACTGTTATGAGAACAGCACAATTTTGCCTAAAGGCATCTTTTTTTCCCTGTGCATCCTACATACACATCAATTCTTGCTATTTGGTGTTTTAAAGGTCACTCAGAACCTGAAAATATCTATCATGGGCCATTTCCAGCCTTGGGTAATGTCAATCATCAGATCACACCTCTCTTACTATTGACTTGCTGAGCATTGTTAGAAAAAAGTCATACCATGATGCCAGCTGGCATTACAACCAATCCATGTTACCTAACATCTGCTGGCCTATCAAGACTTCTGGGCAAGCCATTATCTCTAGTTGACTCTAACTTCATGCAATTTTTATCATACATCTTTCCTGCTTTCCCCACTCTTGTAAGGTCCCCAAATCTGTGTGTATCTCCTTCACTCTCAGTGAACAGAAGTTTTGCCTCCTACTTGAGAAAATAAAATCCAATTAGTAAGAATCACCTTCCACTTCCCTCCATTCAGGCACAATATATAACACCCCTCCTTCTTTCTCACTTTCCTCTTCCCTCCAGGTTTTCTTTTCTCTCTCGGCAATCTCAATCATTTGTGCAAAAAAAACAGTACTTGGGTCTCACTTCTGTATTTTCCCCAATGTTGCCATTTGACTACTGAGTGTCCTCCTCAACTAGATATTCTGCTTATGCTTTAAAACTCAATCGCCTTTAAATTCTTTAAGGTTCTTTCCAATTCTATAAAATGTTGTGGGTTTAAAAAGTTGTCTAGATAGTGTCTTTATTCTCTAATTCATTTATTCAGGTCAAGATAGGTGAAAGGGGTTTTTTTTCCCCCACTATCTCTGCCACTAAAATTTCATAATCCTTTTATTGTGGAAAGTCTAATAACCCACTAAATTTTCCCTCCAGGACTTAGTCTCATAATGCATTCATTTTGGCTATCTTGATTATGAGCTTATTTCTACTCTAAAGTGAACTGAATTTACCTGTGTCTCCAAATGACAAGCTAAATGAAAGATATTTGCCAGTAGATTTCTTAAATAATAACCTATCTCCTGAGAGATTCTCCCTTCATTCAAACAGAATCTAAGTCCAACTGGCACAGGTTCCCAGAAGGCTATACCTGCCAGCTGTCACCAAGTGCTTCCAGGTGGGCATCTCAGCTCATCGACAATGCTGTCTGGTTGGAGGAATTGGAATCAACGACATCGGAGGCAATTCACCTTTCTTTCTGGCGTGGAAGGACAAAGTGCCAAATGCAGCAGGTTGCATATTTTTTACTCATGAAATACAATTTGACAAAATCATTTTTCTCTAAACACTTTAATGGAAATTTTGGCAGGCCTATGCACTAACGATTTCCTTAATAATTCAGTACTCCGTCCTTCCATTTTATCCCCAAACTCTTCGCGTTGCTCAGGTAATGTCATCTTTTATTATGAATCACACAACTGGACTCTTTTCTGAGGAAGAGGGAATCTTTGCTGCATTTAAAAGCGCCTCTATGACTTTCCTTGGATAGCCTGGCTGAAATTAGCCATATACATTGGATAGACCGTGGAGCAATTTTTAGTAACTTGCATGTTGAATTATGCAGACCCCAGGACAATTGAAAAAAAAATTATAAAACAAAGGAAAAGTGGAAAGAAAGTTTCCAAGTTAAGAAATCTGTCAGATTTACTTTACTAAGAGTGATTTTTAGACTTTTTAAAATATTGAAATATTATTTAAATTAATGATGTTCTTGGATATTTAAAATTTGTCCTCAAATAAAATTTTATCTCCACTCCTTAAAGGCAGGGGCAATTATACTGCCAAGTGATAAAATAATAGACAAAAAGAGGAGATATGCTTCAAGAGAAAAAAGAATTACCTCCCATTATAATAGACAAGGAGTGCTGGTGCTGGGGCTCAGAGTCTGTCTGAGCAACATAGTGGTCATATTAAAATTCCATCATCACATCACAAGTTTGTTTCTACTGAAAACTGCTCGGCTTGGCTTGGTCTGATACGGTATCAGTCACATTTTTAAGTAGCACATCTCTTACCTTTAGGAATGTGATAATGTGTCCTACTGAGCCATCAAACTAATTTTTCTGTTTTGTTTAACCCTTCTAACTGATGTTGCCAGAAGGGCAGAAAGCCCAGGTGAGTCTATTCCTGTTCCTAAGCAGGTGCTGGCCGCCCACCTTCTAGTATGCAGTTTTCTGTGCTTTTCTTGTCAAAGGTGAGCTATTCAAATTTCACAGCCGTCACAGTTTTCCTTCTCCTTTCTTCTCTTTGCCCTCAAGATATTCTCAGAGGGTTTTTACTCAATGCCATGTGATGCTGAAGTTGTACAGGAGCAGTATGGGAATTGCATGAGAGCTACAGTTAAAGCCTAATGAACATTATGTTTATGAAGAATGTAGCTCTGATTTCTAAAAGCACTTTGGTAAATTATACAAATTAAATATTCATTACTTTGTACTTCATTAGTTCACATTTGGCACACTTTTTCTCATTATAATAGCCTGGAGTAAAAGCTTTTTAGTTTTTTTTAAATACACTTTATTCTGTTATTTTTCAGAAACTCTTTATTTAAAATATGAGGGCAAAGCTGTACTTTTTTCCATGGGAGCTATAATATTCAGAGTTTTCTTTTAAAAGCACTACATATTTTATTTCACACAAAGAAAGTGAATATGTGTTTGGAGTTCTTATTCAATAGTCAGCATAAAAATATGTAAACTTTTAACTCTGGTTTCCACTCAAAGTTTACTTATTACTTTTATTATTATTTTAAGTATTCTAATTCATTTGGGAGAAACCTCATTATTAAGTTAAAAGTATTGAAGTCTTATAATATTTATTTTCCATGCTGAGATAATTTTATACCGATTGATTCATCATTGGGCTCTTGAAGTCAAAAATTCTTTAAGTAGTAAGGTTGTTTGTCTGAGATAAGTAACAAACAGAAAGCTCCCCTGGCACATGGAAATTAAAATAGAAAAAAAGAATTATAATTGGTGCTACTATTTCCACCTCTAAATACCTGTCAACTTAAATGTATTCTTCTCTCAATGTATTCAGCAATGTGTGTATATAGAAAATACTGAAAATAAGTAACTCCTAAGAGTCTTTGAATTGAATGTCTGTTGTAGGCAGCCATACAGTTAGTTAAACAACTAGAAATAGGTAACTTAAAAATGTACTATTAATCAAATTCAATGCCTTCAGATTTAGAGATCTTTATATTTTTTTCATCTAAGATTTCCACAAATGGCAATTAATGATGGGTATTTACTATCTGAAAGAAAAACGAATTCTGAAAACATATTTTTAAAGATTACAGATAAAATAGTCTGTCTGAACTGAAATACAATAATATTTAAATTTAGGGAGTATTGGACTAGGAGACAGAGGACTGGAATTTGAGTGCTGGGTACATCATGTAGTCTTATGCTCTTTATAAAACCCCTCTTTTTAAATTCAGGAAGTCTAGAGCATCCCAGAAGAAATTGGGTCCAAGGAGGAAACACACCAAGGCACATGATAATTACATTACCCAAGATTAAAGATAAGAGAATCTTAAAAGCAGCAAGAGAAAAAGAGTTACCTACAAAGAAGTTCCCATCAGACTATCAGCTGATTTCTCAAAAGAAATCTTACAAGCAGGAAGGGGCTAGCAAGAAGTATTCAGTAATTAAAGGACCTACATCCAAGGTTACTCTATCCAGCAAAGTGATCATTTAGAGTAGAAGGACAGATAAATCGCTTCCCAGATAAGGTAAAGCCAAAGGAGTTCATCATCACCAAGCCCTTGTTATATGAAATGTTAAAGGGACTTATCTAAGAAAAAGAAGATCAAAGCTATGAACAGTAAAATGACAACAAACTCACAACTATAAACAACTGAACCCCAAAAAACAAAAACAAAAACTAAGTAAACAACTAAAACAAGAACAGAATCACAGAAATGGAGATCACATGGAGGGTTATCATTAGACAAGGAGGATAGGGAAGGATGGGGGGAAATGTATAGGGAATAAGAAGCGTAATAGTAGGTACAAAATAGACAGGGGGAGATTAAGAATGGTATAGGAAATGGAGAAGTCAAAGAACTTGTATGTATGATCCATGGACATGAACTAAGGGGGCAGCGGATGCTGGTGGGAGGTGAGTGCAGGGCAGAGGATAAAGGGAAAAAATGGGACAACCAACCGTATAGCATAATCAATAAAATACACTTAAATAAATAAAGATTAGTGATCTGATCTGGTAAACAGGAATAACACTTGCTTTGCCCACTCCTCTGGGTCATGGTGAATATACACTGAAGTTATGAAACATCAAAAAACATTTAAACATAAAACATTCTATAGGTTAATGATATTAAAATAACTAAATTATGAGCTCTATAATTTCCATACACTAAAAGATGAACAACAAAACATCAACTCTATTTTAAAGCATGCAAAGTGAAGAGGTAACTGTGGTCCAGGCAGATAATACGATGCTATCTCCTCTTGAGCACTATCATATTCTATCAGTGAGCTTCAGCAGGATGGTCATTACACCTTTTAGGTGACAGCTTATTCATTATTCTTTTTGCTTCTAGTATTTATTTTAGCTGACTTTTCTTCCTTAGGGAATTTAAAGAGAATAATAGGGTCATAAGACTAAGCTTTCAGCAGGAACTTGAAAGAAAAGACGATGGGAAGCTTTGTACGTATTAAATCTACCTATTTCAAAACTGAAAGAATCCAGAGAATGTCATGAAGGGAGGAAAGGAGCAATGTGATGACTCAAGAAGCTTAGAGAACAAAGCAGAAAATAGAACACAGACTAGAAAAAAAGGTGTTGGTGAATTGTTTTGTTTTTGCATGATAAATTGGAAAAGAAGCTCTTGAAAACAGCGGACAAATAAGGAAGGTAACAGTGAAAACTACTTCAGAAAACTGCTAAGATGTGGTTGGGATAGCAGTGTTTTGCATGTATCAGAGAAACATCTGAATTTGTCTGCCAGAGTCATTTGAAAAGAGATCAGTAATTGGAAGGAGTCAAAGATAATGGAAATTGCAAGTTAAAGAAATGAGACAGGTTGGGAGTTTCCTATAGGATAAGAGTGACAGACTAGGGTAAATATTAGGACCAGCACAGAGTTAAGGAATAATGCCTATTCCTGTTCTCTAGATCTATGTTCATTTCTGACATTAAAACTTACTTAAAATTCACTTTACCCAAAGATCCTCTTCAGAAAAATCACAGAACTATAACAGCAAAGTGTTTCAAGTAGTTCATTGAGCCAAACACTCTTTGAATCTTTTCCACAGCATTCTGGCCAATGGGATGCCTGGCTTACATGTAAACCCCTCCAGGGATGTGATGTTCCCTATTGCCTGAAGTAACACATGCCACATTTGGTGAACTTCGCATGCTAGAAAAGTCTTCCTTATATTAAACTGGAATCAGTCCCCTGTAACTTCTTCCCATTAGGCCTATTCTACCCATTTAAGAGTCACACAGCCTGACGTCTGCCTGGCCCATTCAGTTCTGCATTCCTTACTTTCTCATACTAAGGTATTGAACAATTACTTACACAAACATTGTATACTATGTGATTATGACTGTACCTCCCCTTTTACTGTTGTAGGTAACAGGGCTCTGCCACTGCCACCGCCACCAAGCTCCATCTCTGGACTTCACCACAGGCTCAACGTCCTGTAACAAACCCATATCCCCTCAATTTTCTAGGAGGAAGGGAACTTATATTTGATGAACCCTGTGATATGCCAAGAATATGGCATAGATTATGTCATTCAATCTTCTCATGAGCCCTACAAAACAGATACTGAGTTATTGACCCCTTCAAACAGATAGTCAGCAGTTTTATCCATTTACACTTAAGATTGACTATATCACTACTCTCCCAGATACTGATTTTCTACATGTATTCTTGAATTCCCTAATACTGCTTTGGCCAAAAATCTGTTTAGTTTCTTCTCTAAAATGAGAGACACATGTTTTATTTTCAACAATAACTTTATTGAATTGGATATTTTGAGTATGTTGGCTATCCCTGTGTGGTATAATATTGATTTTTCTCAATTAATGTCTCGTTCATCACTATCAATTTCAACTAGTCTATCTGACCGTGAAGCATCAACCAGTGGAAAATCTCCAGCATAAAACTTCTCAAACTTCCTTTGACACACTTGATCAGTCACAGAACCTTCTCCATACACTGAGCAAATCTATTTTTGTGTTTCAGTTGTGTTTTTACCTTTCTTGAAATAATAAAGCATAACATGCCAAAAATGTTGCTTATTTTCTTCCATCTTCAATATTAAAATGGCCACATAAAAATTCACCAATTTTGATGTGTTTTTTAAATGCACACTGATACAACAGCTGTCACAATATGATCTACCAAAATTGTTTTGAATGAAGTTTAAGACAACTAAGTGCTACTAGAGCCATCTTATGGAAAAGAAACAAACATTTTGGCCAACCCAATTCATATTCTCTTTTATATATTTTATTATTTTTAATATTTGCTCTTTTAAAAGTGTTTTCCTTTTTTTTCATGAGTGAGGCAAGACAAATAAAATAGATGGTATTTCAAATTGTCATTTCAAAGATAGGGTGCTGACACTCAAAGGGGTCAAATAACATGACCAAGAGGTGATCAGACTCTGGATAATGGGTTCTCAGTAGCTCAACTCTTGATAACCTGGTTTATAAACCCAAAGCGTCATTTACTACTTTTGATGGAAGATCTGTGTGGAAGGATAATGATGCCCATTGCTGCACAAAGCACATAAGCACCAAGTCACAGATCAAGTCCCACCCCAGAAGACTACTTAGTTAGAGGCCCTGAGACAAAGAGCCTGTGATGCCAAAGTGATAGTCACATAAACACAAAATAGCTTACCTTTTAACCTTCTTTGTCTATAGATATTTCAATCTTGGGGTTTAAAAAATGCTCATTAAAATTATAGCAGCAGGTCTCTTAGACATTTTGAAGCTAGACTGTTCAAGTTTTATTTTTCAAATGTTTTCTTAATTTTACCAACTAGTCACCTACAGTTTCAGGCACAGTACCTCCTCATGTTGTAATTTCAAATGTACTTTAAATATGCGCTTTTTAATGAAGAATATATTGCTAATATTTTAAAATACCAGAAAGATACACCATATTTTTGATTTCATGGGATATTTTATGACCTCATTTCTAAACAATTGGGATTTGCTTTGTTTGAAATGTGGAGGCCTGGCCACATTTTATGACAAAGAGTGAGATAGTTCCCTTGCAGAAAATGGGTGATAACTATATGATGGGGAAAGATTCAGGGCCAGGGGGACAAGAGGCTAGAGGACGTGTTCAAAGAAACCAGGTCAAGGGAATTAAACAGGCCACAGTCCTAAGGCTACAGGACTGGATTGGAGAAGCAGCTGATCTAAGAACCCCTAAGATTAGAAGGGCCAGAACTGATATACTCAAAGGACACTGATTTCACTCACAGAACTATACATTTTTGTATTTTGTTGTGTAATCCTACTGTGGAATCCTCAGGTATTCAGGGAAATTTTCTTCAAATGTCACTTCTTAGTGTTGGAATCGGTGAATTTAAGGGTGATGCAAACTTAGGGTTCCTTAGAAAGAACATAATGAAAATGCATAAGCAGCTAACAGTATTGGCCTCAGAAATTGAACCACAGGGACAACTGGAAAAAAATGCATTGTTTTGCCCCATGGTAACTGTAAGTATTATTTTGAATTTAAAGTTTGACAGTCTTCCCTGAATTTTTCAATTTATTATCATAATAAGCCAAGCTCCCAAATGGATATGTCATCTCTATGTAAACTCAAGAATATATACTTTCAGAAAGAGAGATAAGTATGGCAATTTGTTAGACTTAAGTTGATAAACCAATATAACTAATAAAATATACTTCTTTTCTTGCTTCATAATTGTGCAAATGAATAATAAATGAGCATAAAATGGAATTTATGGTTATTTAAATTTCATTATAAAATTAGTGTTATATATACTGAGATTTTTTTTTTACATTCAGGCATCTTTTATATTTGAGAATCAGGTTTTTTAACCTCTCAAAATATCAATAAAAATTCACATTTCTAAACTATAATTCACTGAAATTGATTTGAAATTTTTTTTTAATTTTCTGCTATTTGACTTGAAAGATACATAACAATGGGATTTTAAGATGGTAGGAGGGTTATTGGAAGCTATACTGACCTTCTCCCAGGACCAAACTGAAATTACAACTAAATTAAAGAAAAATCATCCTGAATAACTAACTGAACAATAGCTGGAGGGAAGCCTGATAACCCAGTCAGATGGAAGAAATCACATCACAACAACAAGAATGGTAGGGAGTGTGGGGGAGGCAAAAGAGGGCTTGCTGGGCTCCCATGGGCAGCAGCTGAAATTACGGAGGGATATTTCAGCAGATATTTCAAAAAGATTTCATTGGTATCTTCAGAGCGTTTCACCCCAAAGCACCAGGATATACATACTTTTCAAGTGTACATGAAATGTTTTCTAGGATAGACCACATGTTGGGACACAAAACAAGTCTCAATAAATTTAAGAAGATTGAAATCATATCAAGCATCTTCTCTAACCACAATGCTATGAAACTAGAAATCAATCACAAGAACACTAAAAAAACACACAAAGACATGGAAGCTAAATAACATATTATTAAACAATGAATGGGTCAACAATGAGATCAAAGAAGAAATCAAAAGATACCTCGAAACAAATGAAAATGAGGACACAACAATCCAAAACATGTGGGACACAGGAAAAGCGATCTTAAGAGGGAAATTCATAGCAGTACAGGCCTCTCTCAAAAATAAATAAACAAACAAACAGAACAAAAGAAAAAGCTCAAATAAACAATCTAACTTTACACTTAAAGGAACTTGAAAAAGAACAAGAAACAAAGCCCAAAATGAGTAGAAGGAAGGAAATAATAAATATCAGAGCAGAAATAAATGAAATAAGAGTCTAAAAAATACAAAAGATCAATGAATCCAAGAGCTGATTCTTTGAAAAGATAAGTAAGATTGACAAACCTTTAACTAGACTCACCAACAAAAATACATAATAACACATTAGCTTATGTTATTTGTTAACCTGTAGAAGTTAGAAAGTTAAAATTTTAAGTAGGCTCAGTTCATTTGCATTCCAAAAGCTAATCAGTGCTTTTAACGTTTATCTTTCTTAGTCCTGTGATACAAATACATGTTATTAAGAATATTAAGGCCTTGGAGTTAAAATTCTGAGATGAATACAGATTTCTAAGGCTATGAACTCCAATATGCAAATAATGTCAATTTAATTTTCTATTATTGCACTAACTTTCAATTTTGAAACTCCATTCTACCTGACAAGAGCAACTTAACCTTTGTCAATTCAGAGTAAAAAAAAATAATAATTCAGTTTCTCTGAATTACAAAAGTTGCACTTTATCTGAGTCAACTTTTATTTCCTTTGTGTGAAATAAACTTGCATTTTCCCCTTGTACACAACCCCTGTGGTTGTGTAAAAGTTTTGAGAAGGTTCACACAGTGGGTCTTGCATACACTCACACCACCAGCTCCTCTCACTGTCCTTGCACCGGGGGGGTCTCCAGGTTTTGGAATCTGGAGGACATCCAATTTCTCATCCAGTCTCCAATCATAATTGCAGACAAACTTGCCACCTTATTCTCTCAAGAAATGCAATGGGTCACGAGAAATATTCAGATGCTCTCCAAACCCCTGTGGGCCCAAAGGAAACACACTGAGCAATCTCTATCCTCTGACCAGATACAAGGAGGATTAGTATTGTCCCATGGCTTAGGTTAGGCCTCTTACAGTGACTCCCTACAATGGGTGAGTAATGGACCCTTGATCTTCTCCCACCAAGACTGGTCAGGAGTGTGCTCACAGCAGCCTGCACTAGGGTAGCGTGAGGGCTGAAAAGTACCAGCCCTGGGGGTATCATATTCTGTTCTTCAAAAACTGTAAATTAATACATTGTATAATCAAAATTGCCTTGGCATGAATCCTGGTGAATGGTTAATTTTCTTCTTCCTAGGAAAACACCTTCTTAGGTATTCACTGGCATCTAAGTTTCCTTTTGCTCAAGACTTGTCTTATAGTTCCTCCCTGTGGAATTTTTACTTTCTTGAGGGTAGGGAATGACAACATTATACACATCTCTCAAAGTCAAGTTTATGAGAAAATAATGTTGGCCATAAGTCCAATGTTGGCCAGGATTTTGAGACAAAAACAGAAAGGTATTATAATTATTTTACACTATAATTGTATATTGAATCATTACACTGTACACCTTAAAAATATAAAATTATATTAGTCATTATTACATTGTGTCATAACACAGCTTAACACAGTAAAGTTGGGGGAGGGGGAAGACACTGAGACTCAAAAGTTCTCTGTTAAACTTCTGTCTGTGCCATGAATTTGAAAAACCATTAGATGATTCAAGAATTTATTAGATCATTTAAAAATACTCTGGAGTTTAAAAGACTCTAATTGATATAATTAAACATTTAAATCTAACCAGTTTTGTTTCCAGATAAACTTCTAGCTTAGTAACCAGCAACTGTATATATAATTTCCTCTGAATTATAATTTCAACTTAAATATGACATTGTGCTTACTTGATTACAGAAAGTGTGCTCTTGACTGAAAAAATATTGTCTGTTTTTGAGCTCTTTCTTGGCATAAGCTCTTTGCCTGTTTTAGAAGAAATATTTTTGTGCTAGTAACTATAAAACTTAGTTTTATAACACAGCTTGAAAAATATTCTCTGAAATCCAACTTTTAGATGATTTTCTTGCAGTTCTCATTTTCTCACATAAATTTAACTCGCCCCCTCAGTTGGCAGTGCATCATTTCTAGTGTTTTGTATTACCTATGCTTTCACTTCTTTAGAGGACTGGCTTTATTTTATTTCAGCCAAATTAACCTATACATAAGGGAACTGGGCCTAGTTTTTTCCTACTTATTAAGACTGGGAATTAAGATTTCTGTCCCACAATAGAAAAATGACTTTTCTGGGCACCCTCTAGAATATTGTTCTTAGTCATTCCTTAATAAATCAGTAATAACTCCAGATTTACATTTTCCAGTGCTCTTCACACAAACACTCTTTTTCCTGACAAAGAAATACAATTTTGATATGTGCCTGAAGAGAGATTAAATGACTATACACTGTAGATATTTTCTAGGTGAAAATCACTGCTGACGTGAGTATCAAATAGTATGATCACTAGAGTAAACAATTCAGCAGCAACTTGAAAATTGAAAATGAGTTGAAGACCCAGGAAACTTGTATCTAGGTAAATACCTTAAAAAGACTTAAATATATACATAACAGATACTTTCAAGGATGACACTGAAGCATTATACCAATGGTAAAAGTCTTATACATGCTGAATGATTTTCAATAGAAGAGTGAATAAAGTATTAATAGCATAAAGCAGCTAGAAATGAACTTCATTTATATCTATCAACATTAGTACATCTCAGAAACCTGACGTTGAGTGGACAAAGCAAGCTGCAATGTCGGTTGGTACATAAAGCATGATGCAGATTGCACGCACTTAAAAATACATGGAACTAGCAGTAACATGTTATTCATGTGCATGCACATTTACAGGTATAAAAAGTAAAATGAGATACACAACAAATTTTTCCTCTAAGATGTAAAATATTCTTAGTCTCTTTCTAGCCAATATGGTTCAAGTGTCTAGAACTCTGACACATAGTAGGGGCTCACTACTCACTGAAAATGTGTTCATAATAGTGAGTGCCTGGGAGTTGGTCTGGTCAGGAAATTAAATGGGAATTATCCGTAAAGTAATGTTTCTCTTATTTAGAAAGAGAGAGGGAAGGAGAGAAAGACTTGCAAGTAGGAAAATAATTAACGAGTTTCAGCCGTTCATTGATTCATGGATGTTCATAGCTGTCCCTGTACCATTTTTTTTTATTCTTAGCTTTAAAAATAAATTCAGTCTCACAAAATGCAACCCATATTATTAAATGCCATGTGTCTTTAAATGAATAAAGAATTTTAACTCTAAGCCCTTGCCACTAGTTCTAGTTCTTTCATGTGTATTCATTTTTTAGTTCTAGTTCTAGTTCTAGTTCTTTCATGTGTATGCATTTTTTAGTTCTAGTTCTAGTTCTAATTCTTTCATGTGTATGCATTTTTTAGTTCTAGTTCTAGTTCTAGTTCTATTCTGGTTCTTGTTCTAGTTCTTTCATGTGTATACATTTTCTCTTCTTTAAATTGTGAGAAATTCCTGTAGAACTTCTCGATCTTTTATTTGTCATGTTTCTCCTAGTATCCTGATTCAAAGCAATCAAAATACTTGTTTGGCTTCCAGCCACAGTTCCACATGTGACCAGTTGTTTAACTTTCAGCAAGTTGCTCAATCAATGTGGAACTTCATTTCCTTATTTACAAATTAGAAACATTGCAAATGACCTCCCTTAAAGCCCCTCTCATATTTAAGATTTAAGAACTTTATAAGCTATACTTCCTTTTAGTTCTAAAAATTCATATTGATTTTCCCATTAAACTTCCATCACACCTCCAAATTTTTTGGACCTTTACTGTAGCATCCAGCACACTCTCTCCCCTGCAAGGACTACACTGTGTATGGGAAGACATGATAAATATCTGTTGAATATTTTAAGGTAAATATGTTCTCAGATACTAATTAAAAATTTTGAAAGAATAAAATCTAATGTCTGTTTTGAGTGTTGATAAATGCTGCATTAATTCAAGCCACAAAGTTATGAAAGGTGTTCATTGTATTGTTTGCATACAACAAGTTGGTGTTCAGCTATATACTGCTTTGCCTTAATGTTGCAATATATTGATATTGATATGCATAACACCTTACTCTTCCCTGATGCCTTTGAGCCATCATAGATGAAATGGCTTGTAATCCACAACTCTCTGCTGTCTCCAACATGATTTTGAAGCCAGTGCAAGGTGGGCCTGCTCCTGTGTGACTTTTAAGTTCCATTTCAGCAGCCCTACTTGAAAATCCAGTTACTATGGTGATATGTACCACTGCAAAGCATCTCCTTCTCAACAACTGAAGTGATACCCTATTCAGTGAAAGCGGTATCTATGGCTTAATGGTTCAGCAAAAGGCTGACAGATCTATGGTCTCATTTCTGACTGAGAGGTTTTTAATAAGTAGTTTGAGCTCCTGGAATCTGAGAAGACTGAACAGGCTCTGTCTAAATTTAGCAGGGTCCATCTTAAAGGACATTTCCCGGACAGATCAAATACTGTATAAATTGGAAAATGCTGAATTGGCATGCCAATATATGCTTCTGTTTTGAGGCAATGAAAAGAGAAACAAACAGATTATCCTTTGTGTCTTTCAAAAGAAAAAAAAAACTACATACAGGGGCAGACGCCTCTCCCCGAGTGGGTGTCTCCTGTAAAGCCCCGGCTCCTCCTGGCGCTGACCCAGCTGGACTCCCACTGGCCTCTTACTGTCGCGCTTCTCTCTCCCTGTCTCAAATGATGAGGGGAGTGGAAGGAGGGCAAGTTTTCTCTCACTGCAGAGAAGTGATCTTCTTGGCATTCTGAGTGGCATCTCTGAGTACATTTTTCTTAAATACACATTATTTTACATAAGGATTAGATTCTGTAACAGCAGGTGTCATAGGTTAAGATTGTGGTTGACTTAATTGCATTAATACCCTCTGTCTTATTTACATGACAAAATACATCTTCAGTTCTAAACAATTGCCTTGAAATGGATCTTTGAAAACAATTGTTACAATAGCTAATGTTGTCAACTGCCTCTGCCTCAAAGGGCAGAAACTGCTTCCTTCTTCTTCGTGTACATCCAGCAACCTGCCCACGGCTGACTAACATGACAAGCAAATGGTGCTTAGCAGTGTTTGGGGGGGAGTAAGGTAAGTGGATAAGACATAAATAAATTTAATCCAAAAGTCTTCTGATATGGGAATCATTCTCAGATACGTTCCATCTATTTATCACAGTTTTTTCAGGAGAGATTTTTCTAAGGCCAAGGTAAAACTACTGGTCAAACCTTCCCATGAAGGTCCCAACAAGTAAGAAGTAAGAGCTGTGTTCCTAACTTGAACCAATAAAAGTTACGGTTACAATCATGGACTACAAATTAACAGGGCATGGTCTGTGAATAAGAACCTTTGATGACAGAGCATTAACATCTGAAACTACTTAACTATCTGCTCTGAGGTAACGACACGGCTGGACCCGACACACAGGCTGCAGGCAATTCTCTAGCTTGCAGTGTCGGCGGTAAGGCCTGAACTGGCAACCACTTTTATCATCCGGTGGTATTTCTACCTCAGAGTCTGGCTTTAATTGTGATCTCTATTTATAATTACCAATCAAAATGCTATGAACCAAAACAAAAAAACCCTCTTAATTTATATGGCGCTATTTTTATACTTTGATAAAAGATTTAGTTCTTCATTTCCTTTCCCTCACCCCAAGGCTGACTACACAGCCTCAGTCAGCCATGAGTATGTATTCATCTGAAACCCTTCTTAGGGTTACTAAACTGTGAATAACTCCAGATCAAAATGCTGGGAAATGCCTTATCTAAACTCAGAGCCTGTTTCCCCTACCACCTAGAAATAGTAACAGTTTCTTGGAATCCAACTTGAAAAAAATCTTTCTGAACATAAAATTCATCTATAGTTTTCAATCAAATCATTTTTGAAGCATATTAGACACTGGTTTCTAAAGTATCCTCTTGATTTGGTGTTTCTCCTTAGCTTACCAAGAAACACACAAATCTAATTTTCTTCCCATTTTTGCTAGGCTGTCTCTTCTGTTGTTCCTCTTCCTCCAGTTTCATAAATGTAAGTGCTGTTAGATTTACCGTGCTAGAGCTCAGCCATCCACACTTTTGCTCCCTGCCCTCTCAACGACTTCCTACATTTTCAACTATGGTGCTACGGACATGACTCCTTGAATGTGCATTATAATCCTACATAGTCTTCTAACCTCACACCTGCCATCTAGAAATCTTTATTAAAATTATATACCTAAGCATTATGTGTCAGTTTCTCTCTTCTTGGATGCAGGTAATCTCCTTTTAACATTGCTTTGCATTATTGATACCTTTTCTAGGCACTACAGCCCCAAATCTCAGAATCACTGTGAATTTTTTCCCTTCCTTGGCTCCCGCATCAACTAAGTTCTAGCTACAGGTTATGTCCGCAGTCCCCTGTTTCTTTTTCCCTGGTCGTTCCTGGCCCTGCTGTTGTAGCTCAAATTCTCTTTACTTTCCATGTACACTATGACTAGAACCGCCTAACTGCTCACTGGATTCCTTGCTCCAATTAGCTAAGCCAACACCACCTAAAGTGACTCAGATACAAATATATAACATTATGTAAAGAGTTGAATTTTTATGGCCTTCCTCCTGTGGTAATTTTGCGCACACATGCTTCTGTGTGTGCGTGTATGGGTGTGTGTGGGTGTATGTGTGCAGCTCCAGTTATACCATCGAATTGTTTAAAGTTTTCGTGTTATTTGACCTAAATACTGGAACTCTCATACACTGGTGATGGAAATGTAAAATGATACAGTCTTTTTATGCAACTGTTTGTCAGTTTTTCATAAATTCAACTGGGCCCTTAACTGTTTGTCTAAGCTATTCCAATCCTGGATGTTTGCCCAATAGAAATAATTTAAGTTATTTTGATAATCATTCCAATGCATTATTAACCAGTTTTTAAACCAGTATTTTTCAACATCTAACAATGATGCACAACTGTGCTTTTGTGATGTATCAGTTTCTTAAATCAAGTATTTTAAAGTTCCTGGGAGAAACAGAACTTCTCAAAGAATGGTATCATTGAATAAAACAGGTCACATCCTCTCAAATTACATTAAAGAAACAGGGAGGAGTATGGTGCCAACTTCATTATTTCTCCCCAAAGAAATTGAACTTGTCTTTCATTTTATTAGAAAACTTGATATGTGTGAGTTTACTCACCAGCTCATTGATGTGACCAATTGCATTTACAGTAGACAAAACTAATGAGTACAGGGAAGAGGTGACAGTTGGGAAGTAGCAAACAGGACTTCTTAGTCATTAAACCTGTATAGACTATGTCAAGCTCCCTTCTGTGAATACCTCAGAGCACTTTACAACCATCATCTATTAAATCTGTCTGACATTGATGCTAGGCAAGAAGAATAACTGCATCACCACCTGCTGTTTGGAATTTGAAAAAAAATTCCCCTGCCAGTTAAAATGGAAGAATGAGCTTAGAGCAGAGAACAGGAGAGAGCATTTATTGTTCCAAGGCCAAAGCCTCTGCAACTCAGATGTCTAACCATGGCTCAATTAGGTGACTTCAATTAGGCTAATTACATGGGAGAAGGGGAAAGGGGCTAGCTACCTATTGACCCAAATTCTCAGTTTTTTCAGTTATCTTATAACACCATATTTTTCTTTGTATCCCCAAATGTGTGGTACACGGTAGGCACTCATTTTCTGTTGTTGTTGCATTTTTAACAGTTCTACTGAGCCATACATGACAGATCACAAAATCCGCTCACTTAAAATATACAGAATAATTTTAGTACATTATATTATGACATAGCTGTCATTGAATTCCAGAGTTGGAACATTTCTATCATTACCAAAGGTTCCATCATATCTATAGGAATTCCCATTCACTCCCCTCTTCCCAGGCAAATGCTGATATGCCCTCTGTCCTCATAGTTTTGCATTTTCCAGAAATATCATGCAAATTGAATGATGTAATATTTAGTATTTTGTGTCTGGATTTTTTCACTTAGTATGTTTTAGCATGTTTTATCTATGTTTTGCATGTACTGGTTTTTTGCATGCTATCAATAGTACTTGATTGTATGAATATACCAAATTTTGTTTATCTCTTCACCAGGTGAAGACACTGTATTATTTTTATTTTTTGTCTATTATGAATGAATGCAGTTCCTATAAACATTTTCATTTCAAGTATCATGGACATATGTTTTTATTTCTCCAGGATAGATATCCAGGAATGAAATTACTAGATCAAATGATAATTATATGCTTAACATTTTACGAAACTGCAAAACTGTTTTCCAAAGCACCTGTACCATTTTGCATTACCACAAGCAATGCACGAGGGATCTGGTTTCCATACATTTTCTCCAACACTTAGTATTTTCAATCTTTTTTACTATAGTCACTTTAGTGAGTGTTCATTGTCTCTCCTTGTGTATGTGTTTTATTGGTTGCTTTATGGAGGTATAGTTAAGATTCAGTAAGTTGAACATGTTTAAAGTGTACCATTTGTTAAGTTTTGACATAGGTTTGTAACCATGAAATAATCACTGCAGTAAAGATGATGAAGGTATTCATTACAAACAGAAGGTCCATTTTTCCCTTGGGTAACTCCTCCTTCCTGCAATGAAATCCCTACCCATCCACTCGCCGTTACTGCTAATTAGTTGCATTTTCCAGAACTTTATTGAAAAAATTATACAATACTGTCTCCAAAACCACCAGTAAAGCCTATTGCTTTACACATCTCTTAAAAGAGTTTTGTCTGTTCTTTTCTGATGAAATAAATGAAGGACTAAGTATGATGTTTGACGTAATGCCATAACAGAGTAAGAAACAACCAGAAGCCATAGAAGAAAACAAGGGTTCAGTGGAGCAGATAACCAAAGCAAAACTGATCATGAGAATATGTTTTTCCTGCCTCTAGAAATTTTCAGTAATCTTGGGAAAAGCCCAGAAATTTCTATATACAAAAGGTGAAGGAGATCTAGTGCAAATATGAGCTGCACAAAGATCTTTCTACTAGGCAGCGCCTCCTTACTTTCACCGAAAAGAAGTGTTTACTTCTACTAGCAGCATGAAAGGCAATCATAATCATTAATTTCTCCATGGTTCTACTTCTTAACAGTCCTAATGCACATTATTTTTATTCTTCTTCATTTTCAGAAGCTGCCTCCTGCTAACTCACCTCTCATCAGAGACATTTATACCTAACAGATGGTGGTATGTTCCTTTCCTTCTTTGTGTTCACACTCGCTACACTGTGCACTGCATAAGCAGTGAGTGCAATAAACATTTCAGCGGTTTTAAGTTGTTGTGAAATATATGGCAGAGTTAGCTCAATTTAGGAAAGGCAGCACAAATGTATTGGTGCAACAAAAGAAATATTAAAGTAGAAATACCAATTAACAGAGCTAAAGTTAGCAACCCACCTTATGTCTTGTTTTCTGCACATCCCTACACTTTCAGATTAGTAGAAAAACCAAGAATGTTGGAAATATGGTAGGGCTGTTAACCATGCTGGCTGTCATGAGAGACCGAGCCTTGGTTAGCCTCAATGACTTCCTCAAATAACATTAAATGACACATTTTAAGGAAAACAGTTAAGTACTTTAATAGAGTACTTAACATACCAGAATGTGTAGCTCTGGGTAGGAAGTTACCATATGTAGCTTTTCTTAGGGAAAGCTTTATGGAAAAGGTGACATTTGAACTGCATCAGAAAGAAAGAGTAAAATTTTGTCAAACAAATAAGAACAGCATTCTTATTTTCACTTGTTAAATATAAAACAGTAGTCATTTCGAAGTAAGAGTTCAAACACAGATAATGAAACTTCATCAAATTTTCTCAAGTGGCAGGGTTTTACAAATTAATTGAGGGTATAAGAACAACACTCAAACACAATAAGAATAGTAAACTGTTTGGATTTTTTCAGAATTAAATATTTGCTTAATTCCATCTTCCCCACTGTGTCTTCTCCCCCAGTCCATCTGTGTGAATTTCATTACCCAAAATAAAATGAGAAGCTGAGGAAAAGAAAAAGAGAAGGAAAAGTGTCATGTAAGATAATAAACACAAGTACTGATTATTGGACTACCGTGCAAAATAATATTAAATTGTAAATCCCCATAGCATGAACTTAAAGAGATTTGTGTGATACCAAGAAGTCATTTATTATTAGTTTTTCTGCACCTATAGATAAATGAAGCCAAGAAAACTTCCATTTTCCCAGCTGCAAATTTTCTATGGTGTAATATTAAGCTATTGAGTTGAAGAGTGTTGTCCAATTCAACTACCAGTGTTGAATATCACATGAGTAATCAGCATGAAATAGTATTTTTAGGCTCCTCATTGTAATCAGCATCTCATTGTTACAATATTATGATACCCAAATAAAGTAGAGTCTCCTCATTCTTAATTTTTGAATAAGTGTTTAAGGACTAAATTATAATAATTTCCAAGTGCGTGAAGGACAGCCTTGCGAGATTGCATCTTTCTCCTAAAAATGATAAGAAATTCACTAATGAGTCCATTAGACAGAGTCCATTAAAGGTGACAGGACAAAGATCTTGGCGATCTCATCAAGCAGAGACAATATGCAAGATTAATTCAGTGTCCACACAGCATCCCTAGGTTCGGATGGAAAATGAGGCTTGAGTGACAACTTTATTTAGCGAATCAAAGAAAATTGACTGCTGAAAATTTTATGAAATGGTGTAACTCACGTGCAAAAATGAGCAGGGTTTGATTAGGAGATTTTGATGTGATACTGTGAAAAATGTAACTCTCATTAGATACCAGTTAATAAAAGGCATGAAATGTAAATTAGCTGTAAGCTTGATCTGCATGAAGCTGACTTTGTGTGTTTGCAATAGTAACCTTATCACTATACGTTTATTAATAGGGATCTCATTTATGGTCCTGTCTCCTTTTATATTCCACTCATTTGAAATCATCATGGTTCCTATTAGTTAGGCTTCATTTAAAACTGTCATTGATTGTTTAGATAATCATCCTTAGAAATTTATTTGTAACTGCAGTTCTTAGGGCTCAGAGATTTTGCTTCACACAAGAACAATTTTTTATGTTAAGAAAATAAGTCTCATTTATACACATATACAAAGAAAGGATTACCAATACTTGGACAACTCATAAGATCACATTTTAAATTTTTATAGGGGTAGTGGAAATATTCCCAAGTTAAAAAGCATGAAACTATGACCTAAAACACAATGGAAATAATAATGTACATGTATAATTTTTATGAAAAAGATATACACGTTATTATACTATGAATCATTTTATTATATTTTATTGTAAAAGAAAGTAAATTTTTGAAGAATATGGAAACAAAGCCTAACTTTATTAAAGCCCTTCTATTGTAATCAAGACAACAAATCTCAATGTTCACAGAATCATAACATAAAATTGCTAAATTTTTCACATTTTTAATGTTTTGCCAATATATAAATTCAAAAGATATTTGTGTATATTTAAGAGTGTTTTGACAAAATAATTATCCTTCTATAACCATTTCTAAACTGTCAATATGTTAACCAAAATAGCACTATTAAAAAAAAAGGCATGACTGGAAAATTCCACATATGCTGATTTCTCTTATTTTTTAAAAGGATAAGCTCACTGTTTTGTTTATTTGGGGGTATTTCAAGTTCTTTGACCAGGGGCAACCCATGCATGTGATATAAGATGTCCCAGGATATAAACCCCTTGATACATAGGCCTGGGCATCAAATGAGATCACTCTCACAGTAGCACCTCTGACCCACCCCCACCCCCACTCTTCAGCCATCTGGAAGCTGACATCAGGCCAGGTGTCCGATGAATGTCCTACAGCCTGGATGTGTTTGAGTGTTTCCTGCAATATGTTTTACTGGTTACTCTGGCCCCTATGTTTTCTGTAAGTAGATTGTGAACTGAAGGTAAATATGTTTGGCAATAATGTTTTCTAAGGAATACTGTGTAGTTCACATTACATCGCATCAGGAGGCCCATGGTGTTTGGTCTTTCTACTAACAATGCTGCAGCTTGGATCACTGGGCCAAAGTGGTGACACTTGGGTCTCCCTGTTATCAGGGTAAGTTTTTTTCCTTTGTAATTAGTCAGCCATCTATAGGGTGATGCTTTGCCATCAGATAAAAGGTTTTATCTAGTGGTTGAGCCTCAGTGATGTTTGCTTAAATCAAATATTTCATTAGGGGTCAGAAATATTTGTTAAATGATGTCATTTCTTTTATATTGGAGTTGGCATTCTGTATAAAGTTCCTGGGAGAACCACAATGGGAGCATGTGCTTACCCTGAACTACAGCCCTAGCAAACAGATAGCATAAATACTGAATTCTTCCCTTTTAATTACCAACATCCAAAGTAAGGAGTTGATTTAATAGTACTTGCCAGTGATGATAAATGGGGGCTTAGTCTCCTGTTTTATTGTTGTTGTTGTTAGCATCAGTATAGCTCATTAATTTTTATATACTCAATGACTTTCAGTTAATTGCCTTATTTATGATGATCAAATTTGGTCACCTGGAATCTTTTCAAGTTGGTTTCTATATCCTTTTAATATGATCTCTGTGATTACCTTCTTAGTTCCAGCACATTGTGAAACTGGAAACAGATACTTTTCCGAGAATGTTTTAGTATGAAAGGTGTTTAGAAGCCACAGTTTGGACACCAGGAGTTTCACTGTTCCTGGGGTATCAGAGATTCTTGGATTTCACAGTGGACAGAGCTAGGAAATATTTTTTTAACATCATATGTTCATACTGAAATTTCCCTTTCATATTTAACATTTCAGAGTTTTTACCTCCTTTTTATTCTATATTTATATCTCTTTTCCCTTACACTTGAAATTGTGTGTCCCGCTAACCTTAATATTTTATTCTTGCTCTACCCTGTAACAATAACAAAATTTGTTTCAAAACAGTTGTACCAATATTATTAATACTAACAGTAAAACTACTGACTGACATTTTACACACCAGTAAAAATATAAGGAGTTCTAAAGTCCTTGGAAATAATTCTTTTCTCTATGTGGTTGTTTCCAATTTGGCCTAGAGCTGTGTTCGTTTGTGTGGGTTCATATCCACTTTGAAGGTTTGCTGTAGCTGTGGCTGCACAGTGCTCCGCTAGGGACTCAAGCCGTGGTTTGCTCAGCCACAGCCCTGTGAATGTTTATTTGTGTCATTTCTCACCTTTTGTTATTACCAACAATTTGCCTTTAACTCAAATACCACAAACACCTAGGATATCATTACCTCTATTTTAATATTATGGAACTAAGGTTCAAAGAAATTGAGTAATTTGCCCAAGTTTATATAGCCCCAGACATCCCCGACATCACATTCACCGATCGGTTTCCGTGCTCCACTGTTCCCAGGAGTCTCTGAGAAAACAAAAACACAAAGGAAAGAAAACAAGTCAGGCTCCACATGCACGTTTAGATCCAAATGAACATGTGACGAGGGCTGGGGCTGGTGCAGCACTACCTAGTACCTACAGCCTCAGCTAGCTGAACATCTGCTCCTACCTCACCATATCCTAATATAAAATAATCCACTGCACTCCCATGTGTTTGCTTAACCAAAATGCCGCATCTAACTGCCACAGAAATGAAGTGCAGCGCAAAAATCCTTTGTGAGGACAGATAATGATCATATTTGCTTTGGTGTAAGTGTACAGAGTTACACTGAAATAATTTTATTGAAAATTTCCCTTTATTCAACCGTGTGAAATCCACTCATAAAATATTTGATTTCATATATTTTTCATAAAATATATGAAAGGACAGTACATTACTAAGAACTTGTTACTGAAGCCCTAATGCATGAATTGTTTTCACATGCCAGAAATCCGCCAGGACTTTGACACGGCCACTACGATGTCATTGTTTCAAACACAGCAGCAAAGGCCTCCACACTGAACATGAGGGCTGTATGGATGCTTCGTTCAGGTCCTTTCCCCTGATGCGCTGGGGCACAGGAGCAGGGGTAGTGAGCTGATTTTCCCTCCACGTGTAGAAAAAAATAGAAGCTCCTCTTAGTTTCAATTTACATTTAATTTTCATCAAGCTCACTTTCTCCTGGAAGTAGGTGTATTATAAAGTTTTGGCTCTGGGGCTCATGATGGCAATTCATCTCTTTCCCCACATCCACAGCTAGAATTGGCAGTATTCTCCTTGTTCCATGAGCCTCTTTTAAATGACATGCAGGAGAAGAAAGACACTGTAGTTAAATATATAAAAATAAATTTTCTTGGCTTACTGGGCTAGCAAACAAATATCTATGAGTAATGCCCCTATATTGCCAGCTAGCAGGGCACTTAATAAAACCCAAACAACTGTCACACACAGGTTATAAGGTCATTTCTCACATATAAGATAAACTAGAAATCTATCCAAAGGATAGAATCAGGGAGAACGTTATGAAGTTTGCTGGAAAATAAAAAATGAGTTTCACATGTTATTTCATTTCCCAAGGGCACTTTGATAAGCATACGCACATATTGTCGATGCATGCCGGGACCCCAGTGCATGTGGTGACACAGAAACAAGCAAGTTCAAAGCCATAAATGTCATTTAATAACAAATTAAATATTTGCCACTGGTGACAGGAAAACAAATAAGTAAAATAAAGCTGTATTTTTTTTGGCTGCCAACCACATGGAGAAAGACAGAAATGTAAAATATGAAGATACTGTCCTTCAGGAAGGTAATGATAAGGGTTCTATTTATAACCTTTCTATTTAAGATAGTCACAAAGGCTTGTCCCTGTCAATGTTCCTTGAATGAATGAATGAATGAATGAAAATAAATGTTGTAGGAAAGTGATTCTCTGTGGGTTGTGAAGACATGAGAATTCATGGACATCGTTTCAGAGCTGTTTAAGAAACACCAACCAGATATAGAAATGAAATCTAACACTAAAGAAACCATTAGTTTTTAACACTTTCCAATACTGTGCACAACTGAACAACAGAAAAATTTTAGCCTAGGGCTGGTTAAACTTCAATGTGCCTCAACATTCACCTGGGTGTTTGCTTAAAACGTAGATTCTGATTCAGGCTCCGGAATCCATACCTAAATGTCTCAGGTGATTCTGAGACAAAGTGTTCCAAAGACAGTATTTTTTCTTTTTCTTTTTTTTTATCATTGACACTATTACAAATGCTCTATTAGTTCCTGTCCCCCCTTTGCCCACCTCCATCCAGCCCCCCCTTTCCTCTGGCTGTCACCACACTGTTGTCTGTGTTCGTGGGTCATGCGTACATGATCTTTGGCTAATCCTGTCACCTTCTTTCATCCAGTCCCTCCTCCCCTCTGACAGCTGTCAGTCTGTTTCAGGTATCCACGCTTCTGTTTCTATTTTGTTTGTCACTTTATTTTGTCCATCAGATTCCACATATAGGTGAGATCATATGGCATTTGCCTTTTTCTGACTGGTTTATTTCACTTAGCATAATAATCTCCAGGTCCATCTATGCTGTTGCAAAAGGTAAGAGTTCCTTCTTTTTTACAGCCACATAGTATTCCATCATGTAAATGTATCACAGCTTTTTTTATTCACCCATCTACTGATGGGCACCTGGGCTATTTCCAGGTCTTGGCTATTGTAAGTAATGCTGCTATGAACATGAGGGTGCACATGTTTTTTTGAATTGGTGTTTCAGGATTCTTAGGATATACTCCCAGAAGTGGGATCACTGGGTCCAAAGGCAGTTGCATTTTTAATTTGTTGAGGAAATACCACACTGTTTTCCACAGTGGCCGCACTGGTCTGCATTCCCACCAACAGTGCAAAAGGGTTCCCCTTTCTTCATATCCTCTCTTGCACGTGCTTTTGGTTGATTTATTGATGGTAACTATTCTGGTAGGTGTGAGGTGGTATCTTATTGTGGTTTTAATTTGTATCTCTCCAGTGGTTAGTGACGTTGAGCATTTTTTTCATGTCTGTGGGCCATCTATTCCTCCTCTTTGGAGAAGTGTCTATTCAGGTCTTTTGCCCATTTTGTAATTGGGTTGTTTGTCTTTCTGGTATTGAGTTGTATCCATTTTTTATATATTTTGGAAATTAGTCCCTTATCAGATGTTTTATTGGCAAATATGTTCTTCCATCCAGGCTCCTTTTCACTTTGAGAAACATTGTCCTATACCAAGTGGCAGATCCAACGAAAGGTTTGGGTTTCCTCCTCCCTTTCTCTGTGGGTTTTCTTTGTTAGCAGTTTTGGGGATTTTTGTTTGATTGTGTATTTGTTTGTTTGTTTGTTTGTTTGTTTTAGTAAGTCTGAACGACACCTCACTGCCCCAGTTTCACAGCTGAGAAAATACTCATTCTCACTCTCATTCTCATTCTTTCAGCTTTCCTATAAGAAAATACTATTTCTTAAGCTCAGAATTTACATTTGGAATATACTTTAAATTAGAATCATTCCCACAAAAGCTACCTTTTAAGTAGATTCAATTGTGTGGTAACTAAATGGAATTTTTGTAGGGTAGGAAAGTCAGAGAGAATGAGAAGTAGAAAGATGCATTAAGCCTTTTCTTTAGATAAAAACACTCTAAGGAGACTGGGAAAAGGTCACACTTATGTTAAAATTATAAAGAAAATGAAACGTAAAAAGTACTTTTCTTTGTATTGAAAAACAAATTAAAAATAATTAAAATACATATTAGGGTTATCAGATAAAATACAGATCATCAGTTAATTATGAATTTCAAATGAATAGCTAGTAGTTTTCTAGTATAAATATAAAAATTACCTGGGCATTCTGTATTTTTATTTGTTAAATCTGGTAACTCTAACACTTCCCATGTGAACGCTGTGTTAGGAATTACTGTTCTGAGTGCCATGGAGTGAAGGGCGTGGATTATGTGTCTTTGGGTGGGTCATTGACACAATTAAGGTCTAAGTTCCACTTGAAGGAAACCTTGCAAGATATTTCCCGTGACCTGGGAACAACCATTTATATCAAACCTCCGAGAAATTTCCCCAAAGGCTATTTTACTTGATCAATATGACAGTTCTCTACCAGCAAGATCCTTTTACTACCCCACTGACCTTTTTAATGAAACACTGCAGAGGGCGATCCAGGCACATAACCACATTCATTTTCTAAATGTTTATAATTATCTAATAACAATGTTGTAGACATCATCTTTCTCCTCTTTCCCACAGAAAACGCACGTGAACCTTCCTGCTTTAAACATTCTTGAGTTCGGAGTGTTTTTGGTGTGTCTCTGGTTTTCTCTAAGCATTCTGTTTATTTTCTTACTGCAGGAATTAGTCACAGGGATGTAAAGTGCAGCTTAGAGAATACAGTCAATAATACTGTAATAACTGCGTGTGGTACCAGGTGGGTAGTTGAAATATCAGGGGGAACACTTTGTAAAGTATGTAACTGTCTAACTGCTATGTTGTACAACTGAAACTAATACAAAATAATATTGAATGTAAACTGTAATTGAAAATTTAAAATAAAAATTTCCAATTCAGCACTACTGATATTTTGACCCAGATAATTATTTGTTGTGGGGGGCTGTCCTATGCATTGTAAAGGTGTTTAGCAGTATGTCTGGCCTGTACACGCTAGACAGCAGAAGCATTCCCTTATTCCAACAACCAAAAATGTCCTCAGACATTGCCAAACATCTCCTAGAGGGCAAAATCACCCCAATTGAAAATCACTGCTTTTCATGGACAGGTCTCTCTCCCTCCCCCTCCCCTTCCCTCCCCCTTTCCCTGCTCTGCCCTCCCCCTCCCCCCCCCTCTTCCTCTCCCTCTCCCCCCTGTCATATTTTCTTAAATCTCAGCAATGGTCTGAAATCTCTTCCCTTTCAAAGGTAATTTTACTTTGGGGAAAAGCCAAAAGTCAGTCACACAGTGTTATATCTAGGCTATAAGGGGGGTGAATCACCTGGGTGATTTGATGTTTCTCAAAAAAACTCCACATGAGACGTGATGCATGAGCAGGCACATTGTCATGATGAAGCTTTATGAATATTCTATGTATACTTACTTTAAAAGAATATGAAATCTCCATATTTTGTAAACATTGTTCTATGTATGTCATATTTTCCAATAATTTTATTCAGATATTGACTATCTTTGGTAATTTTCCATCTGATTGTTCTACCGCTTAATGAGAGAACTTATCCACATATTTAGTATTTTCATTGCTTTTAATTCCTTTTACCACCCCAGTGCTCCAACTAAAATTATTTTTCTTCTGCCTATAGAATATTTTATGTTACCTTCTTTAGTGTATATCTGCTGTCAAATAACTACTATTATTTGTCTAAAACATGTCTATTTTGCCTTTTTCTTATAGGGTTTTTTTATTTGCTTCCTTATTTGTTTGTTTGGTTGGTTGGCTGGCTTATTGGTTTTGGTTTGGGGGGTGTTCCATGTAGAAGTCTTTCAGCACTTGTAGACATCATTATTTTCTGCTTTCAACTGGTTCTACTGAATGAATAATTATTAATAAATGTTGCTCCAGTAAAGGCAATCTGTTGTTTTGATTTGTGTTGCCTATCTACTTTTAAGATTTTTATATGTCAGTTTACAGCAAACTGACATCATCTTTTCAAATATTGCTTCTATCTGTCTGCTTCTCCTGTGCTCCTGGGTCTCTAATCACACATACCTTACACCTTATCACTCTCTTCTCAATGTCCTTTATTCTTCTCTTCTGTATTTTCAATCCTCTCATTTCTCACTACTTTATTGTGATATCCTTTTGACTTATTTTCCTGTTCAATAAATCTCAGCTATATCTAATGTACTGTTAATTTTGATTATTAGACTTGATAGTGTTAGAATTAGCATTTAATTTTTTTTCCCATGGCTTTAAATCCTCTGACAAAATACTCACTTGTGTATTTCCTCAACTATAAACATATGTACTTTCAAAAGTCCATGCCCAGTAACACCGTCCCTCCAATGTGGGAAGCCTGTGTTAGGCTCTGTCCATTGTTTGTTATTTCTGCTGCTTCCTTTATGTCGTACAGTCGCCTTGTGTGCCTGGTCTTTTCAATTGTGCGGCATACATTATTGTTTGCTAAGTTGTTTGTAAAATTATCTTAACACTAAAAATTCTGTTACCTTTCTTCTAGAGGGTCCATGTTGCCTCTGTCAATTATTTAGGGGTCCTGGCAATCTGGGACCACCGTCTTTTAGTTCAGAAATAAAAAGGATTTTCAGGATCCAATCTTTTCCAGGGCTGTTTCTTCTGGCCTATCTTTACTTCTAGAACGTAACCCCTATGGGGTATGAGTCCAAAGCCAGGGATTTTCACCAGGGCCCCGTTGTTCTCTTTCCAGCCCTAAATACAGATCCCTATGTCTGTCCAAGGCCATCAGGAGCATCCGCCAGGCTCTCAGCCCCTTATTCCTTTTCTCCAGAACCAACAAGCCACACTCTGCCGTGGAAAACAGCCTGAAACAGGGAACTCCCTCACTCTTTCCAGGTTCTAGCCTTAGGTAACTCTACTTTCTTGAAAACTCTCTGATGCCTTCACTGATAACATTGTGTCCTTTGGAGCTTCAGAGCCCCTGGAGATTTCCTCCCCGGCTGTGGGCAGAAAGCAACACAGTAGCATCAGCGACAAGAGAGGCTGAGACCACAGCAGCCTTCCCCAATTTTTCTTAACCCTGTTATTGACATGTTTTCTCCTTGTCTGCAGCCAAAGAATTCTCTAAATTACTTTACAACACCGTTTACAGAACTAGAAGCCAACTGTCTGTAGTTTGTCTTTTTAGTTCCCTTTAATACTGACTAATAAAACACCAAGAAGTTGACCTACTAATCCCATTTCTTGGAGTGAAAGGCTATTATTTATAATATATATTGTAGCATTACTTACAGGGCAGGAAACTCTATTGAGATATGAATGTGAGCTTAATTTTCAGAACACTTAAAATGCATGCACAACTTTTTATTGTAAGTTCTAGGATGTTCTTGGGGCAAAGTTCTAGGGCGCTTAACAAACTCTTTATTCTTTTTATTTCAGAAGGTGCCCGAGTTAACCCCCACAGTGGCCTTGGGTTGAGAGGTCCGAATTTATAAAAAAAAGAAAATAAAACTGTGTGGTGGAAGAGGAAGAGGATGGACACTAGAACCACTAAGAGCAAGTTAGTGCCAGAGGAAAGCACAGGCGGGTTCGGGTTTGGGCTTTTTGTGATAGAATCTGTGTCTGTGATTAAGCACAGTCCTCAGGGAGGAGCAGAGACCTGGGCGCAGTCAAAAGCAGCCACAACTACAAGACAGTGAGGACCAGCCCTCTGCATGGGATTGTAACAAAAAATAACAGGAAGGAAACCGAGCAGAGGATAAGAAGCCCTCCCCCAATCTTGAGCAATGTTAGCCCTGTGTGTCGGGTAAAACCAGGGACAGGGGGCAGAAGCTGTTTCAAAAGTGACTGAGATTGAGACTCTCATTAACCTTCACAGGTGGGAGCCCTAGCCATATTTCATTTGATTTTAAAAAACAAAGAAACATGACCTTTCTTGTACTGGTGTGTCATCAAGTAATTCATGTAGGTTAGATTCATAATAGCAAAATATAGAAAACAACCTAAATGTCAGACAGCAGGGCAAAGAGCAATCACGGCACAGCAACTCTATACAATTCGATGTGGTTATTAAAGCTGTAACTACTCAGATGATTTAGCAACATAGGAAATGTTTATGCACCTTTTAAAATGCAAATAGAAAGAAAATTTGTACCTATCTGATGGCAGTTGTTCAGAAATTGTGTACAAATAAAAATAAAGTCTTTAACAGAAGAGAAAAAGTTGATAGTTTGACTGATATACTTTGGTTTAATGCTTTCCTTTGCAATTTCTATTTTTTCTTATCCCAAAGTTAAGTGATTTTTATTTTTAATGATACATCATTGATTTGTGTGCACAGATTTAGCATTATTCTACTATTTGGTTGATTATTAATTATTAATTTACTTAACAAACGTTTATTTAGCACTTACAAAGCTACCAAACACTAAGCTAGGTGATATTATTGCAGCGATAAATAAAACCAAACAAATCTCACAAGAACCAGATGATGGGGGAGGGGTAGACATAAATAAAACAAAAGCACAAACTCTTATTTCAACCTGTAGCTCTTATTATTCAAAGTATTCCTTGCTAAGAATGAGTGGTATATAACACTTTTCGGTAATTTCAGAACTAATACTCAAGCTGAGACTTAAGGATTACGGAGAAAAGGGCAGAAGCAGCCTGAGTGGAGATGCGTCAGAAAGGGTCCGATCCCCCTCTGGGATAAGAAGAGGAGGTAAAATCGAGTAAAGGAATGTGAGCCATTTACTGGTTAGAGTTTCTGTGGTGCGAATCATGTCTTCTCCGATGGAGTGATCATCGCAGTGCAACCTCCATGCCCATACTCTCTCAGACAATTCTAATTTCTTCCCTCTATAAATTGGTCCTTGAAGGAGGGGCTAATGAATATGGGAACGAATATATTGGGACTCATAAAGGCAGCATACCGGGAAGTCACAAGGATTAGTGCTCTCAGACAAGTGCTGGTAGGGGGCTCTAAGTATCCTGAGCCTTGAAGGAGCAAGGGAAAGAGCAGTTCCCAGAACCTCGAACCAGTGTCATAGGTAGAGGGCCAATAAAAAGGGGCTGTGGCTTTAGGGCCTGAGACACAGCCGACTTGCAGCAATCCCAAAGGGAGGGAATTACAGTCACCTTTTCTTCTGTCCTCTCATTATCTCCCAGTGATGCTCCCCACTGGCCAAACCCAGACAGAACAGAGAAGACGAGAGAGAACCAGGATGTGTGCCACACTGGTCAGCCTCCCATGGCAGAGAGCAATGGGAAGAAGGGTAGAGAGTGGAATGTATCCAGCGTGGCTGATAAGCTGACCCAGCTTGACTCCTTGGCTTTGCTGTTTAATAGAGAACCTAAGGCAAGTGGTCCAGCAGTCCTGATACCAAGGTTTAGATGGAATCACTCTCATTGCACCTGTTGCTGGCCACACCCAACCCAAGGCCTAACTAGTCCTGAGGCGTTCCTGGTTTCAGGGACAAGAGATCAGAGGAGAGATAGTTGGTGCCACCTCTACTTTTTAGATCCTCTGAACACCCTAGACTGGTTTCTGTTCTATGAACTGAGTCTATTCAATTGGCCCCCATGAGAGGTTAGGGAAAATTAGGATAAGCTCATTCCCTTAACCTATCTTCCCAACAAAGGACTCACTGGAGCACTCTAAAGTCTTCTTCACTTGTAAAGTTCAGGTCGTAAATTTTTGGTTTTCAATATCTTCTCAACAGCCCTCTGTCAAATAATTATGGACATATTTTTCTTCCTTCTCTCCCTACAAACATTCTGAAATGCTTTTGCCAGTTCATAACAGGGTATAAAGTAGCCCATTCTGTTTTGAATGTCAAGTTAAAGGATGTATTGGACCCTTTTAAGAACTGATCTAATTTTCATGCACTGCAGACAAGTAGTCAGCAGTAACACAATCACCATACGCCTTTTGGAAAGGAGCAAGAATAATACAGCAACTGCCATTGTCTTGAAAAAACTCTCCCCACAACTAAATGAAGGATTTGATTCCTTGAATAAGGATTTAACCATTAGCCACTCAGGCTGCTCTTTCCCTGAATGCAATTTGCAAAATATCCACAGAGCCACAATCAAAGTAGAAGTCCCATCTTACAATGGGCAAAGATTTATTAAATAGGACACAGAAAGCACTATCACAGAAAATGACAAATTTGATCTTTTTAAATAATTTCCATTATCAAAAGACATCATTAAAAGAGTAGAAAACAAGTGAAAGACTAGGAGAAAAAATTGTGATACAAGGAACCGACAAAGAAGTTGTATCCAGAATATACAAAGAACTTCACAGACCAGTAAGGAGTAGAATAAGCATAACTGGTAGGCACAAAATAGACGGGGAATTTAAGTATAGGAAATGGAGAAGCTAAAGAACTTATATGTATGACCCATGGACATGAACTAAGGGGGGAGGGGAAGGCTGGTAGGAGGGGGTGCAGAGTGGAGGGGGATAAAGGGGAGAAAAAATGGGACGACTGTAATAGCATAATCAATAAAATATACTTAGAAAAAGGAAGTATAGATAAAAAATATAAATAAAATCTCACCTAGAAAAAAAAGAAAGAAAAATTTTCAAACTGGGTACCAGACAAACATACTTCACACACATATACACAGACACACAGAAAAATGATCGAGAAACACATGAAAAGAAGCTAAACTACAGCACTCATACACTACCGGTGGGCATGCACACTGGAACAGTCATTTGGAAAATTATCTGCAGCATTTATGAAAACTAGCCACATGCCTGTCCTAGGACAGCATTTCTGCACCGAAGTACATATTCAAGAGAAGTGAGGGCATAGAGTCACCAAAAGACATTCTCAAGAATATTCAGAGTAGTTTTATTCTAAGTACCGTGATTACAAACTGAACACAACCCAAATGCCCGACAAAAGAATGGATAAATAAGCTTGATATATTCATATAGTGGAATACTACTCAGAAGTAAAACAAACTAAATTGTTACACCAAAAAAAAAAAACATGGATAAACCTCATAGACGTTATATTGATTGAAAGACACAAAACACAAAAGAGCACATAGCATTGGCCTCATTCAGGATTCATTTCATGAGGTGGAGAAAGAGGCAAAACTAATCAATGGTGACAGAAGTTGAGATAGTGTTTACCTCTGGCGGTGGGAGTACTCCCTGGGAAGAACTCTGCACTAGGGAACCTTCTGGCATGCAGGAAACGTTCTCTGTCTTCATCAGGGTGATCGCGATGAGTGTATACATATTTAAAAATTCACTGAGCTATATACTTATAATCAGTGCACTTTCTGCTCATTACCACGTGTGTGGTTTGCTTCAGTTTTTAAAAGCAAAAAACAACCAGGACCCACTCCCTAAATTTCCTCAATCAGGATAACCTCGTGTGAGTTTAGCAAAATTAAAATGAATGCACTTTGTGGTCCCCTTGGGTGAAACTCTAACATGACAAACCACCACAAATTCCAAGGGTAATTGAATTGACTCAATCCTCTCTCATAATGAAATTCTGCAAGTTTGGATTTAGCTGAGAGCACAGAGACTCCAAAGGAGCTGTTAAGAAGGATGGTTGAACAAGCTGTTACATTCTTACTCAACATATTTTGTAATGAAATGGGTATCTGAATATCTATTTTTAAATAAAATAATTATTTAAATACACCAGTTAGGCAGGTCAGTGGAGATCCATTATTGTCAAATAAACTGAATCAAGGACTCTACTACTGGGAAAAGATGAGAAAAAAATTTGAAGGTGCTTTGTGCTCACTTGCAGCCAAATTCAATAGTTTTCATGCAGAAGCCCAAGGGAGTTTTTATTGAATTCAGTCCTTGAATTGTTTCTAGCCAACAGGTTCACTTCTATTTACAACATTATTTTCTATTAAAGGACAAGTCTGGAAAGTCAAAGGATGTAGAGCCACTATTTTACTTAAATAATCAACACTTCCTAGGCTGCCCTTATTGTTCTCTTATGAAAGGATGGAAAGCAAACTGATGGCTTTTTATCAGCTGAGCCGAAGCTTTCCAGGCGCAGGGACTTCCATAATATATGCAGACGGTAACTGCACGAATGTGGTCAGCCAGGAGAGGAAGGCGGTTACGGTCCTGTAATGGAAACGACTGGAATCAGTGGTGGTCTTCCACTGAAGGAGGGTGAGAATGAGGCTTGGCTCCACACTCAGCACATCTCCATGACAACAGGTCTCTCTGGAAGACATTCTGACATTTTAATGCAGCCAAAATATGACTTAAAGTTACCTTCTAAATTCTGAAATGATTTTAAGTTAAGTGAGCAACTCTGAAGGTAAACTACCTCTACACATGCACTGATCTAAGGGAACAATCAACTAATACATTTTTAAAAAAATCAAAATCTGAAAAGGATTCATTTATTCCAAGATTCATCACCTTGGTACTAAAACCTGAAGGCTTTGAAAAATCCCACCCTGGTCACTGACTTTGAGGGGGTGATCTGGGTCTTTATACCGAAGCTTTACTTTTTATTTTTAAGGGAATTATAGCATTATAAACTGCAATCTAACCATGGGTTTAAGTGACCTTTCAGAAGTAATATTCAAAAGCCCCAAGAGGACCCATGTCAGGACTTTAAATCCTGTGTTTAAAACGTATGATGGTTTTTATATTAGCTAGCTATCAAAATGCCAGAACTAAAACTCAGATCTGATCATTTCCAGACTGATAACTTTCTCTGCTACCAACAACAGCCTTCCCCCCAAAGGTCTCCACCACCAATCTTGAAATTTCTTCCATGTTATGATGCAAAGAAAGTATCTGGGGTTAAAAAATGTATTAAGATGTTGTCCACTATCATACCTGATCACCCTTAGGAGAGCAAAGCATCCTCGAGACACTGAAGGCTACTCCCTCCAAAGAGCAGATGCCTGACCTCGGACAGTGTTGGGAGTAGCTGCCATTGGGAAGCTGAACAGGTGGCCAGGTAGCTCCATCATCTGAGGTAGGTGGTGTATTCAGATCTTTGTGTGTTTTGAGAATCTAAAAATGGATGCCGCCAGACCCTCATGAAAGAGACTAGAATAAGGAAAACACCTGGGTTCTGGGAAATCCTAACCTGTGCTCTAAAGCCAGTGTGTGGCCGTGGTCCTGAAGAAGGTTCTATGTATGTGAACAGAGAACATCGGTAAATGGTCGCTGAATCACATGGTTGTAACAGAAGACCCAGCTTGACACTGCTGTATCCTAATTATGTTACTACTAATGTGATCATTATATTACTATTCATTAATACTACTACTACTACTGCTGCTGCTGCTGCTGCTGCTGCTACTCTAAAGTGCCCTTTGGCAACTCGGAATCACTCGCACTTTCTTCAAGATCTCAGGGGAGAAGCCAGGAACTACACTTCCCATATCGCTTCTCTGTATGGTTCCAGGTAAACATCTGCTAGTAGGAGACACTTATATGGGATTTAAAAAGTGAGAAAAAACACTGTTCTCCAGAGGCAACTGCAAGCAGCAGATTTGAGCTTCTATAAGTAGCTTCTAGGAAAGCTTTTAAAAACAACACTCTTCAATGTTTTAAGCTGATAATCTTGCTGGAGGCTCATTTGACCTTTGTCCCCACAGCCTTTACGAACATTGCTTAAAACTTTACTTTCCTCACTAAAATGCTTTATATTTGAAATACACTGGTTGGCTTATATTTTCCTGACTGACCCTTTATATCTCAAAATTCTGAGAGGAACTACCATAACATTGTGAGGTGCTGGTATTACTATTTTTCTTTACAAACAATTATACAGCTGAATTGCATTCTTCATGGTAATCATGTTCTATACAGTCACTACCAACACTGACTTTGTGAATACTCTATCACTTCTCCTAGGGGAATCATAGGGTTAGGTCCCTGTGAGCCTCTGGTCACAACATTTTCATTAACCAATCAATATGTTACCTTGTCTTCTGTGTGATTCTCTTTAGAGACAACTTATTCAATATATAGTTGCCTAATTAACATTGAACGGCCAATACCAGTATATCTCATTTCTGAATGAAATTAAACTAACCCATGCATTTTCTTCAGGAGGCACATCACAGCCTTCTTGCAGTTGAGAACTCTAAAACAGCACTCAGCACTATGCTTGGGAGCTACTGTAAACAGCAAAAATCAACAACAACATAAAAAAGGGGAAAAAAATCACTTAATAGACCATGAAAGGACATTTGTTTGCAACATGAGAGCTGAAACAAGAAGACAAAGCATCGCCTTGTTTGATCTCAGCTGGGAACGTGTGCTTAGAATGAGCCAAGTTTTTTTCAGCCCTGTGCCTGTTTAAAATAACTGGAAAAGCACACTGGGTATAGATTTGGGGGTCACAAATAAATTTTAGCAAGTGGGCAAACTTGCAAATATGGACTCCACAAATAATAAAGATCAACAATATCTGAGAAATTAAAATGCCTTTCCATACAGACACAATCAGGGACATAAGTAGGACCAGAATCTTTGCCTTCTGCTTCCAAACTTGTTGTCTGCCCTTTGCTATTTGGATATACACATTGGTATCCTCTCTTCTCTTTTCACTGCATCCACTCATAACTCAAAATTACTCTGGAAATTTTTTTTTAAAGAAGCCATTCAGGACATACTGGCCGGGCAAACACATGGAAAGCTACCAGCATTGCCTGAGTTTCTGCAGACTTTTTCACCGCTCGATCAATAAATCAACAAGGAAATAGCAAAGAAGTAGGAATGAGGGTCAATGCTAGTAACCTATATTTTGGCCCATACTTTCTTTTTAACCCTCACCCAAGGACATGTTTATTAATTTTTGGAGAGAGAGAAACATCAATCAGTTGCCTTCTGTACATGCCTTGACTGGGATTGAACATAGAACATAGGTATGTGCCCTGACAGAAAATCAAACTGGCAGACTTTTGGTATACAGTACAACACTCCAACCAGTTGAGCTACCTGGCCAGGACTGACCAATACTTTTATAAGCTGCATTTTGCCATGTATAATGCACACTTTTTTACCCAAACTTTTGAGGGAAGAATAAGGATGCACATTATATATGGGTAGTACCTGAAATACCTTGTATCTGTTCTTGAGTTTTGTAACTATTTGTTACATAAAATCTCTTATACCATAATATGTTCAAAATTAAATGCTAGAACTCCTTTATAATACAAAAAAAACCACAAGTATCTAAATATAAATAAATAAATAATTGAATTACAAACTTAAAACAAAAATTTTTTTCCTAAAAGTCTGGACCAATAACATGGGTGCATACCACACACAGGAGCTCATCACACACAACAAAACACAGTATGTTGTTTATTCTAATCTATCAGTGAAAGATGTATGTGTAGAACGAGTTTTCATAGCAAACAGAGAAAGCAGACCAGGAATTCCCGTAAGCCCATCCCAAGATAATTCTAAGTATGTGTGGTGCCCTTCACACCGCATGTAAAGAACCCACGCATTATACACGATAGCACCTGTGGTTCCACAATGCCAAAACCCCTTTTCTTAACGTTTTTATCATCCCCCTTCCTACAATCAAAATAAAACTTCAGTGGTTTTCATCAACTGGCAATATGGTGGCTAACAACATATTTCATTGTTTAATATCTAAATTCTTTAGAATTTCAGGGAGCTATTTTTCATGCTTTGGGTCAATTGTGCATATAAAGTATTTTAAAACAGATTGCATCCCAGCTCTCTGATACCTGACTACTGAAGAAGACGATATCTATCGAGCTAAAAGCATTTAAAACCTGTGAAATGCAGTGGGATGCATCTTTCCAGAACCAAAAGAAACCCTGTGTTTATAGCAGCTGATTTATTTGGTTGATAAACAGTATGTGCTGTGGTTTATAATTTTTAAGGCATGTGAACTAGAACACATTAGATATTACAGAAAGAGTGAGTTGAAGATTTACAAGTCTTCATATCAGGCCTATTGACCTTCTCAATAAGAAAGACTGGTGGTCATAACAGCACTGAAAAATGCAGCCCTCGGGAGTCAATTTAATGTAGAATAAACTCTTTAACAACCAGCAAGATGGCCATATCAGCTGCTCCATCCACAGATTATGCTACTGTTGTAAAAAAGCACTTTTTTAATAAAAAATGCATAGAATTTATTTTTGAAAACATATGTTCCCCCTATGAAACCAGCAGTTTCTTCCACATAAGCACCTTTGTGTTATAAGAAGAATATTGGGTGAGACGATAATATGAAAAGATGGGGTGAGGGGCGACACGCAGGAAAACTATCTTCCCACCCCAGTAAAAATAATCCTGGCAGCAATTTGCTTTGTGTCCTTTTAAAAATTAATCACAAGTCACAAAACAAAGATGTACCTGTGTGCCCTTTGTTCTGGTTAAACACAGCCATCTCATCCCCAATGCAAACAATATTAGCCCATGTACAACCCGATATAATCAATAAATGGACTTAGCAATTGGTGATGCTTCATGTTAACACCCTCACACTAAAGCTGATCTGTTGAGAACTAGATGTCTCACTTAATTACCAGAGTCATATGTCAAGGGAAATCCCAAAACAGTCAATCTAAATATATCTCAGAGTCCATGAAGGTAGAAAAAAATTCTAGCACAGATTTTCTGAAAATGCATTCACCTCTTTACCACCAGAACTGAAAATTAAAATTGTGTTACAACTTCATTGATCTTTGACTCTGTTTTGTATTATTTTTTTCTTTCCATAGCATTCCATAAGCAATTAGCTGAAATCACTCAGAAGGAAAAAAAGAAGCATGATATGTCCCTATAGGAAAAGTCAAGTTTTTAAAAAGTATTTGTTTTTATTTATGAAACCTGATCCTTTGCGGGAGTTGGGTGATGGAATCTATAAACAACAGTAAAGCATAAGAAGCAAAGAGAAAAAAGAAAACCCGAAATGATATATAGTGGCATCTAGTACCTGGCAGGCAATTAGTTTGGTTGAGTCTTCTTATTGTGTCAATTGTTTTGATGATCAAAACAAAATTAAGCATACCATAACTTTCCTTCAAGGTCTTTCTTTTATTTGAAAATCTCTGTGTATGTACCTCTATCTTAGAATTTATGCTATTCAAGAATACCATCTATTTAGGTCTCTGACTTCCTACTACTGTATTGTGAGGTCTTTGATATTGTGACCATTTATTAGTGACCTTTGCATTTTTGAAACCTAGTATAGTACCTAGCACATGTTAATCATTCGATAAATGTGTTTGGGATTGAATTAACTGTACATGTGCATGTCCTTTAAATACTAATGATGTTTTTGCAGTCAAACTCACCGATACTCATCAGAGAGTTTCTACAGCCTAAGTATCTTTTTAAAAGTGACCAATAAGCCAAAATTTATCAATGCTGATTCATTCAACATGTATTTATGGAGCAAGTACTGTTTGAAGTCACTCAAATTGGTCAAGTAGAGGATAAAAAGAATGTTAAGATGTTGTTCTTGCTTTCAATAAAACTTTGTGCAGCATGGTGATATAAATTGTAAAATCTAATAAGGTAAAGAACACAAAAGACTTAAGAGTCACACAGGAATGCATGAAAAATTGCCAGGAATCACCAAGGAACACAGCCAAAGGAGACATTCTTTTAAGCTGATGACTGATTTTTCAGGAAAAGGCAAATGCCAAGTGGAATTTGAGGTAGATTAGAAAGGGAAAATTTGCTGTACTTAGTAAAGAGAGCCCAGGGAGTAGCTCAATCATTCCAAGGAGTTTTATATCCTCTCTCCAACTTCCCTTTCCCCTACATGCCCATTTCCAATCAGAACTGAAATGGAGGAGTGGCAGAGAAAGGATTTCAAAGCAACGATATGTAGTCTGTCTGGAAAAAGTCCAGCCATTGTTAACATAATGAGCACAGTTTGCACAACGTAGATGTAACCTGGCAGCCAAGGAGAGTGGACTGAAATGTGCATGTGCGAACAGTGACAACTTCACTGTACTCATCAGTAGGGGTGGTAGATGCTGTTGAGTGAGCCTGTATACTGGGTGGCTGTCAAATTCAAAATGACTGAGTAGTAAAGCAACAAATCTGCGTCAAATTTTGCATTAAGCTTGAACATTCCTCCATGAAAACTATTTGGATGATTCAGAAGAACGCAGCTATGGGCAACTGGTGACTGGCAGTTTCATCACAATAACATGCCCACTCATGCATCATGTCTAGTGCAGAGTGTTCTGGGGAAACATCAAATGACCCAGGTGATTCAGCCCCACTACAACCCAGATTTGGTGTGCTGGGACCTCTGGATTTTCCCAAAACTAAAATCACCTTTGAAAGGGAAGGGATTTCAGACAATCACTGAGATTCAGGAAAATACAACAGGGAGCTGATGGTGATTGGGAGAACTGTGTGATGTCCCAAGGTGCCTACTTTGAAGGGAACTGATGTTTTGTTGTCCTATGTACAGTGTTTCTTGTTTCTTGTATCTTCTTCTTCAATAGATGTATCTATTTTTCTTTTTTTTAAGATTTATTTATTTATTTTTAGACTGACATGAAGGGAGGGAGAAAGAGAGAAACATCAATGTGTGGTTACCTCCTGCATGCCCCCAACTGGGGACCTGTCCTGTAACCCAGCCATGTGCCCTGACTGGGCATTGAACCAGTGACCCTTTGGTCCACAGGCCAGCGGTCAATCCACTGAGCCACACCAGCCAGGGCCTAATTTTCATATTACATGGCCAGACACCTTCTGGACTGACCTCATGTGTTCAGGGGATGTGAGTAAGCAGTGTACGCAGTGGCTGTGCTGGCTGCGCAGCCTCTCCGTCAGGCACAGCGCAGGTGGAAACTGCCTGCAGCGGCACCGTCTGCCTGCACCGAGGTCCTCCGGGGAGGAAAGCACTCTGTGCTCAGCAGAGCAGGGCTTCCTTCAGCATTGCTCTACAGCTCCCTGGCGGGTCTTCTAAGTCTACTTTCCTAACAGGAATTCTGGTCACAATTAAGCTTCCAGAAAGGCAAATACTACAAAGTGTGACTTTTTAAAAGATAAAATGTATTCTAAAAAATGTTTAATTTTAGTTTGGAAAAATGCAGCCTGGAAGGTACATTCATAACACTTTATGTTCTACAATAATGCACAGGTATTTTTCTGTCCTCAGTTCAACTGCCTTAATTTCTCTCTCTCTCCCCCCCCCCCCCCCCCCCACACACACACACACACACACATTTCCTGGAAGAGTTATCCAAGGATCTTCAACAAATTATCATGAATCCTTGATGAAACACTAACAGAAAACAAAAAAGAGGAAAGGCAAAGGCAAATGATTATTTTAAGGATGGAAAGCTCCAAAATATTGTAATTTGTGTATATATATTTATGCACTAATTGATATTTAAATAGATATTTTAAAAGTTTTTAACTTGGATATCATCCAAGATGATCCAGAGAAGCCAGTCAGTTTTCACGATGCAGGTTTCTAGGCACTGCCAAGGGATATAGCCTGACCCTGATCTAACCTGACTATCTGAAGATGGATTTGAGGCCAAGTTATCTTAAAATAGCACTTCTCAGTCTTTCCCCTTGAAGCAGCCCTAATGACAGACCAGTCACCCATTCCCAAAGGAATCTGAGAGCATGAATGGCTTTGAAGTCTCCTGTTTTACATTAAAATCACTTGCCTTTTGATCCAGTGATCTCACTGCTGGGATTATACCCTAAGAATCCTGAAACACCAATTCAAATTCTAGGAACCCCAATGTTCATAGCTGCATTGTTTACAATAGCCAAGTACAGAAGGAGCCTAAGTGCCCATCAGTAAATGAATGGATCAAAAACTGTGATACATTTACACACTGGAATGCTACACAGCAGAAAGAAAAAAGGAGCTCCTAGCTTTTGTCACAGCATGGATGGAAGTGGAGAGCATTATGCTAAGTGAAATAAGCCAGGCAGTGAAAGACAAACACCATGTGGTTTCACCTAAAAGTGGAACCTAATCAACAAAACAAACAAGCATGCAAAATAGAACCCAAGATATGGAAATAATGAACAGACAGTGATCAGAGGGGAGCAGGGAGGGGTAATAGGGAAAGAAGGGGAAGGGGCAAGTCAAGGAACATGAATAAGGACTCTTGGGCATGAACAACGAAAGAACAACGGAGTGGGGATTGATTGTGGGATGCTGGGGACGGGGCAGGGGAGAGTGAGGTGGGACAACTGTAACTAAACAACAACAATGAAAAAAAGAAAACACTTAAAAATAATAAAAATGAATAAAGTTCCTTGATTATCTTAATATAAAATCAGTTTCCCCTCAAACACTTGGGGGAAATATAATGCTCCTAAAAGTACTTGTTTCTTGACAATATCAGGAATAGAAAACATAGGGAATGATCAAGTGATTGGCAGGAATTTTACTGAGGTGTCCAGACCTTGTTACTTTGTGTGGGATGATAAGCCCTCCGCTTTTATGAGAGCTCCTTTGTGAGTGACTGCACATCCTGAATGAGTGACTGTGTGTCCTGAATGAGCGAGTTCAGTTTCTTTCCTTGGAGAAGGTCATCAGCACGATGTTGTAACGGGGTGTTGAGCTGAATGAGCTCATGGGGAGAAAACTCCCATAGCTATCACTTGGGGAATGAGGGAAGTAGAGCAGGGCCATTGAAAACTACTTTGCATATCTGAAGAACTTGGCCATTTTAATAACGTAAAAGCCTGTGCCTGCACAGAACCAAGGAGATGGGCATGACTCTAATCCGTGATGCGATGTAGCTGGAGGGACTTCCTCTGCCTGCAAGAGCAGCTTGGAAGGTAGGAGGCAGCTTCTGCATCATGGGGCCATGCTTGCCTGGACTAGCAATGGCAGTCGAGGAAGGCAGAAGAAACCAGACCACTGGCAGCTTCAACCCAGTGTCAGAGGAGTCAGAAATGGGGTTACGGAGGAAGATCCATGCTGGGATTTAAACCCAGACACAGCAGCCATGCTGCGGCTTTCCCATGCGGTTTGGGGGTAGAAAGGGGGCTCTTTTGACCATGCAGCTTAGAAAGCAGGAAAGCAAGATGTAGCAGCTGCCCAGAGCTCTCTCTTGGCCACCCAGTTTAAACAAATGCATAAGGATTCCCCAGCCCACCATAAGGACACGGTTTTGGATTAAGAATGGGAGCCTAGCTGAGCTATGGACTTCTATTTTCTCTTCCTGAGATACAGTACCCCTGACTAGCCTGGTTTGGCAAGGGGAGGCAGGACTGTGTGTGTGTATATGTGTGTTCGTAGGTGTTTTAAAGGGATTTGGGGATTTAACAGTGACATTCTGCAAAACTCTAAACCTGTATAACTTTTGAATAAATAATTCCTTTCCTTTTTACCAAGCTCTGGCATTGAGAGACACAGTTCTTAATACAGTGGCGTGTATAAAGAACCTAGAGTAACAAAAGACCCCCAGAGCCGGCAGGCAGTGGGGGGCAGTGGCGTTTTCTTTAACCATGTCATACCTGCATTCCTGGAGAAAATTGGATGTGGTTGAACAGTTGCCTGCACAGCCTCTGTACACTGCAGAGCTACTGAAATGCCCTACAGGTGGCCAGTTAATGGTATATTGTTTCCCTTCAAAGGTGAGAGGTTATTCAAATAGGCATTGATTAGAATATATTAGCCAAATCTACAATAGCAAAATATTTTCCAGATGCTGATTGGATGGAGTCAGTAATTTCAATAATATTGTATCTAGGGACTTCAACTGGGTACCTTGGCATGAGGGTTGCCGTTATCCTCTGCTGGGTGCCATTCCTTTGTACCAGGTTTGAGTGGTGGCCAAACTGCGCTACTAATGGAGAAGATGATAGGAACAATGACTTCTTCCTTCAGCAGATCTAAAATGATGGCCCTGAATTTTTGTAGTTCTTGTTTTAACTGATAATGAGCCAAACTCATTATTTTAACTGTGTGAGGGACAACAGGGAATATCTGTGAGGTCCATTTTAGTCAAGCTAATGGCCAGTGCTAAAGACTTCATTTTATTTCAGTTTATTATTGTCTTCTTTTAAAAAATTTTTATTGTTATTCTGCTATAGTTGTCCTAATTTTTTCCCCCTTCACCCTCCTCTGCCCATCCTACCCCTCTCCACTCCCACAGTCAATCCTCATATCGTTGTCCATGTCCAGGGTCATCCATACATGTTCTTTGACTAGTCCCTTCCCCTTCTAGGGCACGGATGATTTGATTCAATGAATGATAAATAATAATAAACTGAAATAATATTATTCATTGAATCAAATCATGCATGCCCCCTATGAGATATTTAGGGCTGGGAACTATGACCATAGGGAATTTAGGCAAGATAATAGTTCCTGTGGTTAAGGTGAGGCATATCTGTTTGCCCTTTGTTTTATATTTTTTAACAATCCTACAAGAAAAAGGGTGCCTTGTTTAAAATTAGTGGGATCACTAGGTACAACTCTAATTTGAGTCCTGTTGGTTAAAGTCACAAAATTTCCCCAGTTGGTGCATCTCAGCAGATTTTAAAGTTCATTTAAAACCTATGTTTTATAGGTATGAAAATCTATTGGTACCCTTTTATCTGTTTTAGTTTTTGTGTCCTTTCCTTATATCAAGATGTTTTATTTTGGTTTTGGTGGTTACCAGACATGCTTGGCAGAAGGCAAGAATGGGAGGTGCCTCTGTCCTGCTCACATTTACAAAGTTCTTCCCCCAGAGATCCCCAAGTCATATCATCAGGGCACGGTGGCAATTACTGCTTTACTGGGTATAGGGATCCTGGCCTTAAGATGAGCTCAAATTAACCCCTTATCATGTTCGTTAGGGAGATAGTGTTCGGGGCCTTTAAAAAGGCTTGGGATGAAGCTTGTGGGGCTGCTTTTCATAAGGATCTGGGCAGTGGGTGCATTCCCCTAAAAACTTGAGAATCACAATCTTGTGTGTGTGTGTGTGTGTGTGTGTGTGTGTGTGTGTGTGTCAGAGGCATAGGCAGCAGCAGAAGCAGCAGCATTTTGTAGAGTCCTAATGAGCCACCACCAGCTTTATGGCGTATGGACCTCAGGACTCCACATAGTGACAACTCTTTCTCACATGAACTGGTCACTTAATGATGACCAGTTCATGAACAGAATAGAGTCCTCCCCTTGAGCAGCCTATAGAACAAAGACCAATGTCCACATGAGACATGCAACCAACAATCACAGAGTAAGAGTTTTTTTCCGAGTCCAATGTCAATCACAGATTATCCTGAAACCAAGACACAATATTTAGTCCAAGATTTATGGAAAGGTCCAGGCCAGAACACATGGCCCAGGGCCACTCTAAGAAAGGCCATAATATCATACATCTGTCCCCAAGCACCAACTACCAAAACTTCCAAGTAAAGTCAATGAAATCTGTAACACACGCTTGATAGGACTTGGCAAAAGCAGCATACGGTGTCAGAGCACACACTACCCAGCAGGCAACAGCTCAGAGTGTATGCTCCCCAGAAGGCAGCAAAGCCTGTTAGCAGGCAAAAAGCAAAAGAAGTCCCCAGGTGGCAGTGGTCACCACCTAGACCATTCTGCTCACAGCATCAGTCATTTTGTGGGTGCCCTTAGACGGCAGAATCAACCCCCAGAATTGGTTCAGATGTTGGGATCATTGATGCAACACTAGAATCAAGAAGATATAAAAATGTTTATTATTTACATAATATTGCTTTCTGGGAAGGGCAGGGTAGACCCCCAATCTGGTCCCAAATGGCTTGAGTAAAGGGAGGGGTAAGTGACTTTGGTTCTTAGCATGGTAAGAGAACAGGGCTCGAGAAAGTTTCTCACGCAAGCTGGTTGATACCAAAGGAGTCAACCAGTGCACGAGCTTTCTTACTGGCTTGCCCAGACACATATGAGGCAAGAGGAGAAGCACAAGGTTTGAAAATTATCAGTGACGAATCATCAAAAATGGAGTTAGACTCCTTATCACAATTAAAAGACGTGATTTAAACTAACTGATTTTAAAATGTTTCTATTTTATTCAGAAATAAACAAAATATTTTTCTCCCTTTACCCTGACACAAGGGATGTTTATCTATTCTTTGATTCCCTAAATCTCCAGATTTTTTCCCTAGTGCCAAAAGCAGAGATTCAACTCTATGTGTGCAAAAGATAAATGGTTAGAGAAAATCTTAAGGCTTCAGTAAAAGGCAATTCAGTGATTTAAAATGCCAGAAATTGATTTATGCTATTCTTATACTAGAATAGGGAGTAATTAGGAATTACTTTTATATTTTTTCTCCAAATAAAAAATAAATTCATTCTTTTTATTTTGAAATGAAAGTTAAAAAACTTAAGATTTTTGTGACATAGAATCAGGATCCAAAAGACTACAAAAGCTTTCAGAGAAATAAAGCATTTTGTTGTCATTAAAGCAATTACCCTTCTCAAGGAAAAAAGAAATAACTTTCCAAATTAGATACATCAATAAAGGCAGAAAGTTAGTCAGCAAAGAACACAGGTCATGTTTTTATGTGGTCACTGACTGTGGTTTCCAGCTTAATTGTTTTTTTTTTCTTCAGCCAACTTAAAAGATTTCTTCACAATCAATGGGATCAACAATCTGGTCAATTCAATTTAGTTATTAAGACAGGCAAAAACAATAGATTGACTACAATTTCGATCCAGTTGTAGAGATATTTCAGTCAGAGAGACATGGCAATAAATTTTCTTTGAGAGGAAATCTGGGTGGGAAAAGAAATGGCTGTGTTAGCTAATAAATGTTGCTTTTCAAACCTGGTAATGCTCTCAGATGATTTATCACTGTTTGAAAGCTTTGGGCTATTTTACCAAGGAAAATGCATCATCCCTTGAAGTTGTATAAAAATTTTTTCACAGTCACATTTATAAAACCCAATAGCATCTGAAACTAGGAAACTCAAAGTTGGCCAGCCAATCAATACCTAATGGCCTGCACCAGCCAGGAAGCCCGAGGAATCTCCCATCATCTCGTTTCAAAGGTGATGTTACGTATCACACATCTCCAGATGTTGGCTTCACATGCCCCCCTCAGAAAGGAGGCTCGCTGGTTGGTGGGTCTTTGAATGGTGTTCAGAGAAGTCTCTCCAGAGGTGGCACCTGGTATGTTCACTCATATCTGATGAGGGAAAGATGAAAAAGGAGCGCTGGGAGACAAGAGACTTTGGAAGACACTATTTTGAGAGTGTTTATATCGATGTCTGTGTGATGTGCAGAGATCGAGCAGCTCTGATCATCCACAGCCCCGTGGAGTCCAAGCCAGGCCCGGTGGTGTGAGGCAGCTCATCGCATCAGCTGACCCATGGGAGGGCAAAGAAATGCAAACAAATCCCTCACACTATGTTTTAAAATCAACAGTGAGGCTTTTAAATGAGACAGTACATATTTGGCAGGCACAGTTTGTATCAGTGGCATCACCAGAGGAAACGTCAAACCCATAAAGTGAAAGAGTTTCTAATTTTGATCATTCACTGAAAGCTCATTGACTTTTCATGGTTTACCTTTACCCTTCTTATCCCAGGTATAACTCATCAGAAAGTGCACTTGGCTCTCTGAATTTTTATAAAGAGGCCACTGTTCCAGGCTGAAAAAAAGAAAAGTCCCTTAGCTAGAGAGGTAAAGAGAGAGGGAGAGAGATTCTTACTATTTCTTCTGCTAGTCAAAGCTTAGAAATCCCTTCCTTGTTCAGTAATAAATAATTATGGAGCATCTACTATGTGGCAAATTCTAGACTGCACTCCAGGGGGGGATGCAGGTGAAATAAAAAATGATGATTATATCATGATAAATAACAAATAAATGATAAGCATGTCACAGGAGATAGAAGACTGTAGCTCAAGATGGGAAGAGTGAAGAGTTGCCACATCATTAGTTACTCTATTAACTATAAATAGTGACTCATGGGTTCATGGCTTTTTGTCTGTTTTTATGCGTTGGGACCTCATGCTGTTATTATTCATTTTGTTGCTAAACTTTTTTAGTTTGGGTCAGTAGAAGCTCCTTTAGGTTGGCTCCTGTGCTGTTGTTTTTTTAACAAGCACCACCACCACCCCCTTCTTCTTCTTTTTTAAAACATTTCCTTACTTTCTGGCATCACAAGACCTTCCAGATTCAATTTTTATTTTCCCTTCATTAGTCCCAGAATCCACCACTCCCCCAAGGATCCCTGGCTCCTTTTATTGGAGGATAGTGTGGGAAACCAAGATCAGGGAGCTAGATGTCAGTGATTCTTGGTGCTCTCTTCTAGGAAATATGTGTGTGTTCAAACCTACCCACAAATATCCATATTATGTATTTATCTATCTGTATGGACAATGAAAACCATGAGTTCATACTGATCTCAATCTAACATGACAGAGCTCATTTTAGTCTTCCCCTTTTCAAGTTTATAACTCCTTTTCCTCAACAAAGAGAAACCCAGCTTTCATTATCTACCATCAATTGACCCATTTGTTCAATTATAGAATATGCATGGAAGAGCTTCATACTTGCTAGACCATACCCTGGGGACAGGGAATCTACCTATTTTTACTAGACACTGTACCATGCACGCATAATTCTTTCTGCATTGGCCTCAGAGTACACTGTTTTCCACAGTTACTTTGGTTAGTACTTTTCTGTCTTTCCACTTCAGGGTTCATATGTTTTCAGTTGCAATACAGTATTTGTTTTGCTTGTTAACACTTGCATTCCATTTTGAGTCCCTTCCCCAATAATTTGGTTTTCTTGTTATTCCTTAAATGTGTGAACTATTACTATGATTCTGAGGGTCAGAGCTGTACAAAAGACGCACTCACAAAGTGCCAGCTACCCTCTTCCCACATTCCCTTCTTCCCTCCTCATTTCCCCCTACCCTGTAGGTAACCAGTCTAGTTGCTGGTTTCTCTTTCTGATTTGTCTTTAGCAAGTTAAATAACTATGCATGTTCTTACTTGTATATCAACTCACTCTTTTTTTCTTTCAGGAAAAGTAGCATACTATAGATACTCTTTTGAGCTTTACTTTTCTTCTTTAAAGGTATGTTATTCTTGTAAATTTCTGATGTGTCCCACCTGGCTCTATTTTTTAGTAAAATTTATTCTTAATATGGAATTTATAGGATTTTCTCTGACTCCTAGTTTTACTGAAAATGGAGTTTATGGGCTTTCTTTTTGTATTTTCCTTGTTCTTCTAGGTGATTTGTGACCAAAAAAAAAAAAAGAAGAAGTGGGAAGTGGGCCGAATAGGAAGGGCATTCTGGGTGAGCGGTAAGAGAACTAGTGAAGGAGCACAGGAAGCTCCGAATGGCTAACACATCTGGCTGTGGAAGAGAGTTGGCATAAGCCCAGGAAAGCCTGTTACACACAGTCACAAAGGCTTTGCATGTGCACCAAGAATGGGTTCCTTTTTCTGTAGGCATTAGGGAACCCTTTGAAAGAGGCTAAAGCAGAATACACAGTAGTGTATACAGTCTGACTCCCATTTTACTTTTAGAAAACAAAGCACACAGATGTACACACAGAGATAAATGACTCCAAGGAATGCCACAAATGATAATGCCAGTTACCACTAGAAGATGGAAAGGTGAGTCATTTCTATTTTTCTTTATGCTCTTCCACATTTTCCAAATTTTCTGAAAATAATAATTGTTACTTTTATAATCAGAAAAAATAAAAGGAGCCTTGTTACTATCACAAATGAAAGACTTAGCATGGGAATGGCCCAAGGGAACGTTTTAGAAAAATTAAGCACGTGGTGGATACAGATGGACAAGAGAGGAAGGAGGGGGCTATTCAGTAGGAATGTGGTTCCAGCAACAGACACCAGCCCCTTTCCCGTGGGTGGCCACCCTGGTTCTATTTTTGAGAGTAAGCCATAGAGGCAATTGTGTGGATGGTGACATTTCTCCACATTCCACCCAGCTATTGGCGCCAACCTCAACTTCTCCCTCCCCAAGTGTGAAGAGGGAAACTGCTAAATTAAAAAAAGAAAAATCTAAGAGCCATTAAGATACAGCCCATCTGTTTAGTTCTTTTACATATTTGTGTTTCACAGCTCACATTCTAATCTAAAAGGAACGGGAGAAAGAACATTCCTTGAGAACTGAGACAGAAGCTTCAATTTATGAAATTCCTCCTCTGGGAGGTCCACAGAAGCTACCATCTTTCTTCACACAATTCTGAAAAATGAGATCGCAGGAGAGGCTGTCTTTCATGGATCTCTCCAAAATGGAGGGCACTACATGGGCAGGCCTTTGTTCCCAAACCCACAGTGCCAGAAGTTCACCCTCTGCTATGGACTGCATTGTGTTTCCCAAAAGCCTCATGTTGAAGCCCTAAGTCCTGATGTGATGGTATTTGGAGATGGAACCTTCGGGAGGTAATTAGCATTAGATGAGGTCATGAGGGTGGGGCCCTCGTGATGGGATTAGTGCCCTTATAAGAAGAGACATTAGAGAGCTCCCTCTTTCCTTCTCTCTGCCATGTGAGAACATAGAGAAAAGGCAGCCATATGCCAGGAAGAGGACCTTCACCAGAGCCCAACCATGCTGACACCCTGATCGCAGTCTCTCAGCCTCCAGAATTGTGAGAAATCATTTCTTTTTGTTGTTGTTTAATCCCCCTAGCCTATACCATTTTGTTACAGCAGCCCAAGCAGACTAAGGCACCTTCCCTCCCTCTGAGTTCCTCCTGGGCCCATTCTTTGTCTGTACTATTCCTTTCACTGTGTCACAGTCTGCCTTATATTCTTAGGTATATTACAAGTGAATCTAGATTCTCTGTTATATTGGTATTTTGAAGTCAAGAGCCATGTCCTTAAGTTCTGCTACCTTCTCTAGTGGCCAAAAAGTATTATACTTATACTTATCATTCAGTCAATAAATATTTATCAAGTAGTTCCCATATACCAATGATATTGATAAACCCTTAGGAATACGAAGATGACAAATACACTGTCCCTGAGCTCAAGAAGCTCACAGCAGAGCAGGAAAGCAAACATGCCAAGTACTAAGCAGACCTAACAAGTGTAATAAGCACAGTTCTAGCAGCACATATAGGTGCATGGACACTCAAAGGAAAAAACTATTCTCTTACCTGGGAGCACAGATGTACCAAGCAGACTTATCAGGTGAGGCAGCACCTGAGTGGGAACTTAGAAAACATAAATCCCACAGATGAGGAGAGTAAAAGGAAGCATCGACTCCAGGGAGGAGGAAGAGCATGATGGTGAGTACAGGGTATGCTTGGGGACAGCTGGGGTCTGGCTTAGTTTAGTGTGGAGAGTGGGGAGGGTGAGAGGAGGGCTACTGGAAACTCAGGAAGATAAGACAAGTAGGTTGGGGTCAAACAATGCAGGGCCCTGATTTTTAACAGTAGCCCTAAAAAACTTCTACTTAATATTTTAGGTCTTGGGTTGCTCTTAGGTATTTTTAAGCAGGGAAGTGAGTGATCCAATTTGCATTATGAAAAAGTATGTCCAGAAAAAAAAGAAGACATCAGAAGTAAAGACTCTATATTAAAGGAGGATGGTGAGGAGATTGTAGAAGGCCAGGGAAGAGAGAATAAGGGAAGAACGAGGGAAGAAAGAGAAAGAATACAGAGGAAGGCAGCATGATGGACCACCTGTTTGGAAACCATATTTTGTCTTTTAAACTGTTACTGCTGTTATGTAATTTTCTCCAACACATTTTGTAGCCCTGAATGCACAAGGGTGACAAACCAACCAACAAATGGGAGATCTACGTTGAGTGCAGGATGAGAAAAGCCGCTGAACGTCAAAACATCATTGGAATGGAGGACACTGATGAGTGTGTTGTGTGAGTGATGCCTCAAGGATGCTGAGGGGTGCAGACAGAACAGAGGACAGGAGACCCTGAGAGAACAGCAAGGACTCATGGGAAGGGATGTCAAATGAGGATAAAGAGCTGGCTGCAGTGAGGGAAAGGAAGCAGAAAAGGGATTTCAAGGTTGAAAATTTCAAATGTCCAGCAGTTTTATATGTGACAAGGCTCAGAGTACAGCCACTTGTGCTGAAACTTATTCATTAATCTGAAAAGGAGACGAAAGTTTTTAGAAGCGATTATTCTAAGGAAGTGAGGTAGTCAGTGGTCAAAAAGCCATCAAATAGGAATGGGAGTCACCCAGGATAATGGCAGGAGCTGGAGAGAAGGGGTGGGTGTCAGGGAAAGTGCCACAGTCCTCAGGCAGGGTGGGAACATTTGGAGGCATACAGATGAAGCTCTGACTGACAAAGAATTCTAATTCAAACAGTGTGTCAGAGAGCCATGAAACGTGCAGAACAATGGCCTGAATGCATAAAGGGATGCCAGGAAAACACAAATCCTTCCTTCTGACTCTAGCAAACCTCTAGTGAATGCATAAAGGGATGCCAGGAAAACACAAATCCTTCTTTATGACTCTAGCAAACCTCTAGCGCCAAGCCTGGGACACTGCTGGGATGCCAAGCCTGGAGAAGCCAAGACTCCAGAGGCCCCCACCACTGGGATTCATCCAAACGCCCAGGGTGCCCTCTGTTATCAGTACACCTGCCCCTTATTGGACACTCTCTCCTGACCAGATTGCAGTGATAAAGACAGGAGCAAAATTAGACTATAAATGGGGACAGGGGAAGGCAAGAAATAGCATGATGGGGAATTCCTTCTCTCAGGGAGGTTTCACCTTCATCTGCGACCAATAAACATAAGAATGGTCGCTGGGGAAGGTTACAAACCAGTAAATGAGCAAAGGAATGACTGATGTTACTGACCAAACTCAGAATTCTCAGATGCAGCTTTAAAAGTTGAATTCCTGCCCTGGCTGGTGTAGCTCAGTGGATTGAGCACAGGCTGATAACCAAAGGTTGCCAGTTCAATTCCCAGTCAGGGCATATGCCTGGGTTGCAGGCCGGGTCCCCAGTGGAGGCCATTTGACAAGCAACCACACATTGATGTTTCTCTCCCTTTCTCCCTCCCTTCCCCTTTCTCTAAAAATAAATAAATAAAATCTTCAAAAAAAAAAGTTGAATTCCTCAATTTTGTACGCTCTACCATCTCTAACTCATCTGGATCTTTAGTGTAGACTCTCCACAGTTTCCTTCCAAGTGCCCGATGAGAACCGGAAGCAGGCTGCGGAGGCGCTGTGTGCATGCCCCTCCCTACATGCCAGCCTGGGGAACGTGGCTGGTGGAGTGCTGGGCCGCCCACTGTGGGGTGGAGAGGGGTACCTGACATGGACACAAAAGGTATCAAAAGGCCGAGGGAATGGGGAGGCCAGAGGACAATTATTTCAATTCCACCCCAGAGTAACCACTCAGTAAGTGTTTATGTAGCCCCCTGAGTCCTTATAAAGGACTCCTTAGTGATGTTGAGAAAAATCAGATTTTTAAAATGCCTCAGCTGAAGTTTCAAAATGGAAGTCGTATGGTTCTGGTAAGTCACTCCTGAAACCCACCTTTTAAAAAAATGAGCACATTAGAAAACAAACTTTCCTTTGAATGATTAACAATACTTAGTCTTTCATTTTTCCCTCTCACAATATTTGATAGAGATACAATTTACAGAGAGCCATATATGCAAGTCTCTGGGGCACAGCTCTCTGAATTCTGATACACGCATGGATCTGGTGTCACCACTGCCCAGTTCCGGGGGCGGGGGGGGGGGGTGGTTGTAGTGCTGATACTTCCATTGGCATCAGGGGGAGAAACACGAATTCCTTGTGCTCAGCAATGCCCCTTGTCAGGGCTGCCCTCCACCCTCAGTCTAAGGGGGCAAGGTAATTTTGGCGTGGTTAACACCTGGAACAGAAAAGCCATTTTCACGGAAGTAATCTCTTCAATGTCAAATGACATAAATATCATTCTTTTCTGAAAGAAGAAAAGTGCTCTACACTGAGAGGAAAAAAAGAAAAAACACTCTTATGCTTCAGAGAGTAATTTGTGATCCTGCTTCTCTGAGTGCGATTTCCCCTGGTTATTCTGTTCCTCAGAATCACTGCTAACCCCAACTCTGCTGGTGTGCTTTACCTTGTACCCCCAAGAAGGACATAGGCATGGTCCTGTCAGATGTGAAATCAGAGGGACCAGAGCCTAAAAACAGATCTGTTTGCACAATGCTTTCGCTTTTGTGTGTCTCACCCTAGTGGGATGGTCTGTGGTTTCCATGGTAATGATATCTGGCAACAATGCCGGGCAGGCTTCCAGGAGCCCGGCTTGGAAGCTGTGAGGCTGAAATACGTCTGTCAGAGGTAATGAAGAGTTCTCTGTGTAAACATTTCTGACTGCTCCGCTCAGCCACCTGCGGGGGTTTGGGAAGTAATGAGTATGATGCAGGGGTAAAAATCTGGGGGTGGGAGTGTCAGCCTGAGACTAGCAAGTCACATTTCACGAAGTCTATTGCATGTGTCACGAGAAGGCCAAAACTCCCACCCAAATGGATGGTTTATTTATCTGGATAATCAATTAAAAGCTGATGCTGGGTGACCTCCGAAAGCCTTGCAAAAGATTTGCAACAATTCTCAGATTCAGCTTTAAAAGTTAAATTCCTCAGTTTTACACTCCCCACCATCTCTAGTAAGTTGCTTTCCCTGATGTTACTATTTCTCTTAGTATTATAATCACTTTCCTAAGCATCTAAGCCTTCATTTTTTTCTAATTGAGTCAACAAATCCTATCAGCTTTTTCTTCACATTTTTTTCTATCAGCCATTTATACCCATTCATTTATTCATTTAAAAATGCTAAGGATGCAAGAACAAAATGCCAAAACAAAAAGGTTCAGTGTCACATTTGGAGAGTCAGGCAGGGCAGAGCTTGAAGGGAGGGTGGGGAAGGTTAAGAGGCAAGACAAGTCAAGAGAACCGAGGATGGGAAGGTAGCAGGAGGTGAGCCTAATGGCCCTTGTCAGCTCCTTTCCTCTGTCTCTTGTTCTATACAATGTCAGCATTGGGCACAAAGAGGTCACCTTACCAGTAAGAAAGAAGTAATGCAATGGACTGAAGGATTGTGTTCAGCCATGTGTTGAATCCTAACCCCTAAGATCACCGGTGGTACTAGGAGGTGGGACCTCTGGGAGATGGTTAGGTCTTTGGGGTGAAGCCCTTATGAATGACACTAGTACTTTTATACAAGAGACCCCTGAGAGTTCCTTGCCTCTCTTTCTACCACGTGACTTTGTATAGCAGCCCAAACCACTAAGGTGAATAGAGTGTGGTGAGAGTCCTTAACCCATATCTCCAGCCTCCATCCAAAAGTCCTAACAACACTTTCCAAGGAAGTCTTCTCACCTCCCTGTAACTGGATCTCTCAGCTATCGCTCTTCGCTCCAATTTCCTGTTAGATCTTTCTCCCCTTTGTCTATCCTGGGTTCTTTCCTCTTGGTCTCTCCCTCTTCTTAATGCAGAGCCATCTTGTTCTCTCTCAGCCCTCCCAAACACACCTCGTCACCCCCACCACATTTGTTCTCCGGTGAGCAGGGCCCCCCCTCCATGGCAGGCTGTCGATTACATGACAAAGAATATTTTCTTGTCATAGAATGAACAGGGTGAATAACTTGGGTAAGTGTTAGGAGTGTGAGAGAAAGTGGTTTGAGGAAATACTGTGTGAAACAGCTGCCTCTGCCTGCAAGCCCCAGTGAGGCTGGTGGCAGTGGGAGGTGCTCTTACTGACCTGGCAGGTATCCCCACAGCCAGGGGGAGTGGGAACCCCTCTAATGACGAGTCAGTAACAATTCTTTGTGAGCAAATACAACCTAAGTGCCTGAAATGATTTTTAAATCCATGTGAAATTGAAGACTTTTTTTTTTCTTATGTGGAAAATGTTATTTCACATAGAATTAAAATTTTGTTAGTGAAATTCAATCTCTCACTGATTGCCACATTTAAGCCACATGTATATTCACGCCCAAATTATACTCTGGCATCAGTATTTGAGTAGTCTTCATACACTGTCAGAATGCCCGTAAATGATCATTCTATCACTTGAAATCCAGAGCAAACACAGAACTACACAACCACTCAGTCAATGTTACAAAGAAAATCAAAATGAGATGCAAAATTGTGTGTAAAAATAAATCTCCCTCTTTTCTGATTTCACTCTTGGTCCCCCCCCACCCAGGACACTCTGTAGTATCAAGTGTAATGAGATCCTGAGTCTATTTTTAATGTATTCCTTTTATAATTATGTAGTAGAACCTTCACCTGAGTTATTCAAATATCTGGGGATATCTGGCAAACCAATGGAGTCAAATTTCCCACTAATTTCTACAAGGATTTGAGAAGACTCAGAAATTTCATCATTAAACAGCACCCAGGATGAGATTCTTGGTCAGGGTGGGGGTGGGGAACCATGCTAATCAGAAAGGAGGGGCGGTCCTGAGTACATCCTGCCATGAGTCCCTTGGATGTGTCTGTCATCTTTGGTTTCATATCTAAGTTGTCTAAAGAAAGAGTGGCTGAAATAAAAGCTCACAACTCAGTATCACTAAATATTCTTTATAACACTGGGGCAGCAGCCCAGGTTCACAAGCCCTCTAACCAGGTATGACATAAGGACAAACATCCCTCCCCCATTCACTATGGAACTGCTCTGGCACCTGGAGGAATCCAGTGGGAGACTGTGGTACCCAGCTAGAAGGTGTTGAGTCTGGAAGTCACCTGGGAAGAGAAGTGATTCTGTAGAAGCAGCTATATCACAAAGTGATTCTCACAGAAGAGGTGAGGGTGCCCACCATGGGGGAGGTGCCAGGGGACCCTACAGTGGTGGCCAGAAGCAACATCAGACACAGGGGTGTGCCTGGCAGACATGGCAACCCTGCTGGAGGAAGACAGTGAAAGGGGAAGACAAATTAAACCCCAAATCACAGAGGAATGTATGAAACATTCCTTAGGGACTCCCAGAAAAAAACAGGAGGCTTGAGCAAGAGGAAGTGAAACACAGAGGTAAGGAAGTACATCTCACAATGTCTCCCAAAGGGTAGGCATTCAAATGATTTCTTTTAGAAGTGTGAGTTTAAATGCTAGTGGAGTTGTTATAAAATAATGAGAGACACACACTGCTATAAAGGTATCCTCTGAATAGTTGTACAGACTGTCTTGAGGAAGTTTCTCTCTGCTTGCCCTTGTCCTGTCCCCTATAGCACTGACTTATATAACTTTGATCATGGATTCCTAGGATTCAGCTAGGGGTGCCTCAGATGGAAAGTAGGGTAGGAAATTCTGTGGGAGGAGCTTGGGTGTAAGTCCAGAAAGGATTTTTCTGGAAAAAAAATTTTTCTTCTCATCTTAAGACAAAGTCACTGCTGTATGGCAGTATAATACAAAACAGCTCATTCTTCGAAATAATAACCCTTAACATTTGAAGACAGCTGCCGCATCTCTGCTTAGTCTCTTCTCCTGAGGCTAAACTCCTCAGACATCTGTTCCTCAGATAAGGCGGCTGCAGCCACTTCATCTTGGCAGTCACTTTCTTTCATTATCCCTCGTTGGTTAATCCACATCTTTTTTGAATATGTGTGTGAGTGAATCAAAATTCGTTGACTTCGACTCTGATTTTTTTTTAAGTTTTTATGGTCTACAATTAACTTTATATTACTCTTGAGCCTCTTTCCTGACTATGGTGAGAAAAATTAAACTTTCCAAATAAATCTACTTCTTCCAATGCAAAATATAGATTGTTCTTCTACAGTGCACACCTCTATAACACCAACTCCTCGTACACCATTGGCTACTAGGAGGAGGGTATCAGTATAATGCAGAAGTCGCTCTGGTTCAGACACGATGCCTGCTGGGCAAGGGAAATGGAATAAGCAGGCTTGCTCACTCATCTTTTGACTCTCTTTCTCCATATCCTCATGAAGTAACAGGGAAAACTATTATGGGACAGAATGAATTCATTAGTGACAAAATGAAACCAAGGTAGGATTTTGCCCTCAAACTAAACTCTGGAAGTTCAAGAACTAACCTCTAGCAAACAGTATGTGGTCTACCAAGAGAGAAAGTTCAAGGTAAACCTGGACCTTCAGGAGAGAGACAGAGGGAAAACAATGGAAAAGGAAAGGCAGCCCAAATGCTCTGCATTCCCAGAGTCAGGTTGCCCTGCCCAGGTGACCCACAAGGACATCTGTCATGCTGACATATGCCCCCAACTGCCCAGATTGCAGTCAGATCTGTTCAGAAGAGAGCCCGTCTGCATGCAGAGCTACACACATCAGCTACCTGTACTCACCAGCACAGTTCTGCACTCGTTAAAATGAATGAATCAGAAAAGTGTATCCAACATCCAAGAAAGTCCAGAAGAACAGAAAAACAAAGCCCAAGATGAACAAAAAGAACAGGTAATCCTAGAAACAATGGAGGAACCAGACTTTTAAAATACCCAACTCTTTAGGCTTTTGGCTTGAAGGAGGCTTAGATGCAACTTTCTTTGGGTCCAGAATCCAGGTTCATCAAACACCAGCCACCTCCATCATGCCACTGAAGTTCGACCCCAACAAGATCAAAGTCAGATAGATACCTGAGGTGCACTGGCAGGAAGTCACATCTATCCTGGCACCAAAGGTCAAACCCCCTGGGCTTGTATCCAAAAAAGGTTGGTGATGACATCACCAAAGCAACCAGTGATTGGAAGGATCTGAAGGTTACAATGAAACTGACCATCAGAACAGACAGGCTCAGATGGAGGTGGTGCCTTCTGCCTCTTCCCTGATCATCAAAGCTCTCAAAGAACCACCACAAGACAGAAAGGAGCAAAAAAACATTAAGCACAGTGGAAATATCACTTTTGATGAGGTTGTCAACATTGCCCGGCAAATGCAGCACTGATCTTTAGCCAAAGAACTCTCTGGAACCATTAAAGAGATCCTGGGAACTGCCCAGTCTGTGGGCTGTGGTGATGATTGGCCACCTTTTATAGTACCATAGACAACATCAGCAATGGGGCAGTGCCTGGGGAGTTAAGCCTGGGGAGTTAAGAACTGCAAAGGAAAATATTTCAATTAAAGATCATTGGACAACTAAGGAAGGAAAGGTGGAAAGAAAGAAGGAAGAAGGCATAAGAGTATTTATTTCAACATACAATGAGAACCTCCAGAAACACTAAAAACCAAATCTGCCCACCACAGTTGCCTCCAGGAACTAAGACCAGGGACAGGAGTGGGGAGACAAGGAGATTCTACTTTTCATTTTACAATGTCTCATATGTTTAAATTGGCTACCATTTGGACATATTAATACTCATTCTATTACAATATTTAATATAAAAATGTGGAGAAGGAAACATTATACATGAAAAGCATACTCTTACGTTTTGGTCATTTAAACAGAACAATAAAATAGGTCCCACTGTATTTTTAAAACTTGGATTTACAGATCCTAAGTTTTCCGAATAAAGTCTGGGAAGCTTTGCAGCAAGGGCCCAGATAGCTGCAGATCCATGAGACCTGTAAACCCCACCAGTAACTGCTGCTTTGGACTTAGACATGGAAGGCCACGGCTAAAATCTGCAATGATCTGCAAGGGAAACATAATTGAAATTTAACCCTTTGATGAAGAATTAAGAACTTAGCATAAATTATCAGATTAGCTAGTGAGTCACAAGGACACCCAACGTTCATTGTATTTTTGAGTTGGAAACAAATGGGACAGTGAAAGAAAAGAGGCACCCTAGAGAATGCCCTGTTAGGGACAAAGGAAATGCCAGAGAGCCATTTGACAGCTAAAAAGGAAACAGGTTAGGAAGAAGTTACCTATTCCACGATATTGCTTTGGGTGAGACCCGACTGTAAACCTTGACGAAGCTAAAGTCTTACTCGAAGTTTGAATGTCACATTTCAGGTCACTTCACTAAAAATATCATGGCCTGTACTACACATGCCTCTGAAACAAAGCTTTAGCTAGTCATTCGCAAACACCAGGGCAAGAGTCGATTTAGGCATTATGGAATCCATCCGTAACAACCAGAGGCACGTGTATTTTGTAAATATCAAAGCTGACCCAAAAGCACATTTAACAATGAATCTTTTATAAGTAGGAAAACGATGACGGTACTATATGAAAAACTGAAGTAATATTCACACAACATTAGGTAATTGCTATAAATGCCTTGAGGAATAATAATATTTACCAACTTGCTGGTTTATTAGTTTTAAGTGTGATTGTATAAGGTCATTTGAATAGAGTTCTTTATACTTACGGCCCTTGTGTCTTTTTTAATTCTTTTCGAATTCATTTCAGCTATGTAACTAACAGTACCTTGCTGGATACCAATGGCTTGGTCAAAATGAGAGTGACACTCAGAGCAACAAGAAAATAGGTGACAAACACAGATCAAAGGCATGATAAATAACATGGGATCACTTGAATGGGAAGGCATTCATAAATGGACTGAAATTTTTATCATTCATATCGGCACGATGCGTCAGAAAAAGGAGATGTTGGAAAAGTTTGACCTTGAGACCTCTAAGGCAAAAACTGAACATTGACTTAATGGGCAAGGGAAGAACTAGAAAAGCATCTTGCTATCAAATACAAACAAAGAGAAGGCTCTCCTTGAGCCATCCGTGAAATGACAATGCAGGTGGGCCTGGGGCTGCTGCTCCAAAACCCATCACATCCACCCAACTCATCTTTAAGCCCCATGTTCAGTCCTGTAATGACATTCTTCCACCACTTCACAGTTGCCTTTGGGGTTCGTGGTAACCCTGTTTTCTTTGTGTGATACATTTGGGAAATCCTCCATTTGACTTACTGTGGGAACCCACCTCTAAACCAGATCATCTGGAGGAATTCTTAATGAATAAATGCCCAAGAAAATAGAATACCTAACTGTCTGACTCAATCAGTGTGACCAAATTTAAGGAGAGAGCAACTCTTGTTCCTCTGTTGTTTCAGTTGCTTTTGATTTTCATTTTGAAGGCAAATGGGACATTTTTTATTAGATCTCTTCCCTATTATAATGAAAGCATAGCTTTAAAGTTTGCTACAATCACATTGATATTTGCCCATGTTTCTCTAACTCTTCTCTTGTATGTTTCCCTGTACAGGGTCTGAATTTCTGTACCATATTTATTGGATAATTCACCCTCACCAGAGCCAGCATCTCGTGAGCACATGAGAGCCCAGCTAATTACAGATCTAAAGCAGTCATTAAACTATTCTGAAACACAACAAGTACCACTCTATCAAATAAAATCAGGCACAGGGCACACATGCAGGCCTGCTTGTTTGGTGGTAATACGGATTTTAGTGTGCACTTGTCACCCACTTTAGGTTCTCATTATTGTCCTGCTCATCCTAATTCAGTGATGTATCATCTTCCCGCATTTGTCTAAATCAGTTCAGCAGCAGATAAATCAAAGCTTTTCTTGCCCTTGCCCTTCCAAGCTGTTCAAATCATCCATCTGACCATGGAAGAGAGGAGATAATGACTTGCTTGGAAGAAGAAAATGTCTGCACTAACTCCACATGAAACCACGTCTGCATCAATGTGTGCAAATAAGCACATGGTACATGTATGTGCACACACATATATATACACTGAAATCACATGCCTTGGGGCATATTCCAAAAGAAAAGTATCAAAGCTGCAAAATGTCGCTCATTTTTTTTTCTTTTAGAAAAGAGGAAAAGCCAGTTTCAATCCTCTTCTTTTAAGAAGAGAATATATTCAACATTTCAAAAGCTATCTAAGATCCCATTTTTATATCCTCACGAGCTGTAGGAGCTGGAAATTAATTGGTTCTTTAACTGGCAAGTCCTTTGACAGACAATATACCTCAGCATTCAGAAACCTGATACATTTTTCTCTTTGTGGTTCCACAGAGGAAGAATAGTAAACCCAGAGGCTGAAGAATGCAGCACCTGCTTCCTGTGCCTTTCATTCCCTTTTTCCAACCCACCCCTACATGTTGATACTTCATTTTACTTTTTTTTTTTTTGCCTTTGGAGCTTTTCCTTCTTTCTCTAGAAAATACATTACAAGAAAATAAAAAATGTATAAAAATCAAGGGCTACAGCTGTGACAGGGAAACTAAAATGCAGCAGTTTCCACCAGTGCCCCCAACTGCCGTGGGAGAAGCGGCAGCTGACGCAGGGAGGCATCAGCCCCATTTCCAGTGTCTCTGGGGGGACCAGGGCTACGTCGGTTCTTCCCACTGCAGCAGGACGGACTCTGCTGCCCTTCGAGTGTTTGCTGATGTGTCAAAAATGGAACCGGGGCATGTATTTGTCTTCTTTCTAGTTCTGCAGAGCATCACAACAAACTCCATTTTAAGAAACACTGAAGGAAAAGAGGAGGGGTTTTCCCATGTTCTGTAAAGGATCCAAACATGCTTCTCTGTACTGCTTTTCTGTGTCACCCATGCCCAGGGCAGAATCTAGGTTGAACTCTGTAAATTAGGACTTTGAATGTGTTTCTCCGGAGGTGAAAGTAGCAGAATGTGGTATACATTCCATTTATTTCAATTTATAATTTTATTAAAAATAGCACTCTTTCCCATTCTACCCATTTTTGTTGTTATTATTATATGTATTTTTATACATGTTTTCTCTTTTCTTTAAAGGCTTTTTAGAGTAGTTTTAGGTTTACAAGAAAATAGAAAGGAAGGTCCAGAGATTTCCCGTATACACCCCATCCCAACAGGTACGTAGCCTCCCCCATCATGAACATCCTGCACCAGGTGGTAGATCTGCTACAATTGATAAACCAATGTCGACATATCACAGTCATTCAAAGTCCACAACTTACATTATACTTCACTCATGGTGTTGTATACTCTACACGTTTAGACAAATATATAATGACATGTGTCCTACATTATGCTATCATACAGATTTTTCACTACCCTAAAAATCCTGTTCTCTGCCTTTTATACCCCAACCCGGGCACCACCCCCTCCCCCAGCAACCACTGATCTTTTTACTGTCTGCATAGATTTACTTTTTCCAGGATGTCCTATAATTGGAATCATACAGTATGCAGCCTTTGCTGATTGGCTTCTTTGACTTGGTAATTTGCATTTAAGGTTCCTCTATGCCTCGTCATGGCACAATAGCTCATCTCTTTTCAGCACTGAATAAAATTCCATTGTCTGAATGTACCACTGTTTACTTATCCATTCACCTCCAAAAAGACATCTTTGCTTCACAAGTTTTTGCAATTACGAATAAAGCTGCTATACAGATCTACAGCAGGTTTTCATGTAACATAATTTTTCAGGTCTTTTGGGTAATTACCAAGAAGAGCAATTGCTGGACGACATGTTAAAAGTTTTCTAAGAAACCACTAAACTATCTTCCAACATGGCTGCACTATTTTGCATTCCCACCAGCAGTGTATGAGAGGTCCCGCTGCCGCATGTCCTCACCAGCACTTGCCGTCATCAATATACCCTATTTCTTTTTTATTTTTGATATAATTTATTGATTTTCTCAGTATGAGCCTAAAGCTTTGACAGGTAGCTGATAAAAGCAATGTCATATACTTTCTCTAAAGTTTTCCTGGGACATGTCTGTGGGTGCATTGCTGGGTACACACAAAAATATACATTCCCTCTCACTCCACTGTGGGAGAGTCTTTTTGATTCTTTATGTTTTCATCAACATCCCTAGGCTCACTGGCCCTGTGTTGCTACCTTTGTATCCTCATTCTGTCTCCTCTTTCTTGTCCTAAGAATTTCTGTCCTAACATTTCGTTAGCCATCACTCAGAGGAGAGAAAACCTGGATAAACCTAGAGGTTCATTTGCTCCTTCAATTTGGCAGTTAGGAGAGAGCTTGTTCAACAGATATGAGTCACCTCAAGAGAAGAATATGCTGATAGAAGTCCCCAGGTTCCAGATTACTCTTTCGAACAAACCCACTTTCTTGATCAGGAGCCTCTGAGGTTTGATCAGGGCATAGACGGTAACCTGCTTCTCCAGTCCCTCCCATCTGTACAGCATCATAGATAGGTCCAGGGTTCTTCTCCATGGATCACTGGCCATGGCACATGCAGCCCACCCACATCCACCATAAACTGTGGGGTAATGGGATTCTGAGGGGTTGTGTGCTCTCTGCTACTTCTCAGATTGTATGTTTTTGCTGAATAAAACATACTTTATATCAGCATCCCCAGTGGCCCCGATGGCCTGTCACCTGACCCCTCCTTGCACAATCACTCCAATCTCTAGCTGGTGCCTCCTCACTTGGCTCTTGTTCACGAGGTGCCTCTCATGGCCCAGAAGAGTGGTTTAGAAATGATATTGCACGAGTTTCTCAGGCCAGTCCCAAGGCAAACATCTTTATAGCAATAATGCTCACTTCACACAATGACCTTATCTCTGGTTCAAGCAGCTTCTGACAACATTCTTCCCAAGTGTGTCATTGGGACAAGTCTCATTCTTATAAAAATCTGGAGGATTATGAACAGAGAACTGAATGAGTGAGTGGTCTGGGTTTTGTCCCCTCAATATTATCTGCAGGTTGAGGACGTCTGAGTCCGGCTGCACAGATTTCTGTCCTCGTTGTCCCTGTGGCAGTTCTGTTGACTTAGAGCAGGGGCACGTGTGTGAGAGGCCAGTGGGAGACAGCGTACGCCAGTAACATTTCTAACGTTATCTCAGATTGTTGAGGCAGATAGTTAGAATACTCATCAGTTATTGCATACTGCCTCTAGACATATCTATAACTTTTCAAATAATGAGGAAAACAGGACCCACAAAGTTTGGCATTCTCCCTTATATAAAAATCCCTAATTAAAATTGTAGCTAAGGGTGTCACATATAGAAATGAAAATGAAGAAAATGTGCTTGAGAAAAGTTTAAATAAAGATATCAGAAACTCACCCAAAATGTGAGGTATTAAAGGGAATCTAAAGAAACAGAATTTCTTCTTCTTTATATGTTTCAGTGAAATCTTACAGCAGCACATGTTCTACACAATTGAGTCGGAGATCTCAGAGGAGCTCGGAAATGTAATCACGGGAGCAGGGCTGCTCCAGGATGAAGGCGCGACAAGTGAGAACAGAAGACAAAGGGGTTACAACAAGCATACTAGAAAGGAAAAATAATGTTAGATAAATTTCCCCAAGAAACTGGTGATAAAGGAATAGATTTTTGTCTGTTTTTTAATACACTTTGGTTTTTTATTTCCAAATAACACGTTCAGTTCAAAAAATAAGATAATATCAAATAGAAGTGTTTGTCAATTTATTTCAGAAGAGTTTAGTATTTTAAAATAATAACACACGAAGATTATGTCAGGGCTTAGGGTTGATTTATTAAGAGATTCAAGCCATAGGAACCTAAAAGGAGGGGTGGAGACAAAGAGCATGGTACATTAATAAGTCTTTGTAAATAGCAAGCAATCCTAATGGGAAAATAATTTAATTAACATAAAAGCACTGAAAAATCTGTGATGTTTATCTGGCTCAGAACCACAAACTCAATTATCATTAGTCATCACATTAGTTAATTTATATTTTAGAAACTTTGGGAAAGTGCTTAATATATTTTTAAAGTTAAAGGAAAAGGGTAGTTGCGGTGTACAATCAGAATACGTGATCACTAATTGCCTACATTCTGCCAGAGAGGAATGTGATTGAACTTCAGTATTCACTGGGTTCGAACATGAAGTACCAGGTGAGGCAGAGCAGAGCACCGGCCCACATTTTCACTCCTGTGTGTTACCACTGAGATGTAGCCTTGATGCCCACCAAACTCAGCTGAAGTCTCCAGTAAGGGCTGAAAAAATGTGGGGGTTAAGGAACACTGTTTATTTTGCTTTGAGAAGTGTTTTGGAAGATAGGCCTACTGGGCTCAAAAAAATTTTCCAGTATACGCCCCTGTTACTTCTCTTCAGCCTCTTTGAGAGCTAGTCTGAAGGCCCACGGGACCTCTGCTGTGCTGTTGGTTTAGAAATCACTGGCCAGATGGCTAGAGCAAATGGGGAAAATGTCACAGATGAGCGTGAAAAGACAAGTAAAGGAAGTATTTCTAAAATCTTCCATTTAAGAAAAAACATTATTAGTAATCACCACCCTAACAAATAGAGAACATTGCAGGCCAGGGTAAAGACTGTGGTCATTTGCCCTGGCTGGGTGGCTCAGTTGGTTGGAGCATCATCCCTTATGCTAAAAGGCTGCAGGTCAATCCCCAGTCAGAGCACATGCCTAGCCTGAGGGTTCCATACTGGATGGGGCACCTACGTGAGGCAATCAACCGATGTGTCTCTCTCACATCGATGTTTCTCTCTCTCCCCCTCTCTCTAAAATCAATAAAACATGTCCTCAGGTGGGGATGATAGATAGATAGATAGACAATAGATAGATGATAGATAGATAGATAGATAGATAGATAGATAGATAGATATTTTAAAAAGTAAAAGTCAAGACCGTGGTCATTCTCCTAAAAGCATCAGGTAACCACTGAAAGGTTTATGTGATGTGACTCTCTCACTGATGATTTATTAGGTGTGAAAATAGATACTTGAAAGCATGTCCACAGATGGGCTCTTGGAATTCTGCCATGCTTCGTGCATGGCCGAGGCCCAGCCTGCCTTCCCTTCAGGCAGTGTGACATGTGCTGCTTATGCAAGATAACACGCCCACAATAAAGGTTAGCAAATACATCAGTGCTCCAGAAATGAAACCAGAGGAACAGAGTCCATCTGGATTCAGAAAATAAGACAAAACAGTGATGATAAACACTAACACACTTCAAAAGCCTGTCTGCATTATGGGCAACATTGCGGAGCAAGTGGGTGTCCCCAGGGATAATTCCAGCCACCCTGACACCTTTTCAAGAACATAACGCATACAGGACCTTCCCAGCCCCGGCTCCTCTATTTATTTATGGGGCTGAAATAGAGCCTCTTATAAAATTGAGAACTTATTTTTTAGTGGAGAATCAGGTGAGCAAAATTCTTAAATTATAGGGCTTCATCTTTTAGATAGGAACTAATTAACATCAACTCTGTAATGAATTTTCTTATACAACTCATGTGTTTGAATCAGAAGTAGTAGGTACTGTTTTCATTTTAGCTTGGCTAATATATATCTCCTTGATCATATTTCCCTTTATATTGACTACAAAAAATCATGTTTTTAGGTTTTTAAAAATAAATAGCTAAAAAGTGTCCTTGTCAAAAATCTCTTTAAGATGTGATATTGCATTTTTAAAATAATTACCAAAATGAAGGTGGCAGCTTGAGCATGGATACCCAAAGACAAAGGCTCTTTTACTGACCAAACCTGAGTCAGGCTCCTCTGACCCCTCCTCTCAACTTGGCCTTGACCTTGGGCTCTGTCCCTGGCCTGCTTAGTCAAGAATCCTGCCAGGTCAGTTTAGTGAAAACCCCCCATTCTCTCTATCTGATTGAATTCTTCATCCCTCATGCTCAATCTTGTCACCCTGACAGCCTGCCTGTCAAGCTGGTTTACCCAGAATCCTCCTTCTACCCCTGATGTCTCCTCAGGGGTAATTTTCCATCCACTGGCCCCCCACCCAGCTTCTTGGCTATAAATCCCCACTTATCTTTGCTGCACTTGGAGCTGAGCCTGATCTGTGTCCCTTTGCAAAATCCCATTGCAGTAGTCCTTCTTGAAGAGTCTTCTGTGCCATCATTAACAAGTGTCATAAATCATTTTTCTTTGGCACCAGGACTCTTCAAAATTCCCACAGAAATCATCAGAGAACATTCAGAGAGAAAAGTCTTCACCCCATTGCAAACCAGATACAGTTGTCCTACATGTTCCAGGGTCTGGGTGAATTTCATTCATGGCAGTCCCTGGGGTGTGCACAGGTGAAAATGACCACTGTTGCTAGCAGCCCCTGGACAGAGCAATTGGAAAGGAAGTGGCAGGAGGCACTGATGTAAACTTCAGACGACAACACAAGCAAAAGTCAGAGTGGCATGCGGGTGAGATCACAGGCAAAGAGAAGGACAATGAAAACGTTTAGCACTGGCTTGCTCTGGCCTCTGCAGCAACTGAGCTCACCTGTCAGAGAAACAGGCATTGAAACCTTTCTCTGGAAATACTGTCCACGTCCATGCTCTTGAACACCTCTCGGCTATGGCTCTCGTTCAGCTGACTTGCCGGTCCCCACAGCTGCTTAGGAATATTTGTCTCCTGCTTTTAATCTCTCTTTACATTCTGAACCTAGAAGTATTTCTTTTTTTTAAGATTTTATTTATTTATTTTTAGAGAAGGAAGGGAGGGAGAAAGAGAGAGAGAGGGAGAGAAACATCAATGTGAGGTTGCTGGGGGCCGTGGCCTGCAACCCAGGCATGTGCCCTGACTGGGAATCGAAACTGGGATGCTTTGGTTCGCAGCCCGAGCTCAATCCACTGAGCTACACCAGCCAGGGCACTGAATCTAGAAGTATTTCTTAAAAAATCATTGGTAAAGAAGCATTCGTCAATCTATGTTTAGCTTAATCCTACTTAACAAAAGGTCACTAAGATAGTTTTTAATAAAGTTAAACATGTACTTCCCGTGTGACCTGGGAATCCCATTCCCAGCTATTTGGCCATAGGTTGGTCTCCCATGGCTGCTGTTACAAATTACCTACCATCTGGTAGCTGAAGACAACCCAGAGTTATTCCCAGTCAGTTCTATAGGTTCAGCAAAGGTCTCACTAGACAAATTGAGGGGTTCATAGGGCTTCGTTCTTTCTGGGGTTTCTAGAGAAAAATCTCTGTTCCTGCCGTTTCCAGCTCTGGAGGATGACTACATTCTTCACCCCTCCTAGTACTGGTGGTTCAAGTCCTTCTCAAGCTACCATCTCTCTGGTTCTATATAACAGCCAGAGAAAAAGTGTTCCCCTTTAAATAACTTAGGTGACTAGATGGACCCCACATGGAAAATCCAAGGTAGGGTCCCTAATTTAAGGTCAGCTCATTAGCAACCTTAATTCCATTGGCAACTTTAATTCCCTGTTGCCATATTATGTAAGAAATTCATGGGTTCTAGGATAAGGGGATGAGCATCTTTGGGGCCATTATTTGCTGCCATAATCCAAGAAAAATGAAAATATATTTTCATACAAAGACTTGTATTCAAATGTTCATAGCAGCTTTACTTATAATAGCCAGTAACCGGAAACACTAAATGCCATTAAGTGGTGAATAGGTAAACAAATTGTTGCACATTCATACAATAGAATACTACTTGGCAACAAAAAGAAACAAGCTACTGCTTTGCACAGTAACGTGAATAAATCTCAGAGGCATTAGCCTGAGTGAAAGAAACCAGACACACGAGGCTATATCTTGCACGATTCTATTTGCAGAAATTTCTAGGTAAAGCAAATTCAAAATGAGAAAAAGCAGACTATAGGTTGCCAGGTGAAGGGAGAAGGGACTTACTGAAAAATTGCATAAGAGAAAGTTTTGAAATAATGAGCATGTTTTATACCATGAGCACAGCTGTGGTTACACAATCATATATATTTGTCAAAACTCATCAAATCATAACTTACAATTGGTGAACTTCATTATATATAAATTAAAACAAAATATATAACTATATAAAATATATAAATTCTACTAATATGTAAATAAAATAGAATAGAATTAAAAAGTGATTTTAGAAGCCAATGAGAGGACAATCATAGACTTCCTGGTGAGAGTGAGCACAGCCATGACCACGAAAAAAATCCCACAATGCAAAAGATAAATACAAAAGAACAGAACTCTGGAACATGATTCCCTCTGCAATAAGTTCTAAAACAAAAAATATCAAAATAATATCTGACCTTGATTCTCACCTAGAAACATTGCACTTGTAAAATGAGAGAAACTACCATGAAAAAGGAGTGATCTAGGATAAGGAAGAACTGGACAGAAAGGGTAAAAAGCCAACATCCTATCAAAATTAAAATCTACAAAGAAAACACATCCTTCCACATGAACAAATCACATTCACTCATTTGTGTACTTGGGGATTGTCCTACCCCACCTGGGGACCCCTGAGCTCCACAAGACGTGGGACCTTGTCTCCAGAGCTTGTCCATCGGCATTGGTACCCAGCACACAGCCTGACATTTGGCAGGGGATCCACAACACTGGTTGGCTCAAAGGATCGGTGATTTAAAAGTAGAAAAGGTAAAATGAGTTATTCCACAAAATGGAACAATACACAGTGAAAAAGAAACCAGCCACTCCGTAGTAAGTCCGTGCTGCTACTTGTCAGTAGAGAAAGAAAACAAAAGCCATCTCTTGAATGTTTTACAGGCAAACCTGAGAGACCACTGTCAAATACACGTCGGCACCCTTTACATGCAGCCTACTTCAAGCTGAGTAACTTTTTACTACAAGGTTCCCCTTCCTTTCCCCTGCTGAGTATGAGAGGTCTCCTCTTCCCCATGTGACTGTCCTCTCACCTGCCCGACCCCACCTCCCCTATCATAGAGCAATCCTGGACAAGGTTTTACATTGCACTTGGGTATGAAAAGAAGCCTGCAAGTTTGATGAGTCAGGTAGCGGGGTGTGGTGATGGCCTGGCTGCCAGCTTCTGAGCCTCCTTTTCTTCTTTCTTCCTGCCATGCTGCTCTTATACACGATACCTTACTTAAATTGTTAGACTATGGTCTTATTTTCCACAAGGGAAGCCATTAAAATAATGCTTATAAGTTTTTTCCATAAGGAAAATATTTATGATATGATATTAAATTTTTAAAACGCCAAATAAAATTCATAGAAAAATACCAGGAGAAAAGTAACTACACTGTTAATCATTGTTGTTTCTGGATGGTGGGATTTGGGGCCATTTTAATTTTTATCTTTTTACTCTCCTGGTGTTTTCTTTCATTATTTAAAAAGTTGAAGAAAGAAAATGACAAACAAAATAATATGAGAGTTCTAAATGAGATGTGATCTACAAAGGAATATTAATTCTTTTATTTTTTTTAAAAAAATACCAGTCACCAGCTACATCTAACTGCTATGACTCAGTCTGGAAGAGGTGCCCACAGAATGTGGTCAGGAGCCCAGATAATATCCCATGATCCCATGGGGCTTTCATGCAGGAAAATGTGAATATGTATGTGAAACCTTTTTAAACAGTATTGACAATTATGCATTTGACCTATAAAAGGAGATAAGGAATTATATGTATTTACTTGAAATTATTAGTGGGAGACTGGGAAGGGAATGGAGTTCAACCAGTGGTTTCCACCTGGGGATGATTTTGCCCTCCTGGGAACATTTGGCAACACATATTTTGGAGACACTTTTGGTGTCGCAGCTGATGGGTGCTCCTGGCATCTAATGGTTGGAGCCCAGGGTTGCTGCCGAACGTCCTGCAATGCACAGGGCAGCCCCCACAACAAGGAATTACCCAGCCCCAAATGTCAACAATGCCAAGTTTAAAAAACCGACTTAGACAGATAATATAATGTGTGTATGTTTTATATAGTGGAAAATTCATCTGGGAAATGTATAATTTGCTGGATATATAAAAATGAATGGCCTGACCATGAGATCACTAGCAAGTAATTGAGTAATCCTAGCAACACTGATTCTATTCCCAATGACCACATCCTAAAGTAGTTTGAAGGACTCAAATTCCTATCCTAACATCAGATTAAAACATGAAAGATTGCTTAGTCCAATGTCGTGGATGTTGGCAGGAAATAACATAACCAGATATACAAACATGAACAGAAGAGAAAGAAGATCTATCTGATTTGTTGCAAATATGATATACTTCTTAAGATTACAGATTAGGAGGTAAAGAGAGGAAACAGAGCCCATCGCAGTCTAGAGACATTTTCTCAAATATTTATAGCTCCCTGGGAGTAACCTTTTGTTTGGGAGATGGCAAAGTTTGTGCAGCTTGCTGAGCCAGTCGTTAAACATTAGCCTGAAGATCTGAGTGTTAGCATCAGTGACAGGGTTTCCTAAATATGTCACATTTCCTTTGGCTGTCACAAAGAATTATAGCTTCTGTGACTCACACCATAATGGCAACTATTTGTGATATTTTAACCTAATGTACAGCCCCAGAGGAGAAACAACAGGAACAATAAAACATCTGCCAGGGACTTGCTTGAAGGAAGGGATTCTGAGTATTATGAGGATTCCAAATGAAAGAGTAAAGGCTCGGGTGTCAAATACTAAAGGGTCTGCATTCATTAACTTCCCAGTAATGTATGTCTTGATTAGCTCCGCATCCCAAAGGGGAATATTTTAATTCATGTACATGGGCTTTATTTGGGAAAATCATAGGCAAAGCCAGAAAATGCAAGGAACCCAATTATGTGTTTCTACCTTTATGGACTGGAGTGGGGGAGGGGGACTACTAAAATCAAATACAAAGGATTCCCTCTAATGAGCGTTTATTCTTCTGCGTGGATTCTTGCCATGGCTTGATTTTTGTTTTGTGGCAGGAAGAGAGGGTAGCAGGGGAATTGGCCATTTTCTTACTTAATGAGAAACCCAGTGTCAAAACTACCATCAGGATTTCAGCTTTCTTCCTCTCTAGCCTATAGAGTTGAATGTTCACAACAGGCTCAGGAGAAATGAGCACCAGCTTTGGAAAGACCAAATCGGCGAAACAAAATAAACCGTGTCATTTCATGCTAATTCAAAGACTCATTCCAACTGCTGTGTGATGAGGAAGCCAAGAACTGAACTGTAACCCAAACACAAACACATCACACTGCCAGGAAATGGCTAATGCGCCTCCTATTACACTGAGCTTTCAAAATGTTTTAAGCATTGATGAATACATTGTTTTGGAAAGAGTTCAAACATATGCAGCATTAATTCTACAAATATATCTTTCTTACAGAAATAATCCCACTTGCCTTGGAATGTGAATGGGACATGAGGCCTTCGAGTTAAGGCACAAAGACAGGTGCTTCCCTGTAATTTGCTCACCCCCAGTATTTTGCTTACTTGTGCAGCTTCCATTAGAGCATCTCCCCTGCATTTATCTCCCTTTCAAAGAAAAGGGCAACCACATTAGACTCTTGCCCTTTTAAAATGGGAGATACAATTGAAAATCTCTTCAGGGTGCTCTGCACCAGCCCACGCTACAGGGATAAAGACACAACTGTCTTCACTTTGCAAACTTATTTTTTGAAGAGTAGAAAATGTGATTCCCCTCTCTCATAAAAAGGACCATTGAAGACTGATAATCCCCTTTGTGCCCATTTATAGGAAGGTGCAGCAAAATCCCCTAGAGGCCATGGGTCACAGAGAATAGGCATCTGGTACCATTAGCAAAATAAGGCTGCCACTAAAAGTAGAATTAGCTATACAAGGTCTGGCAGAGCAAAATAACTAAATGTTTGGGCCCTCATTGAGGCCCAAACATTTATCAATGCTAGGGCAGTTTGAAACAATCCAGTTGAAAGCTAGCGCTGCTTTCAAAACTCAGACGAACCCAGGAAATCTTCTTCCCAAAGGGCTCTAATTGGGTACCGCCAAATCCAGTGGCAACACCACAGCCAGGGCCCTCTGGTTGAACTGAAGAAGCCACCCAGGTTAAGTTAAAGGCTGCTTGTGCAATAGCAAGGGTGCGCATTTCAAGCGGACTATGCCCATTATTTACCTGCTTTTACTCTCCACTCTAAGTCTACCCTTCTGAAGACGGATCCTACAGACTGGCTTCCTATCAGGTCCTGACAATATGAGGCAGAGAGCGAAATTTGAAGATGGGAAGAGGTAAAGATGACTTCCTTCCTATTTGTCCAGTTCCTGTCAGGGTCACTCCTAGCTGGGGTGGTGGGCACCAGGGCCTAGAGTCTCATGGCATTCCCAGACCAGCCTCCACAGGCTCCCTCACAGTTAGAGCAGCAGAAACCCGAATACCACCTGCATGGGCCTTACATTCTAAGCTCCTGGTTTCTGATGATTCTACATCTTTCCTTTATTTTCCCTTAGTTCCAACAATGGGAGCTGTTTCCTATTATTACATCAGTGTTCCCTTTTTGCTCTTTCAGCCCATTAACACCTGTGTAATGAGTTTACAAGGTATTCCATGTTCCTGGCTGGATCCTGACCTACATGGTAAAGCATGGTGGAGCATGGAGCGGAGGGGGAGGAACCTGAGTTTTTGGAGAGGGCCAGGTTTGCCACTCGTTGGAGGATCCCTTAGAAGTGAGGCTCTAACCCTGTGGCGTCCAACAGGATGGGCTTCGAAACATGGCTAATGTGACTGAGGAGATGAATTTAAATGACTTTTGGTGTCCAATTCAGTTGTTGAAATTTTTTTAATACCTTGGAACAACTTAGGCAAGTAAATCTACTTTTTTAACTGTATGTTTTATGAAATCGAAACAGAGATCAATTATCTCTGATGAAAACTTAAGAACTGAGATATGCTCTAAGTATAAAACATGTTGCATTTTGAGTCCTTCATTTTAAAAAATGTAACATCACTCATAATTACTATGATTATATGTTGAAATAACACTATGTTGGATATAGTGAGTTAAATTAAATATATTGTTAAAATTAATTTCACCTATTTTTTAAAATATTTTTCCAGAAATCTTAAAATTACATATGTGGCTTACTGTCTATGTCTCTTGTACAGCTCTGCTCTAGGATCTCATTTCTCTATAACCTCAATATCCAGGTTCTTCATACAAATACATTATGTAGTTGTTGGTCATTTGCAAGCATGTAATAAAAACCATCTCTGGATGATGTAGTAAAAATCAGTTGGTGGCCACACACAAATTGCAACAGCAAACAGAGGAGAACACATGCAGTGAGAATAGTAATATAAAAAATCTGAAGAACACAGCACTAGCCTGATTTTAACACCAAAGAACTCAACCTCTGTCTACTTCCTAGCTTCACAACATGCTATTGTTTGGCCAGATGGCAAGCAAAATCCCAGAAACACATAAACAGCAAGAGCCAGATAAAAGAATACCCCTCTAAATTCAATTTAACAGTTGCAGATAATTAGCTTATGATGTCTGAGTCATTGACTATGCTTTCAAACTTCACAACAAAGTCATTCAAATGATTACAACTCATTTGTTCCAAGTAAAAGTCCACCAGGAAAATGGAGTGAGAATTCTAAATTTGAGGTTGTTCAGCAAGAAATATAGTAAGATAGCATCAGCAATTACGCCACACCACTAAATCATACATTTCTGCCATTTCTGTGTATTTCTACAAGACAGGCTTCTTATTAATGTTTCTTTTCTGATTATAAGAAAACTAGTTTGCATACAGAAGTTTTCTGTTATACCCAATATGTGTCCGTTACAATGGTTTAAATTTTGTAAGAACCTGCAGACCAAAAAGGTAAAATGCAAATGTTTGTTAAATGTCTGCTAGAAACAAAGCACTGGGTGAGGGGATGTGGGTGTTGAAAAGACAGCAATGTCTTCTTGGTGAGGGACCTGCAAACAACAACTTTGGCTTGGAAGGACCTAATACAATCTTCTAGTTAACAGATAATTCAACTCCTTCCACTCTCCTCAGGAGAATTCCGGTTCTGCTCAAAGATGCTTAAACAGAGGAAGATAATTTATTAACTTGGAGCCTGTCTACTCATTTTTGTACTGCTTTGATTTTTAACAGGATCTTTATACTAAATGAAAAAAAAAACCCACCAGTACAATTTCTACTCACTGCTCCTTTTTGTGTCTTCTACAAATAACAGATGTCAAGTAGATTTTGGATAGAGAATACCTAAAAGGTTCACAGAAACATAAAATGTAGATGAGATCTTGGAAATTCAAGAGTAACCAGGGGCCCCCATAAGCTTCTCAGGAATCTGAAAATCAATTCAGGATTCAAAAGCAAATTTGTGACATCTAATTGTAGATGCAAAACTTTACAATGAAAGTGGGTGGCATGTCAGAGAATTCGTGTTTACAGTGGCATTGACTGAACTTTGCGATATCCTCAAGAGATGAAAAACTCTGTCTCCCCTCGTCTAATGGAACCAACAGGGAGAGCCCACAGAGCTCCTCACCTTGGCAGCAGTCCAGCTGGGGACAGGAACACTTGGAAATCACTGGAACCAGCATATGTAGAGTGTATGTTGGAACAGAGATCTTAAACTAACCTTAAAGAAGTGCCCCTTTTATATATTGAGATGACACATAACAAGCATGCCAGTATGTTCAATAAGTAAAATCTTCCCATCGCAGACAGGGAAAATGACAGAAGGTCCGCCCCATGGCCCACATATCCCTTTGGAACTCTCGGTGTAACCAGTGCTGTGCTTGCTAAAATCTCTCCCAGAATTTCCAAAGGAAAGAATGGATAACTTGGCCCGTTATACTCCTCTTTTAGCTCTGCTTAAATGGTACAGGATATTCAAAGCAATATCCTCTGTATATTTCATTATTACTATCATCTTGTTTTTGTTCCTCCATGCCCCCTGTCTCCCCAATTAGCATGCGTAATTTACAACTGGACATAGTACACTGCATTGAAATCAGCAATATTTAATAGTAATATCCTGATTCTATTGTTACCTCCTGACCTCACACTACCAACTGCACCTGGTAACACTGAAGGACACGAACATCCTGATATCATAATTGGCCACAACTCATTGGTTACACATGAGCAGCCCTACTCTGTTTACTTTTAATTTGAGTTTCAGAAATTGTTCTATTCATCATCATCAATGAGGAATTCACAAGGGCAAACCAAAAGCTATCTGCCCAACACCCTGATGAATGAAAATTTTAAACAATCATCTGGAGTTTTTCTGTACCCAAGTAAGCCTTCAAAAGTACAAACACTTCAAGAGAGCTGACTGAATTTTCCATATCTAATTCAGTTGTTTGACACCAACATTAACTTACATTCCCCTAGCTGGATATGCAAATAATCTACATTAGCTGTGAAAATGACCAATAGCAACCAGGTATACTTTATTTCCATCCGTCCATTTATAGGCTAAGTAACTATGTAGCTGGACAGACAGATGGAAGGGAGAAAGGAAGGGAGGGAAGGAAGGAGGGAGAAGGAAATTAGTGGACACTGATAAAGCAGAGAAAGATGAAATGGAAGAATGAAGGAAAGGAAAAGAAAGTGACTCAACAAGCAAAGTGCAGAGAAAATCATTTGTCACAGGTCTGATACATGTTTGGTAGGTACTACCATACCTTCATTAGTTTTCCTATGTGTTTGCTCATTTAATCAATGAGCTTTTCTCTGAAACTCTTTTATGTGTGAATCAGTAATGTGATAAATTAATACAAAGGAAAATGACAGCTACTATCTTGCAGTTAAAAAACTGAAAAGCTAAGTGTTAGGGGTTTTGTCCCCATGTGGTAGGCTGAAAATGGCCTCCAAAAATATCCAGAACCTAATCCTGGGACCTGCGAATGTTCCCTCATATGGGGGAGAAAGGTCTTTGTAGATGTGATCAAGTTAAGGATCTTCAGGTATGGAGATTATTCTGGATTATCCAGGTGGCTGCTAAACGCAATCATATGTGTCCTTATAAATGTGAGACAGAGGGAAATTTGATTATAGACAAGAAAGGGGAGGACAATGTGACCATGGAGGCAGAGATCTGGAGGGATGGGGCCACAAGGCAAGGAATGCCAGTAGCCACTAGAAGCTGAAAGATGCAAGAATTGGATCCTTCCCAAGAGCCTCCAGGAGGAGCATGGCTCTGCCAATGCTTGGGTTTGAGCCCTGTGAAATTGATTTAAGACTTCTAACCTCCAGAACTGTAAGAGAATGAGAGTAAATGTGTGGTGCTTTTATTATCCTCACCCGAGGATATGTTTACTGAATTTAGGGAGAGAGGAAGAGAGTGAGATGTTGATGTGAGAGCGAAACATTGGCCAGTTGCCTCCCATAGGTGCCCCAACTGGGGATCAAACCTGCAACCTTTTGGTGCATAGGATGACACTCCAAACCAATGAGTCACCCAGCAATGGCTAAATGCTGTTTTGATGTTGTAAGCCACCAAATTTGTGGTCATTTGTTACAGCAAAAATAGTGAACTAATACACCCCACATTTTTAAAAAATAAGTATCCAGTAGCTTCAAAAGGAATTTCAAACTGCCAAGTGTCCCTTGACAAAAGTTCCTCTCCAGAGCCCTATGCACCCACTTGAAGACCAAAAGACTATTCAGTTCCTACTGGGAAAAGAGCCGGTACAGACAGCCATCAGCAATTAAAATGATAAAGGAGAAGAATATATAAATACTGAGATTATACAGAATATATTTTCAAAGACTGTTACGAGTCAGAAAAGATAAAATACCACCTAAAAGTAATGAAATAATGAAACTTCAAGAAAGGATAGAGAAATGAGGGAATTAAGAAAGAAATGTCTATGAATGCATGAACCAGGAAAAGAAAACATCTGAGGATCATGTGCTCAGGATAGGTACTGATCAATAATTCTGAAGAAATTTCCAATTTCCTTATGAAATCCTCCCTAAGGCTGAATCACATTTTCCCTCTTATCTCCACCACGATGCACTGGCACATGTAAGTCAATGATTGAGAGAGAGCCCAATTAAAACACACGGTGAAAAGTCGTAAGGCTGTGCATTTCACCACTGGAGTTTTCAGTAGTGGGAAAGCTGCCTGGATTCAACACAAATCATTTTACAGAAAAGAAGGTTTATTCCCTGCAATAAATCCCCATCAGGACAAATTCTCACTGGTGCCAGTGCGGTGATGGATGACATTCTCCGGGCTGGCGGTGTGGATTGGATTTGGATGGGCCACCAAAAGTGCAGATGCTTATCTAAAAGGTACAGGAACAAGCCAAATCTCACAGGCCTGCAAAATGATGCTGGCATTCATTCATGATTAGTCTCTCTTGAGATTGCAGGCACTGTAGCCTGGGGACTTGGCTGCATGTCCAGTGAGGATGGATTTTTTTTTTCCTTCACTTTTTTTTTGGCATCCCTGGTGCAGAAAAAATAAAGCATGTGTGCACACAGACATACACAATAAAGCAAAGTGAAAACTACTAAGTTTAAAATTACTAAGATTTTAAAACTACCCAGCATGTGATTACAGAGGGCCTACTATGTGCCTATGGTTCCTGCTCAAAAAGAGTTTAAAAGTTACTATCAAATATTTAAAGAAGCTCAATTACAAATTCTCAGAATAAAAAATAATCGATTCAGGGCATTTGAGAAGTATTCCTCCCAACTGTGCAACTTAATCTGGACTATAGTCTAAAGTAAGATTCAGTTGTCAAGGAAACTTCGCTTAGACTAAAATGAATCAATATTCTTTGATGAAAGCCTACTATATGCCAAGCAGTATTTGAATACATGCATTGTTTCTTTTATTTCAACAACACTGTGTACATAAGAATTTTTATCCTCACCTAACCCATAAGAAGAGCCAAGATGTGGAAAAGCTACATTTCCCAGACCTACTTAACCAAAAAGCAGCAGAATCAGGGTACCACAGGTCAAAATCAGGGTGTCAGCAGGGACTTGTTTCTTTCTAGAGGTTGGAGCAATAAATCAGCTCCCAAATTGATTCATCATGTTTGCAGAATTCAGCTCCATGCTACTACAGGAGTAAGGTCCCAATTTCCTTGCTGCTTTGGGGGTTGAAAGAGGGGAAGTCATTCTCAGCTTCTAGAAATTGCCCACATTCCTTGGCTTTTGGCTCTGGTCTTCCATCCTCAAAGATCAAGTCCTTCTACCCCTTTAAACTCTCTGACATCCCCTCTTCTGCACCTCTTCTCTGTTACATCCTGTTGCACCACATCTCTCTAACCCTTCTACTTTCCTTCCTTCTCTGCTTCCCCCCACCTTTTCTAACATACAAAAAGTTCTACATAATTAAACTATACAACTTGATGAGTTTGGACATAGTATACACCCATGAAAACACGACCACAATCTATGCCATAAACTTATCCATCACTTCTAAAAAATTCTCCACACCTTATTTTCCTCCTCTGCCTCTCAAGTCTCCTGTGATTAGACAGGATCCACCCAAATAACCCAGGATAATCTTCCTATTTTAAGATCAGCTGAGTAGTAACCTTAACTGGATGTGCAAAGTCCCTTCCTAGCAGTACCTAGATTACTGTTTGAATAACCAAGGGGCTCAAACTTTGAGGGAACATATTTAAAACCCTACCATAGCATTTATCAGCTATTATGTTAATAGCAAGTATTCTGCTTTATTGATAGAACAAAATTAGTTGTACTCAACAACCTTATGTGATTTTTTCCTATTATATGCTCTCTATCACAGTCCCTATCGATGTCAGGAAAACTAAAACCCCTTTATGAATAAAGGGCTTGAGTTTTAAGAGGATGGGAAAGCCTCAAAAACAAGTCAGTATTATGAAATAAAAAATTTTTAAAGCAGACAGTTCTCTAGAGAAAATGAATTTTTATAAGTAGCTCCTACTTTAATTTCTAAGATATTTCCTTTTAGAGGTATTAATTATCAAAATAACTCCCTCAATTCCTCATTCTGTGTTCTTATCGAAGCCCATTTAAGTGCTTCTGCTTGGGGAAAATGCCTGCCATATTTTAAATTCCTCATTCTAAACCTATTAGTTTATTTTTTCATGTAGGAGGCAAGAGGATATATTTTTGCTTGAAGTGCTTAATATTTGAATAAACCTCCTCTGGTGATTTCTTCTAATATCACTGCAGATAATGGTGAAAAAATTACTCGGGAAAAATTTTTGCTAAGTTCCAATGGGCTATTAAGGTATCGGTATGGCCCCTGCTGGTATAGTATAGACCTCGCTCATATTCACTGTTCCCGGAGTAGAACACAACTCTCCTCACCACCCCCTCTCACTCAGCATACAGGTATTCCTAGGGTAATCCCAATTCACTGCTCTGAAAGGACTTCCCTTCAGCCACTAATCAGTTTAGCATATAATTAAAACAGCTTTGGAAATCATCAGTCATCTTGCTTAGGGTAAGTAATAATTTATGTCAAGGGAGTTGGAAAGAATGCTGATTTCATTTATTTTTATCTCCTTGGAGGAAGGTGGACTGATAAAACCATGTGCAAGATGGTAAAGTTTTAGACATACTCATGAAGCTAAATTAAAAGAGCAGTCCTATTGATGATTGCTGAATATTCTTCAATCTCTCTGTGTTCTAGTGGGGGAAAAAGACGTTTTACATAAATATAAAGCCTCTCTCAATTCTCAACCATTTGTAGTGATGGTCTAGTCTTTTGTTTTGTTTTGTTTTTATCTAAGCAGCATCCTCTTCATTTTTTTTACATTAGTGAATAAATAGTATATATATATAGAAGATGTTTGAAATTTAGGTACATTTAGATTGGGTAAGTGCTGGTTCACCCACATATTTTCCTTCAGAAAGAGCACTGCAGCCCCACTTGGAAGAAATGAGCTCTCTCGGTACTTAATCATTTGTGCAAGTGCAAGGTGCAGGCTGAGAGATAGGACGCACATGCTTCAGGAGCCTGGAGACGCCAAGAGAAGGTGCATGCTGAGGTTTATTAATTTGCATTGAGTACACTGGGCAAGTAGGATGGGTCTACCTAATTAAACCATCTCACTGAAGTGGATTCAGAATCGACCTACTTTGGCATTAAAATGAGCTTAACTCTACCTTGATAAGGGGTATTTTGAAATCACTTCTATAACATTAAAAATATAGAGATAGCAATTGTGAAACACTGTTTTTTAAAAAAGAACTAAACTAAAATATTTAAGTTAAGATTAAATGTACTCTTTCATTCACTGAAATTGAGTTTAATGAACAAGGAACTGTGCTATGAGTCATTCAAAGATGCAGAAAGAGCAAGTAATTGCAAATACAGAGTTCTCCACTGAGGGTCCTTGGACACTCATCTCTTCTCATCTCTCTTTATTCTTCTCTAAAATGAAAGTGTTTACATCTTAACAGGATGGACGTGTTTCAAATGCTTTGGGTATGACAGAAAACTCCATTCAAACTGGCTAAAGCAGAAGAGGAAGCTCATTATTGAGAAGCCTCAGCATCATTTTGACACTGGGTTTAGTTTCACACAGGAGCTTGAACAATGCCTTGCACTGTGTTAGCTCCATCCTCAGGCACCACATAGTGATCCCTGGCCTGGCTCACATAGTCCTCACTGCTTGCAGTCCCAGAAGAAAGAGCACCTACCTGCCTTCTTCACTAATATCTAAATATGTCTCCTTACATCTCATTGCTCTGATGTGATCATGTGCTACTCAATGGATTAATCTCCAGAGCAAAAAAGAAGCTGATGCACATTCATGAAATTGGGAGTGACAATAACTTGCCCTGAAGAGAGTGGGGCAGAGTTGGTTATGTAGAGAAAAAGCAGGGTGCTGTTGTGAGAAGAGTGAATGAATGCTAGCTTGCCAAAATGAAAGGTATGGACTAGGTCATCTCAATGATTCCTCCAATGTTGTTCTCTGTTCTTTTGCTATAGGCTGAATTGCATCCCTCATTCTGACCCACAAATTCTCAAATTCATATGTTGAAACCCTAACCATCAGTAACTCAGAATGTGGCTGTATTTGCAGAAGCATCTTTAAAGAGTTTAAAATTAAGGTAAAATGAGACCAGATGGGTGGGTCTTAATCTAATTTGACTGGTGTCCTTATAAGAAGAGGAGATTCGGACACAGAGAGACCATGAGGATGCATGCTCAGAGGAAAGACCATGTAAGGACACAGCAAGAACCTGATCATCTACAAGCCAAGGAGAGAGGCTGTAGGGGGAAAAATGTACTTACGCATTAATCTTGGACTTCTAGGCTCCAAACCTTCAGAAAACAAGTTTCTGTTGTTTAAATCACCCAGCCTGTGGTCTTTTCTATGGCACCCCTAGCAAACTAAAGCATATTCTGAATAAGACACAATTTTTCCTTCAACACACACACACACACACACAAATATCAAGCTCCAAGGTAGTTTGTTTTTCTTTTTCCTTTGAAAAATGCCATGTGAGTGACATCAGGCCAAGAGAAGGCACAGCCCCTATTTTCAGGTGTCTATAGTTAGAGCTCAAGCTTAAGGAGAAGGTAAAGGTCCATATATAGATTAAAGGAGTGGTTCTCAATCTTCTGGGGCTCCCAGCACACACTTTTGAACACTAGAATATTTGGCAGCCCTTGTGAAATATTTGAATTGCATTCATAGTCATCACACTACTTACCCAGTCCTCCTTTAACAATGGGTCACTGCAGTTAATATTTGACCATCCTTCTTATATTTGGAAATCTCCCAGTTTATAAATCCCAGTAGAGAAGCTGATGACAGGCATTTGTCTTCCCAGTCTTCATAGCAGCTCTGTGTGGGGAGAAACCCAAGTTCTGCTACCCAGACACACCTGCCTGGACTAAATCTGTAGCTAATTATGCAAACAACACAGACCTGGAAGGACCTCTCTGGAAGCTGTGGCGGTTATAGGTAATTCTGGCTGCCCTGGGGACAGCCAGATGTCAGCTGGGTCTATGACATAAGCTGCAGGACCTGGGATCTGTCCTGACAAGGTCAGCCCTGCTGTGTGATTCCAGAAAACATTCCTGGCTGCCACCCAGACTCCTACCTCACTGCCCAGGCTCCCAGGTGATTGCAGAGCCTCCCCAAATCCTTTTAACAAATTCATTTTTCTCAAAATCAACCGGAGTCTTTCTGTTATTGAACTAAAATCCATGATTGACAACACTGAGGTGACCTCTTTACTGCCTTCAACTGTGCAAAGCTCTCACCTACTTATCCCAAAAGGATCTTACTCTACACAAGACCACATCAGCTACTTGGCTTGGTGTTACTGTGCCATAAAGGTATATATCTTATATTTTATGTACATGTTCACTTAAAGCTATATATAATATATATATATATATATATATATATATATATATATATATATAAAATCAGTCTCCATTTAAAACAAAAATATATTTTAAGTATATAAGAGTTTAAAGATATATTTAAAACATATTGTAAATATTTATTTCGGTTGTATACCTGTGAACTGGGTGAGGTGCAGAAGTCTGAGGAAACACTGAGGTAGAGCATGGAGAACAGGTCTACTCAGTTTCTGGAGGAAAAGCTGGAGGAACAGCTTATGGCAATGGTTACCAGAGCTGCTGTTTTAAAATATTAAATACAGATGTTTTATGTTTTTCAATTATAGTTCACATTTAATATTATTCTGTATTAGTTTCAGACACACAGTATTGTAGTTAGAAAATCATGTACTTTGCACACTGGTCCCCTCAATGCTTCCAATACCTACCTGGCCCAATACATAATTATCATGATATTATTGACTAGATTCCCTATGCTGTAGTCGACAACTCTGTGACTATTCTATAATTACCAATTTGTACTGCTTAGTCCCTTTTTCTTTACCCGGTCCCCCAACCCTATCTTCCCTCTGACAATTGTCAGTCTTTCTCCATATCTGTATGTCTCTTTCTATTTTTTAACTTATTTTGCTCTTTAGATTTCACATATAAGTGAAATAGTATGATGTTTTCCTCTGTTTGACTTATAAATATAAATTTTAAAAATAGATTCTAAGTTTCACCTCAGAGAAACTCATTTTGTACACCTGGAGTACAGCCCAGAAAGATAAGGTTTTATAATTCTTCCCCGAGTCAAAAGAGATTGTACAAATGGTCCAAATAAGAAGGGAGGTTTAAGTTCCGAAGTGAAACAATAAGGGACTGCAGTATAATATACCTAACAAAATCTGGGAGAGGTATGCTAGAGTAGAGAATCGTGACTAGAGCTAAATACCTCAACCTTCATGGTGAGGAGTCAACAGATGACTAAAGATATTAAATCAAGAAATGGGCTTACAAGCATTATCACTCAGAATATGGCAGCAACCATCAGGAAAAATTAAAACTGAAATATTTCAAGATTCTGGCTAAATTAACTCCCTGCATTCACAGTCACTTCATGCCCATTATGCTCTCTTTTTTTTTTCTGTGACTCTTCATACTTTCTATCTGATAACATCTTTTTATTTGTTTATTTCCAAAGTTATATTAAGCCCCATTAGGCAAGTATCTTGTCTCTCTGGTTTGTTGTGTCCCTGCAAATGGGTCAGTGCCTATGGGTGCCTAATAGATATTTGATGAGGAAAAGAAGGAAGGAAAAAAAGAAGGAAGAAAGGAAAGGATGGAAAGAAGGAAGGAGGGAGGGAGGGAAGGAAGGAAGGAAAGAAGGAAGGAAGGAAAAGAAGGAAAGAAGGAAGGAGGGAAAAAAGGAAGGAAGGGCAGGAAGAAGGAAAGAAGGGAGGGAGGGAGGCATAAGTAAAGGTAGATACCTCTACAAAATGGAAGAGGTATAGCAGAATTTTATTTTTTTAAAGATTTTATTTATTTATTTTTAGGGAGGGAAGGGAGGGAGATAGAGAGATAGAGAGAGAGAGAGAGAGAGAGAGAGAAACATCAATGTGTGTTTGCTGGGGGTTATGGCCTGCAACCCAGGAATGTACCCTGGCTGGGAATCGAACCTGGGACACTTTGGTTCCCAGTCCGCACTCAATCCACTGAGCTACGCCAGCCAGGGCAGAATTTTATATTTTATTTAATGATATTCTGAACCATTTGAACATTTTTTACTATTAAAATTTATTATGTTCTAATAAAAATTTTAAATGATCTCCTAGTAATTCTCATGTGTAGCCACGCTTGGGCACTGGACAAGAGCATGAAAGAAAATACCTATAAAGTTAAAGGAGAGTTTAGAATCAGCTATGGATAGATATGGGGAGGTTTGCTAATTTTATCAGTAGACTTTTTCTGTTTTAATATTTTTCTATTTTTATTTTATTTTTGTTTTAGTACTAGGCCTTTCCCTATGTTGTGCAATGTAGACTTGGAAAGTGGTACCCAGTCTTGGCCTAGCATTTGACTGTTATTCATTCCTTTACTGAAAAAAACTTTTCCAGATTGTTTGCTCTAGTTGCATACCCACTTCAGGCCCCTTTTAAAATTCAAACAATCTACAGATGCATAACACATATTATGTGATCAGTATCTTAGCATGAACTTCTTGCATTGTTTAATTACCTTTTGTTCTGTTTAAATGCCAAAACACAGAAAAAGGAGATAAATGTCTCTGCAGGATTCCAGTGATGGCTGTTTCGTGTGGTGAATGACGAATTTGATCTTCTCTTTCATCATTTGCAATTACACACAGACTGAAAGTAAATATGAAATAAAACTCCACCTCTTTTTCCTCTTTCCAGAAGCTGACTTCAGTATCAAGGTCATGAAGTTTTTTACAATGTTTGCCTCACATCTGTAGAGTTCAGCCTGCAGCCACTGTCATATATTCAAGTGTACTGGTGATTCAGTAGTTTATTTAATTTTAATATATTGTATTAATTATGTTATTACAGTTGTCACATTTGTTTCTCCCCTTTATTCCCCTCTACCCTGTAACCCCCCTCCCACCATCATACCCCTACCTTAGTTCATGTCCATGGGTCATACATATAAGTTCTTTGGCTTCTCCATTTCCAATACTATTCTTAACCTCCCCCCCCCCCACCTATTTTGTACCTACCAATCATGGTTCTTATTCCCTGTACCTTTCCTCCCATTCTCCCCCCTCCCCCTAACTGCTGATAACCCTCCATGTGATCTCTATTTCTGTGAACCTGTTCCTGTTTTAGTTGTCTGCTTAGTTTGTTTTTGTTTTTGTCTTTTTAGGTTCGGTTATTGATAGTTGTGAGTTTGTTGTCATTTTACTATTCAGTGGAAGAGAAAAAAAGTGGTGGCATGGTTTGCTCCTACTGTGCCCTCCCATAGCTCCTCTGTTCTGTGAGATGAAAGCTAAGTCCTACTGAAAATGCTACAGCCCCTAGAGACCGAGGTGGGGTGTTCTCAGATCACATCCCTTCTAAATGGAAGATCAGGAAGCTCTTCTGCTCACAGTAAAGACTCAGGGCTCAAGACTCAGAGCAATCTAAGGCTCCAGAAGCACAAAGGTCCAATCTCAGGACTTACCATCCATGTTTCCAGAAGTAACAAGGTCACATGACTTTTCATTATCCATTTCATTGATTTTCAGGTGAGCCAGTTTTTCTTTGATACGCTGCTTTTTCTAACTTTCTAATAACAACCTAGAAGATGTGAGTCTACCTACTACAAAAATGATTTGTTTTTATTTAAACTATTTTGAATTGTATTTGAATTTAGAATATGATAATAAACAGAATTCTATGTCCAAATAAAGTTTACTCACTTGAATATTTATCTTAGGAAGCCAAATGTTCATTCCACTTACATGCCGCCACACCTCAGGACCTTTTCGGAAGTCTTCCTTGGAAACTGTCTCAAGCTCTGGAATACGTTTTTAAAGACATTCACAATGGCAGCAAGTAGTTCTTTAAAAATGTAATTGTCTTACAGCAACAATTCTCAAAATATTTGGTCTCAGTATACTTTGATACAGGTAAAAATTACTAAGAGTCCCAAAAAGCTTTTGTGTGAATCATTTCATCACTATTTACCAATTAGAAATAAAAATAGAAATCATAAAAACTTCAGTAATTGTTTTTAAATAATAATAATGAATCCATGAAATGTTAACATAAATAACATTTTATGAAAATAATCACTACATTTTCTCAGTCAAAAAATGTGTGGGGAAAATAGCATTATTTTACATTTTTTGTTAATCATTTTAATGTCTGGCCCAATAGAATGCACTGGATTTTTATATCTGTTTCTGCCTCCATTCTGTTGCAGTGTCTTTTTAATCAGAGTATATGAAGAAAATCCAGACTCTCGCACATATGTAGTTGGAAAGGAGAGATTATTTTAAGAATTGTTTTAGATAATTGTGAAATTCTTCTATGATGCTATACCAAAAGTCAATAAGTATTAGTTTTTTCAATGGTTAGTTGCAAAGTGAAATCCAAAACCATACCAATAATCTTCATATTCTGTTACATTAAAATCTATCGGTCTGTCTTGCACTTTGAAAGAATTCCTTATCCATGCATAATTTTGTAACATCATGGATTGATTGTTTAGAAAATATTGATTCAGCCCTGGCTGGTGTAGCTCAGTGGATTGAGTGCGGGCTGTAAACCAAAGCATCGCAGGTTTGATTCCCAGTCAGGGCACATGCCTGGGTTGCAGGCCACGGCCCCCAGCAACCACACATTGATGTTTCTCTCTCTTTCTCTCTCCCTTCCCTCTATAAAAATAAATAAATAAAATCTTTAAAAAAAAAAACAGGCTTCCTTCCTTAAGGTACGCTTCCTTCCAGTCAAGTCAGGTCATCTGAATCAGGTACTTTTAATTATAAAAAAAAAAAAAAAAAGAAAAGAAAATATTGATTCACTGAGTTGTGCAAATCTCCCAAATGTCATTTCATTACACAATAGTATCATGTGCCATAAAACCTCTGGGAAACTCCACCCTTGTGAGAGAATTGGAATTAAAAAGGAAAACAACATCTTAATATTATTATATAAAATAGGTGTGTTTCATGGGCCCTCTGGAAAACTTCCTGAACCCTCAGAGAACCCTCAGACCACACTTTCAGACCAACTGACTTAAAGGATGGGCTTCAAGTCTTTCAGAGTCTAGTCTTCTAAGTCACGTTCCCCAGTTACACCGTATGAAGCACATGGTGTAGAAACTTAGTAAATTCAGCCACATAAGCAGCTTTTGTGAAAAAGTAAATTTCAATGAATTTTTTCTGCTGTTGTCAAGTGTTTTGATTAACATCAGGTTTGATTCCCTCAAGACAATTCATGAAACTGGCCCTCAATCACACCACCATTCAGAAACTGAGCTGGGCCAAAGTCCACAAGATTCAACGCTATCGCAAAAATATTTTTTCCTCTTCCAACCTCTACAAGGTGGCCCATGTACTTTAAGCAACACTTAAAAGGACCATATTTAGTTGAAAGAATAATGTGGATATCCTATGGGGTTTACTGAGAAAAAAAAAGATTTTTCTCTAACTCTAATATAAAACTTTTGTCTCTTCTCTCCTTTCAAACTGTGACTTATGATTTTAAAATTTAATAGCTATGAATAAGTGAGCTGATCTAGTCCAATAATCTAGAGTAATTATCTAATTATGATGTTCTGATTTTCACTTCCATCAATTTTAGTGAAAATCAGAAAGTCATAATTAGATAACTACTCTGAGGCTGAGCTGAAACCCAATTCCAGATTTTGTGACTCATATACGGTGTTTCCTGCATAGACTAAGAAGATTCTCAAAAGAAAATGCTAAATTTTATCATCAGCTTCTTTTTCCCATTTATCACCCAACCAAATTGGAAATGTGCAAAAATGTGTATCCACTAATTCAGAATATTGAGGTGTTTTTCCTTCTAGAAATAAGTGCGTCGATTTTAAGTTACATTCTTGTAACCCATCCAGAAGTCAGAGGTGGCATTTTACTAGCCAGGGACAAAGAAATATTGGAATAATTTAGTGAAATGCCTACATGTTACAAACTAACCACAATTTGAAAATTATTACATATTTTATCTGCCTTGGTGACATTCTTCCAAATGTAATAAACTAGGCTCAAGGTCCTGAAATAGGCAATAAAAATGATAGTCACAAAAATGACTACGGATAGGTGGAGTGCCATTAATTAAGCTATAATCCCTTTGAAATCAGTCATTACCAGCAGTTTTTTGCTACGGGCCATTAACACTCTAACTAGCAAGTCATTAATAGTGGCAATAACCAATTCTGAGGGGATTATTGCTCGAATAAACTACATATATAGTGATTTTTAAGCTTTGTAAAAATTTTTATACTTTTATGTTAACCTTTGTAATAAGTTAGTATGGGCAGAATTAGCTTAGAGTATTACTGACTCATTTATTAAAACATAAATATTTATCTCTCTCCATCTGTCTATCCCTATATATTTGTTTCATCATATCCTTCATGTTTGAGGATGGTGCTCCTGACATGCCAACATGTTGAGGGTTTGCTATCCTCTTTGCACACAGTATCTGTGAAGGCTTGTGGTGGTTTGCAACTGCCCTCACTCACAGAGAGCCCAGCATCACCACTGACTTCATCTTTTAAAGCCCAAGCCCACTTGAAGTCATTTTGTGTCCAATTTCATCTAGGTCACTCTGCTGATTTTTGTGTGTTGTATGTGTGTGGCATGTTGTGACACTGAGTTTCTTCAGTAATGTAGGCAGCCCCTGTAGTTTGTTTGCTCTAGGTACAAAGGACCACACCCAACACAGAAACAGACCCAATATAGGGGAGAGGGTGTGTGCAAAGTTTCCTGATGATTTGACCTGTAATAGTAGCCCAGAGGTAAACATATTGGCCAAGTCCCTCCTGTTTTCCCAGGCCCCTAGATGCCAGCAGGGATTTGGTGATAGCTTTTTCCATAGTTACGTTATCATCATAACTTGGATCTGAGGTAGGAGTTGCAGGGAAAATTATTGGACCCCTCTGCTATATATTTAATATTACAACTTGAGATTTAGATAATTTTACAAATCATAAAACAGCAAACTTATGCCCCTTCTAAAATAATGAGCCAAGTAAGGAAAAATTATGGGGTATAGGAAAGGATTCTGGAAAGAAAGGAAGAACAGGAGTTGGTGGAAGACAACCAACCTTCCTCAAAAGAATTACAAAATCTACTTGGCTCAGAAATAGTATTGAGGCATAAGAATATTTTATTAAGTGTAAGATCAATGTTATCTATAATATTCAAGGGATATTTTCTCTACAAAATTGATAAAATAGATGAGAACAATCCAAGATGAAGACAGCTAAGATAAATTTAAAAGCTAAAATAAAAAGTAAATTCAACACTAGAGGAAATTAACAAATGAATTAGAAAATAAATTTGAAAAGTTGCTCAGATGAGTCCCTGGCTGGCGTAGCTCAGTGGATTGAGTGTGGGCTGTGAACCAAAGTGTCGCAGGTTCAATTCCCAACCAGGGTACATGCCTGGGTTGCAGGCCATAACCCCCAGCAACCGCACATTGATGTTTCTCTCTCTCTCTCTATCTCCCTCCCTTCCCTCTCTAAAAATAAATAAATAAAATCTTTAATAAAAAAAAACTAATTATCTAAAAAAAATGTTTAAAAAAAAGAAAAGTTGCTTAGATGAAAGGATAAAGAATAGCAAGACTAATAGGTAAGGCTACATAAAAACTAGAAACTTTTATACAAAACCAACTTTCATAAATTGAACTTTTTAAATACTGAGCAAATATTTACCAAAGAAAATCTGACAAAGGACTAATGGCATCAACTTTAAGGAACTGATAACAAACATTTAGAAAATTCTGGCTCCAATAGTTAGTGGACAGCAAACAATTCAGAGAAGTGACAAACATATAAAGCAATAACTACCTGCATTAGTAATCATACATACAAATTAAGTTAAAACAGATATTTTCACTATCAAATTAGAAGAAATACAAAAACCTGTAATACAAGTAGCAAAAATGGCAGAGTCAGAAACAGTAAAAAAAAATATGTCCTGCTGGAGGAATGAAAGGAACCAACCCACTCTATCTTTTCTCTAAAAGCAATTTGGCAATTTAGAAATACAGCAATATAGTTTGAAATCAAAGAATCTAAAACCACTATGAGAATAATCCAGTGAGACTGACACTGGCCCTGCTCAGAGGCAGTCTATGATCCCTCCCATTGAACTGGAGCTTGCAACTACTTGACCAATAAAGTATGGGAAAAGGTGCTTTGTGATTTCCATGCTAAATCATAGAAAGGGTACAACTTCCATCTGGTGCTCTCACTCTGGTGATGCTTACCCTGGAAACTCTGCCACTGGGTTGTGAGGATGCCAAGCAGCCACATGGAAAAGCCATGTTCCAGCAAGAGCTTCAGCTGTGTTATTCTCCTCAGTCAACCAGCAGCCTCGGCTGCCAGACAAGATGAAGCCAAGCGAAGCAGAGATGAGTTTGCCCTACTGAGGCCTCCTCAAGTTGCTGCTTTATCAGCAAAATAATGTTTTCTTCCAATCTCTACAACTCTAACTTTGTTGATTTAGAAGTCTCAGTCCCCCAAACTAATGCTTCCAACAGGGAATACAACATGTCCCAGTGAAGTAGAAGTTAACACTGCCACTAGCCACTCCAGCTTCTCCATGCTAATAGACCAACAAGCAAAAAAAAAAAAAATAGGGGCGTTGGGAATACCGTACTGGCCTGGTGATTGGTATTTATTAACAAGGAGAAATTGCATTACTGCTGCACGCTGTGGGTGGGATGGACTACGTCTAGAACTCAGGGGGCTCTCTGGGACACCTCTTAGTACTTCCTAAGTCATGTTTAGAATTGTGGTTACTAATAAAAGTTTACAAACTCCCAAAGTATCATGCCAAATCTTTTGTTCCAAGGCAAAGACCAAAGAAACGATGTCAGCCACCAACGTTACACACATAGCCAGGAACACAAACAGCCTATACAAATTGGGGACAACCCAGACCACCAAGTCCTAGACCAGTGATCCCCTCAAATTCAGGAAAAGATTCTGAAGCAGTGAGTTCCCAGAAGTCCGGCTGGCCAGGCTGCATGGAAGGAAGGAGCGAAACAAAGTGAGCGGTCGCCGGCCACAGGCCACATCCACTGGCCATGTCCACTGGCCACATCCACATCTCATCAGTTCTAACTCCAGCGATGGACACATGTTACCCTCCCCAATGAAAACAGCTCAATGTGAGTTACAGTGTATCTCATACACCATTATGCTCGCATATAAAAACTATAATATGTTTTCCCTCTACTTATGAAAATGTGCAAATATTCTGAATATGGTTTCAAAACAGGATTTTGTTACTAAAGAAGAAAAACTTTTGTTTCTTGCGAGTTACAAGAACAGAAGCTGAATAGATCTTTAAATAGAAATTCCTCCCCCATTTAAAGTCAACAAAAAAAAAACTTGATTCCCTGATACTCCTGAGTGCATCATCTCTAAAAATCAATTGTTATATTATCATTTATTAAAAAACAATAATAATAAGCCTTATCTTATGAGCTGTAAGAATTTGAAAGGTCAGTCACAACCATAGTTCAATACAAGATCACTTAAAAATTCAGACAGTATCATATTAAAAATCGAAGCTTTTAGACATTTAGATTTACTTAAAAGTCACCCAATATTAAACTGTATTGCTTCACTTATTTAAATTCCCTGTAATAAGGATTTTTGTACATCTTCTCATATATAGTAGTCCCTGATGATTACACCCCAAAGATATTAAATCCCAGTCTGTCACACTCACCAGAAAATAACCTCGAATGTACACTTGGCCATCTTTGTAATACTGAGTTAGCAATGTGAAGGATTATTTATAGCTAGGATGCTGCATTTTCCACTTTGCAAATGAGCTTTAAATTGGTAGCCCATTTGCTGACTTGAATTGGGTGACTGAATCTTAAGAAAAGTTAGAGCCATCAACCTTGAGTAATTGTTGGATATGCTCAGAACTGGGGCCGGGGTGTTCAAGCTGGTTTCAGAACAGCTACAGAATTACAAAAGAAAGTTCACAAAAACCCATAGAAAATAAGACTTTTGAGTGAAATGCTGGAAGGAAAAGAAATACTTGGCCGAATATACGAATTACCTTCATCTGAGTTTGTCCGAATTTGTCTGAATTGTTTTCATATACCCTGAAAACTGATATTCAGCTTAAGCTACAATCCCCAGTTAAATAAAACATGTGAATAAAATATATAATGGTATTTTTTTAAATGGAACATAGTACATTTTCAGTTTTTTGCTTGCTCCATGGGTTACTTTGTCTACCAGAATGCTCTTAATATTGTTTTTGTTCATAAGCCCTTAAAGTTATTTTTAAAACTATGTATCCCCTTACCTATTTATTTACTTGAAAATTAATATTTTCATATTTTATGATATAAAAGAGATCATTTCTAGTGTTAAAAATATTAATATCAATAGATACAGAAAAAGCATTTGACAAAATCCAGCACCCATTTATGATAAAAACTCTCTGCAAAGCGGGATATGGGCAACATACCTCAACATCATAAAGGCCATATATGACAAACCATCAGTTAACATCATACTCCACAAGGGGAAACTACAAGCTTTCCCCCTAAGATCAAAGACGAGAGGATATCCACTTTCACCGCTTTATTCAACATAACACTGGAAGTCCTAGCCAGAACAATCAGACAAGAAGGAATAAAGACCTTCGAATTGAAAAGGAAGAAGTAAAAGTGTCCACTATTTGCAGATGACATGATACTGTATAGAGACAACCTTAAAGATTCCACTAAAAAAAAACCTACTAGAACTAGTAAATTATTCAGTAAAGTACAATAGCAGAATTACAAAATAAATATTTAGCCCTGACCACTATGGCTCAGTAGGTGCCAGCTGGGTACTGAAAATACGAGGGGGGACATTTTATAAAGTACAGGGGCAGGCAAAGTAGATTTACAGTTGTGAGTATGCTAAACAGAGTTTATCCTTGTATTATCATTTATTAATTATTGTATTATTTATTTGTATTACAACTGTACACCTATACAACTATAAACTTACTTTTGTCCACCCGTGTATATGATTGTCTAACCACTGTACTGTGGTTACTTAAACTAATACAAAATAATTTTGAGTGTAAACTGTAATAGAAAAAATATTTTAAATTAAAAAAATAATAAGAGAAATATGGAAACAAAAAAGAAGAGAAATATAAGCACTCATCTCTTCATTGCAGCATTATTTATAACAGCAAAGATCTGAAAGCAACCCAGGTGTCCATCAATAGACAAGTGGATAAAGAAATGATGCTTACAAACAAGGGAATATTACTCATCCCTGAAAAAGATGAAATCGTACCATTCACAACAATATAGATGGACCCCCAGGGTATTATGCTAAGTGAAATAAGTCAGACAGAGAAAGACAATACCACATGGTTTCGAATATGTGTGGAATCTAAATAATAAAATAGATAAAGAAACAAACTAGAAACAGACTCATAGATACAGAGAACAGACTGGTTGTTGCCAGAAAGGAGACCCCCTTTGAGGGGCTGGGTAAAAAACCTGAAGGAATTAAGAAATACAAACTAATAGTTACAAAGTAACCATGAGGATGTAAAGTACAACGTGAGGAATATAGTCAATAATATGTAATAAGTAGGTATGATGCCAAGTGGGTACTTGAAATATCAAGGTAAGGGGGTCACTTTGTAAAGTAGATAATTATCTAACCACTATGATGTATACCTAAAACTAATATAAAATAATACCGAATGTAAACTTTAATTGGAAAATAAAATTTTAAGAGAAAAATTATTAACATTTTTAGATAGAACTGTTACCTCACTCATTTAAACATATCCAATGGATTCTAAGTATATGTTTTGCTTTTTTTCACATTTTAACATCTCCAAAATTGAGATGAACTTCATTGTTGCTCTGGTTAGGTTACAGGCCTGCATGTCAGTATCAGTAATTTTGAAGAATATTCTACAGAAAATAGCATTTAAGAAATACTATAAGACAAATGTTTTGATGTTTCAGAGGAAAATAAAGGGTGGGGAAACCCTAAATCAACAACTGAACAAAAAAATACATTCAAATACTGAAACTGTGAATTTTAATAAGTTTTAGTAATAGCTTAATTAATTACCATGTATGCAAATCCATAACTGATGGTAACAATTCAAATAAATCTAAAAGCTCTCTTTTAATAATGATAGGGTAAAACTTCTAAGTGATAAAAAGCATCACAGTTTAAGCTACAGAATTTTTTCTGGCTTAGTTATACAAAAGCAGTAGTGCATCTAACAATTGATGCTATCTTAGACTTAATAAAATATGAGACTATAATGATTTAATACCCACAGAGATCCATTTTTTAATTACACGGTCTCCCTTTTGTTGTGGTAAAATACACATAACATGAAAATTACCATGTTAGCCATTTTTAAGTGCATGATTCAGCAGAATTAAGGGCATTCACACTGCTGTGCGACCACCGCCACCATCCATCTCCAGAGCTGTTTCATCCTCCCGGCTGAAACTTTGTACCCATTAAACAGTAACTCCCCTCCCCTCCCCCTAAACCCTGGTAACTGCTATCCTACTTTCTGTCTCTGTAAATTTAACCACTGCAGGTACCTCGTATAAGTAAAATCATAGAATATGTCCTTTTATGTGTGGCTCTTATTACACTTACCTGACCAAGCATGCACATACAGACATGTACACACATGTGCAAAATTAAAAGAAAAACATCATTTGCAGAGACAGTACAGTCTAAATCCACATTAAAATAGTGCATCCATTAAAATAGGAATCAGCTACAGATAACTGAAAGCCGAAAGAAGTAACTTTAACAAGTTAGAGGTGTATTTCTGTATCATAGTAAAGAAGTCTGGGAGAAGACAGCCCTGGACTGGTATGGTTAGGGTTGGGCTCTTTCTAACTTGCCACCTCCCCAGTATCTGGTCTTAATCCTTATGATAACAAGACAGCTGCTTGGGCTTCAGCCATCACATCTGAGACCCCAGCCACAGGAAAATGAAAGACCCTCCCTGTGAAAGGAGACCTCTGGGAAATCTCACATTATTCTTCCACTTGTATGTCACTGGCCAAAATTTTCACAGATTTCCCTGCCTAAAAAGAAATCATATCAAACATTATTAAACCAATTATTTCACCAATTCCCAAGGCCCCTCATAAAAATAGACCCTATAATAATATACTGCCAAAAGCAGAACTGTTCTCTCTGATGGCCATTTTATTACACCTATGCCTGGCGAAGGCATCGATTTTTAAAAATTCTGATTCTAATTAAATTTCAGTGTTTCGAATCCTTCTCTCATAACCTTTAAAATCTGAAAGGAGGCAAGATAAAGATTTATCATGCTCTTTTACAGGAAAAATCCTCAGCGGTCAAAGAAAAGGTGAGGAGTGGAAACTTCATTTTAGCTTTCACATTTGCCTCTTTCTTCATTTTACCTATCCTTCAACTGTGCATGTCTAACGAGCAGCAGCTTTATTTTTATCATTATGTGGAATACCCAAGGGTAACACCGAATAAGCAAATCTTAAATGGTTTATTGGGAAAACCATGGAGAACTACGGACAGACGGGAAAGAAAGGGGAAGTTTCATCCATGTGACGGTGAGCCAGCAGCTTCTCCAAAACGAGAGTTTTTTAGCCATCCAGCCGGAAGTTTTCTACTTCCCACCAAAAGCAAAAATTACTTATATAATCTCTGCCACTGATACATGCCAAAAATTAAGATGAGAAACTCCTTTCATACCTGAAGAACCCAGAGCAGGTATTTTTTCGGAAAGCTCACTGAAGCAGAGGTTTTGGCATCTCCATGTGGCACAGCTTTGCACAGTAGCAAACTGAGAAATCCAGAAATAACGTTAATAAACTTCTTACAGTTACAGTGAGTTTTCAACAAACAAAAATAGAGTTTCTGAGGGTTCCATGTACAGAAATGAGTGAAATTTGGACCAGCATAGAAAGGAGATCATTGAAAAACCCTTGACGCAAAAGAGGAAATTCGAGAAGAGTTACAACACAGATTTTTTTTTCTTTAAATCAATGTAACAGTGTTATAGGCCTAATTATTTATTTTAAAAGATTTAAATCACTTAAAAAACAGTAATATACCACGTTATATATTTTTACTTTGTTATGTGTAAATCAGTTTATAAAATAATGTTTAAAATACTGTAGGTAGCCCATTTTCCTTCAAGTTACACAAACCTGGGGAGTACGAATCAGTTCATGTAAACGACATTGCAGAGAAAACAACAGGCTGTAGACAAACAGGCTATCTAATCAACAACACGGAACAGCCTTTTCTGCCCTTGTGAAGCCTGTGGGGCCTGCCGGGAACAGGACTTCTACACCAACAAGTGAGTCTGGAAGGCTGTGGTCCAAGGCCATTTTCACTGGCTATAAGCAGGCTCTCCAGAACCAGAGAGATCACGAAGCTCTTCTTCAAATTGCAGGTGTTTATGCTCAAGATGAAACTGAATTCTATTGAGGCAAAATCATGCTTATGTGTGCAAAGCAAAGAACAACACAGTGACTCCTGGTGGCAAACGGGACAAAACCAGAGTTGTCTGGGGAAAGGTAAGTCATGTTTATGGAAACAGTGACATGGCTTATGCTAAATCCTGAAACAGATCACCATCCTTCTAAGGCTATTAACACAGAATCTGTGTAATGTGGTACCCCTCAAGGATCTAAATTTACTGAAAAGTAAATAAGTAGGCCTGACCAGTGTGGCTCCATTGGGCATCTGTTCTGCAAAGCCAAGGTTCGCCAGTTCAATTCCTGGTTGGGTCACATGCCTGGGTTTCAGGTTTTCCCCAGTCAGAGTGCATGCAGGAGCCAACTGATGGATGTTTCTCTTCCCCTCTTTCTCCTTCCCTTCCCTCTCTCTAAAATAAATAAATAAAACATTTTTAAATTAAAAAATACAGAATAGAAAATCCAAAAACAAACACACATGTACAGTCATCTGATTGAAGACAAAGATAAAACTTTTGTGAGGGAAAAATGGCCCTTTCAATAAATGATGTTGGACCAATGTGATAGTCATATGAAAAAAAAATACCTTGACTGCCAATCTTATACCATACATCCAAATCAAGTCCAGATAGATTGCTGATGAAAATGTGAAAGGAAAGCAGTAAACATAAAAGAACACTTTCATGACCTTGGGGTAGGCAAAGATTTCTGAATGAGAATGCAAAAAGTGCTAGCCATAAAAGAAAATAATTGATAAACTGAACTCTGTAACAGTTAAGAACATCACTGTTCTTCATGGTGTCTTCATAGGACACCATAAGGAACACTATAAGGACACTGGAATCTGCACAGGGCCATAAGAAAATGAAAGACAGTCGAAAGAAAGGGAGGACATATTCACAGCACCTATCCGACCAAGTATTCACATCAAGAATACAGAAAGAACTCCTGCACAGCAGTAATACAAAGACATATATATATAATAGGCAAATGGGTGAAAGTCTTGAACATACTTTTCGAAAAGAGAATATATAAACAACGAATAAACATCTGGAAATGTACAGGGTAAAGAAAATTAAAACCGCCCTGGCTGGCGTAGCTCAGTGGATTGAGCGTGGGCTGTGAACCAAAGTGTCACAGGTTCAATTCCCAGCCAGGGTACATGCCTGGGTTGCAGGCCATAACCCCCAGCAACCGCACATTGATGTTTCTCTCTCTCTCTCTCTCTCTCTCTCTCTCTCTCTCTCTCTTTCCCTCCCTTCCCTCTCTAAAAATAAATAAATAAAATCTTAAAAAAAAAAAAGAAAATTAAAACCAACCAGAGCATTATACCACTCCACACTCAAAATGGCTAAAATAAAAAAGATAGAAAATACCAAATGCTTAGAAGAATATGAAGTAACCATAACTCTCATGCACTGCTAGCAGGAAAGCAAACTGGTTCAATCACTCTGGAAACCTTGTTCACCGTACCTATTAAAGATGAACACACACCTGCTCTACGACACAGTGTTCCTACTCCTAGGTGAATATCCAGTAGAAACGTAAAAATGTATTTACTAAAAATATTTACTAAAATATCCATAGCAGTACCATCATCAATAGTCAAAATCAAAACTACCTAAATGGCCACCAATAGCACAATGAACAAGTAAGTTAAAGTATATTCAAACAACCAAATACTCTACAGCAATAGAAGTGACCCTGCATGCAATAACCTGGATGAAGCTAGCAAACGGTGTTAAGTAAAAAAAACCAGACATAGAATACTGTATAATTTAATTTATATAAGTTACAAAAACAGTTAAAATTACTGTATTCAATTAGAAGTCAAGAGAGCAGCTGCCCACGGCGAGGACAGTGATTGCAAAGAGGCCTGCAGGGGTCCAGGGTGCTGGCCATGACCAGTTTCCTCATCTGGGTACTGGCTGCACCTGCGTGTTCAGTTTGTGAATGTTTACCAGTCCGTGCACTTTAGGTGTGTGCACTTTCTGTGTGTGTGTTACACATTAATAGAGTTTTTTAAGAGCAAGTTATGGACTGAGACTGCCTGTATTCACATTCGCTAGCTGTGCTGATTTTGAGCAAATTACTTAATCTTAGAATTTCACACTGCTGAAATGCACATAAAAGCAGTATCTACTTCACAGAACTGTAGAGAATATTAAAAGTCCACCATCATGTAATAAACAGGGTCCCCAAAATTCAGCTGGGTATAACCATGTCATGTTGAAAGGTTAATCAAGTGGCGGAGCAACCCTGTGCCACTTGCCAGCTGGGGGCTCTAGGGAACCAGCTCAGCAAGCCAAACCCACTACAACCCTGGCTACAGTTTGTCATCTCCTGATGGTAAATGTTGGCTCTGGTTTGAATATTAATGGAGACAGTTCGAGACTCTATGGACAGCCAGGATTTCCAAGACGAAAAGAGTTAGCTGGTGCCCATTTGTCATCCATGGAGAAATGGGGGTGGAAGAGTCCAGGGCCTCTGCCTTCCTGCTTGCTGAGCCAGAATATCTTCCATTTTCAAACTTAACATCATGCCCTCTTCCATTTTCCCTCTGTCTTTGAAGGGCAATTTAAAACACCGTTTATTTATTTATTTTTTCCATTACCATTTAACCCCCTTATACTCCCCTCCCCCTATTAAACCATTCTTGTTTGAAAAAAGCACAGGCTGGGCAAGAAGACAGGAGAGAACATCAATCCCTTAATAACTGAACTTGCAGTTTGGAGGATGGGAAGTTATTAAACACATAAGTCATGTGACTAATAAGTGTTTAAGGAATGTTAGCTGTTTCTCCTCTTCCCCATTGACCCACCTACTTTGCAAGAGCACCAAACCACCTCAAGATTTTCCCCAGCTCTTTCCGGTAGTCCTCAGAGTCTGTATGGGATTTTCTGCCATGCACTCGGTCCCATCATCCCCTAAGACACCAGACTAATAAACAGAAATAAGTGGTGAAGCATCACTGTCCTCAGGAGTCCTCAAAATACTGCCACAGAAAGAATGTCGTGCTTCCCTCTTGGGTTTGGTAAGGGAACCAAAGGAACCCTGCTCTGCATAACAATGTCTTACAGAGGTTTGGGAGAGAAGCAACTCTAAAGTCTTGGAGTCTTTGGGGAACTTTTTGTTTTTTATCTTCTTTTTTATGTGTACAACCATTCTGTAGCACAAAAAGCCATGGGGACTGAACCATCACACAGCTGAGGGCTCAGCCCCCTCTCTCAGAGGACTAGCATCTTATTATTGGGCTCAGCCAGACTGTCTCTTTCCTTCCGATAACCACAGTCCCTGCTGCAAACACACACCTGGCAAGCTTGTCGCTCCAGTCGATTAGACACACCTACTTAGATAGTCTGACTCCCAAGAATGCTGGCACTTGTACTCAAGGAGAAATTTCTCCCCAAATATTTCATTATGTACTATTGGCTTTATAAAACTCAGAGCTTAAAGAACATTTCATGCAGCTCTAAAGGCAGGGATTTGAACCAGATAGATCCAATAGAAAAATGGGGTGAAGACTCTGGGACCCAGAACAGTACTCGGCAACCTTAGTGCAATGAGTATCAATCTGCCTTTCTACAAGGCCACGTCTGCCTGAAGCGTGCGTGGCACAGGGTATATCCAGAGTTCGTACAATTCCTAGGGCACCCACTAAAATTCTACCCTTTCTCTCCCACTCAAGAAAACATGTTCGAATGTAAGAAAGTATAAATGATGGTTAATTATAGATACAAACTTGACCATGACCTAATCTACTAAAGCAGTAAAACATTCACAAGCTTGACTTTCTCTTTATTTAGAAAACATCGCTTGCAGCCCCCTGTGCTGCCAGAGGTTTCAATCACTGAGTGTGTCACAGTCCTGTGACAGTAAGACCCATTACCTGAGAAGATTTAACTCATCAAGATTCATTAGCTGACAAAGGCCAAAGCCTAAATCAAACTAACTTGGGGCAAAGGGGAAATTTGTCAAAAGTATATGGGAGAATCTTACTTGGATGCAGGAAGGGCAGAGTAAAGGTAGACCTCAGAGACAAGTTGAACGCCACCTGGACTTTTCTGTCTTTGTCTTTTATATCTGCTTCCTTCTCTCCTAGGGAACAGGTTCCTTCGCACTGTGGAGAACATGGGACACCCAAGCTTCTGTGGCTCTGACAGCCAAAGAGGACTCTCTCCCCTTGGTTATCATGTGAAAAACCATGGAAGGACAGTGATTGGCAGTGCTTCTGTCAGATGCCTAACCCCAAACCAATCAGCAAGGGCCACAGGGCCGTGGCCCCAGATACAGACACCCTTGCAAACCAAGACCAATGCAGAGAAAGGAAAATTGCATCTGCTACAAAGATTCATTTCAGTCTGGATGTGGCTTAGTTTCTATTCTGATTATGGCATTTACTGAATGCAGGGGGTAAAACTAACAGAGTGAGTCACAAAGGAAGCCAAAATTAGAACCAGAGAAGTAAAAACCAATAAGTGGTCTTCCCAGTTAAAAGAGCCAGACATTAGGCTTAAATCAGAGTTGGATTGAATATCACAGCAGTCTGAAAGTGAGTGAAAGGAAGTTGTTTGTGACAGTCTGATGACTCCCCATGATAAGGTACTGATCCCCATCTTTAATAATAACCAATAATAAGCACACCGCAAAACTCTCTTCTACTTCTTATATTATGGGTAAAATTGTGCAGGCCGAATAAAATGCAATTACTGCTTTAGGCAGAATGGATGAAAACCCATAGCTCCTACACATTAAAAAGATTCAGTGGGTGAAAGACCTAAAGAAGAAAGACATAATAATGTTTTTTATGATTATTACTTCCATTGTTATTATTTTGGCTTGGGTTATTATAATTATTATTATAATTACTTTTTTATTGATACTTCTCTTTACGTTTATCTTGAGACGGAAACAATAACTGCCCAGCTCTCCTTGTAAATGTGCCAAGGGAGTAGTTGGAAGTAATGATGAAAAAGTCTTTTTCTTTTATATTAGTCCTGCTATAAAAGGGGTGGTTACTCTTTGTGAAAATGTAGCTTATGTCACATAAAATAGTTATATTTTTTTCCCAAAGCTGCTCACTGAAATCTAGAAGTAACTTCTTCTTTCTTATGAAAAAGCATAGTTGAGCGATTATCAATCAAATCTTCTGAACTTCCCTTCCTCATATAATATGCAGAGTTAATAAAAAGGCAAGGCCCTGGTCTCCAGGCCTGGGTCTTATATTCCCCCGTGTTCTAGCGCTCCATCGACTCCGCTGATTAAAGAGCTCACAGAGCAGGATTCTGTGTGATCCGTGTTTTTCAAGAGGACGAGAATAAGAATTAATTGATCCTTTGTCCCTAAATAATACTATTTCATGGAAATTTAATAGGAGCCGGTAGATTTCAATATCACCAGGAAGCCATAGAGAACATGACATTTCAATTTGTTTCTGAATCATTCATATAGGAGAAAAGCCAGGAATATACATACGTTAATAAGCTTTCTGACAGAGCAATGAGGGAGAGAAAAAGGAAGAAAGAACTACACAGATCGTTCATCCATAGGAGACCCTGCAAGAAATGAGTTTGAGCTGTATATAGAGATTTCTTTTCAGTCATGTTTATGAGCTAGGAATAACTAAAAGTGTATTACTCTGGGGGACTATTCCACTGAGAACACAGTTTTGCAAGGTTTTTAGGGGACTTGGGGATGTTCTTCAATGGCCCCCTCCTGACCTCCCACTGCAGCATCAGTCAGTCACACATGCACTGGGGCTCAGCACCCCACCTCCGCCCCGTGGGGTCTCCTGCATCCTCCTGCTTAACTCATAGCCACCCCTGCAGCACTTTTCTTCTCCCCAGGTTCCAAGGCCGTGGTTCAATGCCCAGCCCCTCTAGTCGCAGGAGGAAACAACCTAAGCAGCCCACTCTCTTTAAGGCAGCATTGTGACTGAACACACTACCTGTGGAGTATTTGTGCTCTGAATGGGAGAGGATAATGCTTAATTATCAAGAATGACCTAGTGATGGGTCTCCTGCCTCACGGAGCCTACTACCCGGCCAGTCCTTCCACAGAGCATACTGCCTTCCACAAACCTGAATGCCCTCGACTGTACTCGTTAGCAAGCTAGAGCTCCTAATCTGAATAAAGAGATAGATTTTTCCTAATTTACCTTTCAGAGCAGCCAGATAGCTCTCCTTAACCAACCTTGATAATTGGCTTTTTAGGAAAATTTGCTTCAAGGGTCTTATTAAAGGATGAGAGTTAAGAAAGTTCACTTAAGTATTTTGTTTATTAAATAAATTAATGAGCATGTAATTTTTCAAGAAAAAATCTCTATGGTAAAGAGAAGTTTGCCAAACATGAATGCAAACACCCAGACATTGTTATACTCAGAAAGATAAAAAATGGACAATTAGACCACATCCACTTAAGCTGCCACCTTCATGGAAACTAATAAACCGTTAATGCCATCTCTGTCCCACGGGGTGTTTACACCTGGGACAGCCTACGTGGGTTGTAATTAATCATCATACGTCACCAAGCTCCACTTGCTACCTAACAGATGAGCCCTCTGCAACCTTCACGCTTTCCCCACTTCTGTTCATCTACAGGCATTCTCCTTCAGAGCACTGCACGGCTGAGTGACTCCGTAGCTCAGGTAACTTTTCTTTCAGTTTTGCTTCTTTGTCTGAATTCATATCAACCAGGTGTAGTAAGCTGAATAATGCCTGCCCACCCCCAAGCCTTGTGTCCACATCCTAATCCCCAGACTCTGCGAATATTTCCTTATATGGCAAAGTAATTTTGTGGATGAGAGTAAATTAAGTCCTGAGATGGAGACATTATCCTAGATTATCCAAGTGAACCTGATGATGTCATCACAAGCATCCTTATAAAAGGGAGGCAGAGAGAGGTACAATGACCAAAGTGGGAAAAGTGATGTGTTTATGGCAGCAGAGACTACAATAAGGTACTCTGAAGGTGGAGGAGGGGGCCACAAGATAAGACGCAGAGTTGACCTCTTGGAGGTAAAAAGGACAAGGAAATGAATTCTCTCCTCAGAGCTTCTAGAAAATACCAGCCCTTCTGACACCTTAACTTCAGCCCAATAAAACTGATTTCAAACCTCTGACCTCCAAAAGTGTAAGAAAATTAATTTGTGCTGTTTTAAGTCACTAGATTTATGGTAATCTCTTAACAGCAGCAAAAGATTCATGCCAGGCATGAATATTTTACTATCCTATAAACTTACAAATGCTCTTAAAATTAGGAGGACATTTTTAACCTTCAATGATCTATATTATTTTAGAAGCTTATACTGGCATTCAGGATAAAAATGAAAACATCCCTTCTCATAGTTATATGCATTATTGATCAAAAAAGTATTTATTCTATACTTACTTTGAACTGGGCATTGTACTGTAAAAGATAGTTGAATAAGGTACTTTGCCTTTAAAGAACTTTTTTTAAATGGGAAGAAAGTAAAACATGTATAAAAATAAATAACTGAGCATCCTATCTGAATTACTTGTGAGTCTTCAAAATATTCTCTGGCATATAGTACATGCTATATGGTTTTTTATTGAGCTATGTAAATTAAGCTCATGTAATATAAAACAACAGTGCAAAAGTTGTCATGAAACAGCCTGTGATTATCTATCTGTAAAATTGCTTTCACTTTTTATTAACAGCTGAGGAATGGAGAAAGAGAGGGAGGGAGAGGAGGGAAGAAGAAGGGAGGGAAGTGGGGAAAGGTGAGAGGTCTACCAGCTGGCTTTTCCAAAGAGGCTGGACAGGAAAGTGAGTGAATTTCTCAGTGGAGTGCCTGCAGATGTGCCAAGGTTTGGCTTGTAGTGGTGCACGTTCAGACCCTCAGTGCACCGAAGGCTCATCAGGTTCTGGGAGATCACCAAGTCTAGAGGTTATATTTAGAGAAGCCTAAATTTTATACAAAGGTTATGCATCCAAGTCTATACATTTTACTTGATGTTGCTACAAGGGCTACAAGCTGAAAAATCCAAACACAAAGGAACTAACATTAGGACCCAGTTTGGTTCAGAAGTCTGATGTCAATCAAGACTACTAGGCCTAGGGAGCATGATTAAAGCCAAGGTCAAGGCAGGGAAATAAGGCAATGATGACAAAATGCTTACAGATGATAGAATCACATAGATGTAATAATGAAGGATGGGAGTGTGGGAAATGATGATACCACCTTCCCTGCCCAGAAGCAGACAATAGAGCAGAGTGGTAACTGAGTGTGTACAGCTGTGAGATCATCCCAGAACAAGATATCCTGACTGTAAGGGAAAAGAAGATGGAGGACACAAAGGAGTTGGGGACTTGGTCCTAAACAACCTCACATGTGAGGTGGTTGAGTGTGAGTAGCTTGAAAAGATAAGAAAATTGCTCATCTCCATTTTGTTTAGTTGATTTTCTGGTGTTTTTCTTTAGTTATTGATCTGTTCTTTCATTTGGGCCATGTTTCTTCGTCTCTTCATGTGGCAGCCTCTCTGTGTTTCTTTCTATGTATTAGGTGAAGCTGCTTTGACTCTGTGTCTTGGTAGTGTGGCCTAATGTAGTAAGTGTCCTGTACGGTCCAGTGGCACAGCCTCTCCTATCACCCAGGCTGGGTACTCTAGGTGCACCCTTCATGTGGACTAAGTGCACCCTCCTCTTGTAGTTGAACCCTGGTTGCTGTTGGCAGATCAATGGGAGGGATTTACCCAAGCCAGCTAGCTGCAAGGACTTGCTGTGACCACTGACCACCCACCTCCACCCTTTGTGGAGGATCAGCTGTTCAGGGACAGGGTGGTGGTGCTCCAACATGGTCTATAGCCGCCCACCAGATGCTCTGGCCCTGGTTTCCTGGGTGGTGCAGACCAAGGCCAGCCCCCACCTGTCTTTTTCTCAGGACTACCCTGCCTGAGCCATAAAGCGATCTGAGATGGCAGCTACCTGAGCTGGGCTTGGAGATTCCCAGGCAAAGTCAAGCTGTGAATGTAGGCTGGCTGCTGCTAGTGCTGGGCCTGGTGCTCACTAAGACCAGTTGTTCCATGTTTGAGAGGATTTAGGAAGTTGTGAAGCACAAGCCAAAACCAGCCATTCATATGAGAAAGCAGCATGTGTGGGCCTCATAAATTGTGTGAGGTGAAGTCACTCTGGGTCTCCAAGATGGGTCAAAAATTAGCCAAGTTGATGGAGTCTCAGCTATGGCACAAGCTTATGGGCTCTGTAGGGAGAGGTTTTAGAAAAGGAATAATGGCTTCTGCTCACCTTGATACCAATCACTTCAGTTTCTCTCCCTACACCACTGGTGCATTTCAAGCTGCTACCCCAGTGCTGGAGCTCAGAGGGTGAGAGTCTGAGTAGGTGAGTCTTGTGTGGGTTCTTTAAGAGGAACTGCTTGGGGTTCCAGAAGTTTCTTCCACCAACTCACTCCCTGCTGGTTTTTGCAGCCACAAGTTGTGGGGACTTATCTTCCTGGCACTGGAAACCAGGACTGGGGCACCTGGAGTGGGGCTGGGACTCTGCACTCCTAGATATCCCTTCTGAATTCTTCATCCATCCCACATGGGTGAGGGACCAGCCTGTTCCATATCTGCACCCCTCCCACCAGTCTGGATAGGTAAGGTTTCTTTCATTTCATAGTTGCCAGACTTCCATTCAACTTGACTTCTGAGGGTTCTAAGTGATGGTTGTCCCATATTTTAGTTGTAACTTTGATGTGGTTGTGTAAGGAGGTGAGCTATGTCTGCCTATGCTGCCACCTTGATTGAAAGTCCTCAACTACTTTGTTCAAAATCCCCCAATATATTCCCATCAAAGCCAAGTAAAAGCCAAAGTTCCTGCTGTGGGGTCAATGTCTTGCTTGAGCACATCAGCTATGTCTGATCTGACCTCATTTGATTTTCCCTTGTGCTCACTCCATGCTAACCACGCATGTGCCCTTGCTGTTGCTGCCTCGCGACCATTGCACTTCTTGTTCTCACTGTTCTTCCCCCAGATATCTGCATGGTTTGCTTCCTCTTCTGCTTTAGGTTTTGGTGCATATCTTTTATTTACAGTGAAAAATTCCTGACCACTTCATTTAAAATGGCAAGGCCTCCCAAGACTTTCTCTCTTTTTCTGATATATTTCTCCTCATAGAACTTAGCACCTTTCAATTTGCCACATTTCTTTGTTTTGTTTTTATCTGTATCCTCTATGCTGAATGTACCCTGCCTGAGGTAAGGATATTTGTCTGTATGGTCATTTCTGTATCTCCAGTGCCTGGCACACAGTAGTTGCTCAATAAATATTTGTTAAATCAATAAATATAGCTCTTCCACCTTTATTGTATTTGTTGATTATGAGTACATTTGTCTTCTCTAAAAACTGCAAATAAGACATAGGTAATGTATTAGTTTCCTAAAATGACCATGACAAATTACCACAAACATGATGCTGAAAATAATAGAAATTTATTCTCTCACAGTTCTGGAGGCCATAAGACTCAAATGAAGATGTCAGCAGGGCCAGAGTCCCTCCAAAGGCTATAGGGGATAATACTGCCTTGCCTCACCAGCTTCTGTTATAGGCCTGGTTATCAATGACACACAGAGATGGTCATTTGGATAAAAGGCCTGGATCATGAGTTCTGCTGGAAACCCAGACATAAAAAGCTGAGCATACCTAGACCATCAGGACTTGTGTGGGAGAAAAGACTCACACAAAAGCATCTAGCAATTGTACCGCAAAAAAATTGCAAAAAAACCTAGCAAATTGTATAGAAGGAACAAGGGTAAAGGAGGGAGGTAATATACTGAGATAAGAGTCTAGGAAAAGATAAGACTGTGTGTAAAACTATAAAGCAAACACATAAATAAAATTGGCTCCATGGCCCTGGCCAGTGTGGCTCAGTTTGTTGGAGTACTGTCCCATACATCAAAGAGTTGTGGGTTTGATTCCCAATCAGGGCCCATGCCCAGGTTGTGGGTTTGATCTCTGGTCAGGGCATATATGGGAGGCAACCAATCAATGTTTCTCTCTCACATTAATGTTCCTTTCTTTCTTTCTCTACCTCTCTCTTTCTCTCTCAAATCAATAAACATATTTTTAAAGATTTTATTTATTTATTTTTAGAGAGGGAAGGGAGGGAGAAAGAGAGAGAGAAACATCAATGTGTGGTTGCTGGGGGCCATGGCCTGCAACCCAGGCATGTGCCCTGACTGGGAATCGAACCTGTGACACTTTGGTTCGCAGCCCGAGCTCAATCCACTGAGCTATGCCAGCCAGAGCCTAATAAACATATTTTTAAAAAATAAAAAAATTGGGCCCAACTTTTTTGGGACTCTGAGCTTCCTGGACTTCCTGAAGCCTATTTCCCTTGCCAGATTAAGGAAGTTCTCCTTCATTATTTTTTTCAAATAAGTTTTCAATTTCTTTCTCTTCCTCTTCTCCTTTTGGTACTTCTATAATTCAGATGTTGGAATGTTTAAAGTTGTCCCAGAGGTTCCTAAGCCTTTCCTCATTTTTTTGAATTCTTTTTTCTTCATTCATAATTACATTACCCAAGATTAAAGATAAAAAGAGCTTAAAAAGCAGCAAGAGAAAAGGAGACAGTTACTTACAAAGAAGTTCCCATCAGATTGTCAGCTGATTTCTCAAAAGAAACCTTATAAGCAAGAAAGGGCTGGGAAGAAGTATTCAAAGTCATGAAAGGCAAGAACCTCCATCCAAGATTATTCTATCCAGCAAAGATATCATTTAGAATGGAAGGGCAGATAAAGTGCTTCCCAGATAAAATCAAGTGAAAGGAGTTCATCATCACCAAATCCTTATTATATGAAATGTTAAGGGGACTTACCTAAGAAAAAGATGATCAAAATATGAACAGTAAGCCCTGGCTGGCGTAGCTCAGTGGATTGAGTGCGGGCTGGGAACCAAAGTGTCCCAGGTTCAATTCCCAGCCAGGGTACATGCCTGGGTTGCAGGCCATAACCTCCAGCAACCGCACATGGATGTTTCTCTCTCTCTCTCTCTATCTCCCTCCCTTCCCTCTCTAAAAAAAATTAATAAATAAATAAAATCTTTAAAAAAAAAGAACTTTAAAAAAAATATGAACAGTAAAATGACAACAAACTCATAGCTATCAACAACTGAACCTAAAAAAAAAAACTAAGCAAACAGAACAGGAACAGAATCACAGAAATGGGATCACATGGAGGGTTATCAGTAGGGAAGGGGAGAGGAAGAATGAGGAAAAAAGGTACAGGGAATAAGAAGCATAAAGGGTAGGTACAAAATAGACAAGGGGAAGTTAAGAATAGTATAAGAAAAAGAGAAGCCAGAGAACTTATATGTACAACCCATGGACGTGAACTAAAGGGGGGGGATGTGGAATGTGGGTGGGGAGGTGCAGGGCAGGGGGAAATAAAGGGGGAGAATGGGGCAAATGTAATAGCATAATCAATAAAAATATATTTTTTAAAAATAATAATATATAAATAAATTTTTTAAATTGTCTTCATGGATAAGAGGCAAAAGGATGGATTTCATTGCATTGCTTTAATTAGCTAAATTTATGGCAAAGTATAAACATATAAATTTAATGGGGACAGTTTAATAAAAAGCCATGATTTAAAAATACAATAATCTCTGTTGTGATATGGCTGCATCTGATTATTGATTACATTGACTATATAGTTTTAAAGTTAAAATAAGGATCCAAATTTGTCTAGGCCATCACTCACTTTGCAGAGGGAAAATGTAACAAAAGAAACTTGTCACTAAAGTATCACCATTTATATACTTTAATCACATTAGTGACTATGGCAGGCTGATAATTTTTTTAAAATCCTATCTGCTATGTCTGACAAGAGAAGAATTTCACTTACTTTTAGTAGCAGATGACCTAATGTCAGGTCTGACAAAGGTAAGCATAAGCTCCACAACCTTGGGTCCAGTTTGTTTAAGATTGAGGGCAGTGAAAACCTCCATAGCTCTGGATGCATGTGTGATCTCATGACACAGAGGTCAAGAGCCAAAAATAGAGGCATCTCTAATAGTGTAAACAAAAATAAAGTTAAATAAACAAACAAAATGGTAACCAAAAATCTGTGAGGGTCTGGTAAAATTTAAACCTTACAAATTACTTATTTCTTCAAAACATCCTCAACTTTAATAAAACTATATGGTAAAACCAGAGTCTGCCTACAAAATCTGCTAGTAAGGATAGATCAATAGTTACTTGAGTCACATTACTGAGGTGAATCTCAGAGTCTAACTGAAGTCTAAAGAGTTTATCTTCCTTTATGAATATCTTAATGACAATGCTCGTGTTGTACAGTTGACTCTAAAAGGTTGAACACACACCCAGTGAAGAGATTTTGCCTTCCCAATGTTTCAGGCCCTCTCAGAACGATCCTTGTTTACTTAGTTAATCCCTCAAACTTGACCCAGTTTGTTTGAACAGGATGCAATTCATCCCATTTTAACTTTCCACAGTTAAAGTGTCTATCCTTTATTTTGATGAGAGGAAGAGTGGCCCAGAGAGGAGACATCCCATCCAAAATTCACTGCTTTCCTGCTTGAATAATCTCAATCCCAGTCCCTCAGGCTACTGTGGTGTGTGAGGAGATGTGTGAGGAGCCGACCACACCAAATGGATCCATTCTAAACCACTGTCAATAGTTGACTATCTTAATGAGAAATCAGCTAAAGATTTCATTCAACCATTGCAATTAATTAGCAGTCTTTTGACAGTCTTTGTGCTCCTGAGTTAAAGGACTTCGGATTTATCTTTTTATCTCACTTTGAAAGGAGGCCCTAGTGTAAGAGAAACCAGTGACCTTCACATTCCAGAATGAATTAATTGATCACCTGTAGGATTTACAAATAAAAGGGTCAAGAGAGTTGTATGATCCTTCACTGACTACCTACATCTGGTCTACAAGGGTAGCTGCCAAGTCTCAAAATGGAGTTGGAAATTTGGAACTCTGTATATTTATCTCTTGGATTTAGGTGTGATAGCAGAAAGCAAACTGAGCTGCACTCAAAATATACATAGATAATCAAGAAAATCTCACAGTTTAAAGATAAACCAATAAGACAAAGGAGAAGAACAAAGACGAATAAGTAGAACACTAGATTTCAGCAGACATAGCAATTAGGCAGCAAAAGAACAAATAACTTTTTAATATATTGAATATACTCAGAGACATTTAAAAACATTTCACATCTATAAAACAAGAATGGCCTGCTACAAGAGGAAAAATCAGAAAACAAAAATTAAATATTAAAAACAAGAAATAAATGTGAAAGCAGGAATTAAATGGTAAAATAATTAAAAATGCAATAGAAAGACTAAAATAAAAAGTGAAAAAATCTCTAGACTATAAAATAATAATGAAAAGAACTAAAGTGTAAGAGAAAAACAAAAATATAGAGATCTAAGATATCCAACATTGGAGTTCTAAAGAAATAGAGAAAGTGGGGAGATAGAAATTGAGAACATTCCCTAAAGCAAAAAAGAAAGACATTCTTCTTCAAGCAGAAAAGCTACCAAATGCCAAGAACAAGAAGTGAAAAAAGACTTCCACCTAGACACAGCCTCATGAAATTTCTAAACACCATAGGCAAAAATCCTAAAAGCTTTCAAAGATATAAATAGGTTGTCTAGAAATAAATGAAAATTATACTGACTTCAGAATGTCATTAATAATAATAGACATTAGAAAATAGCCAAAACTTCCAATTGCTGTCTTGAATAGTTTAAGAAAAAATATAGCCCAACTCCAAAAGTCTAGAATACCAGACTCAGGTTAAACTATTAATTAAGTGAGAAACTAAATAAAATACTCAAAGATACAGAAATGTTTAATGCTCAGCTATTCTTTCTTAAAAACTTATTTGAGGATGCACTCCAACAAAATGAAAAATATCCACTCTTTCATAGATTCAGGAATAACAAGGTAGCAGATACACACACACACACACACACACACACACATTGTATCTAATGCACAAGTGCTGTAAAGAGTCACATTAGATGGATGGCTGTGCAGCAGGCAGAGGGCAGCTAGTCCAAACCAGAACAGGAAATGGGAAGGAAGAGGATCCCAGGGGGAAAACACTAAAAAGAAAAAGAGGAATAAGAGGATCACCTTAAATATCCAGTTAATATACAGTATGGTTAGGAAGTTGGATGATTTTGGTAGTAAGTTGAGGGCATTTGGTTGTTTATCTCATTTACAAAAAGAAAGACAATTAGAAACACCCAAAAATCTAAACACTACAGGAGAAACTTCTGGTGAAATATAAAGCAAATTAAAATGTAGTGTTATTTTAGAGCCCCTGCTAGAATGTAAGAAAATGTATTTGTCCTTCATTGTCTTAACATTTTTCTTATAACGGCACAAATTTGGCAAAAAGGCATACATTTTCTTCCCTGCAGCTCAAATCATTTTTGGTTCTATACTGAATATATATTATATAATGCTCTTAATTTATTTTTAGTTTTAGAATAACTTAAGTATAGAAAACACATATTTATAGAACAGAATGTAAACATTAGGGCCCTCAATAATATAAAATAATAGATCTTAACATATCTGAAAGAAGGTAGTATATGATGAAGAACTGTGAAGAAAAGGAGAGGGAAAGAAAATTGCATGTAGTAATTTCCTCCTCACCCTTTTTTTTTTTTTTTTGTAAAAGCTCAATGGTTTTCAAAGTTGAAGGATTAAGCCCTGGCCAGTGTTGCTCAGATGGCTGTGCATCTTTCAACAAGATGAGAAGTCACAAATTCGATTCCTCATTGTGTGTTCGATTCCCAGTCAGGGACATGCCTGAGTTGTGGTTTCGGTCCCTGGGGGGCACGTGTGCAAGGCAGCTAATCAGTGCTTCTCTCTCACATCAATGTTTCTCACACTTTCTTTTTCCCTCCCATTACTTCTCTCTAAAAAACAAATAAACAAATATTTAAATTTTGAAAATAAATAAAGATGGATTAAGAAACAAAACTGAAAACAAAAATGGTTTTAAGAAGTCACTTCTGTGAAGTACCATTGTGGATGGGGGAGAAATGTGACAGAAGAATGTGGCTTGTTTTTTTTTAAATTCTTCTGAAAGGTTTCAAATCATTGTTTTTTTCACAATGTACCTTGTATCACTTTTAGTCATAAGAGAAGCAAGCAATAGAGAGAACATTGGCTAAAAACGAAGACTCCAGAGCCAAAGCATGGGTTCAAATGTCAGCTCTGCCACTTCCTAGCCGTGGGACTTTGGCCAAGGTGGGGCCTTAACCACTCTGTACCCCCTCTATAAAACAGAGACAATAACAGAACCTACCTCACAGAGCTGATACAAAGATTAACTTTTTTTATTGTTGTTCTGTTACAGTTTTCCCAATTTTCCCCCTATACCACCCAACCTCCACTACCCCAGTCAATCCCCACCCTGTTGTCCAGGTCCATGAGTCATTTATATTTGTTCTTTAACTAGGCCCTTCCCCTTCCTTCCTCCCTTATCCCCTTCCCTCCTCCTCTCTGGTCGCTGTCAGTTGGTTTCTTGTTTCCCTGCCTCTGGTTCTATTTTGTTCACTTGTTTGTTTTGTTCATTAGATTCCATTTAGATGTGAGATCATACAGTATTTGTCTTTCATGTAGTGTGAAAATTTGAGAGCATAATAAGGTATAAATACAATGTTACCCATATAGCCAATGTTCAGTTTTAATATATTGTATTTCACTTTGCTTCACATCATTGGTTGTTTTTTTTTTAAATAAACTAAAATAATACAGATACTGTAAAGCTCCTAACTGACCCCAGTACACTCCCTCCTTTTTGGAAGTAACGATCATCAGGAGTTTGGTATGTAACTTTTATATCCTTATTGTTATATATTTACTACATGCACATGAACAAAAATAATGCATAGTATTGAATGTATATTTATAAATTACATAGATGGT